>NC_137113.1:12739373-13306873 GCF_949357685.1 Gobio gobio | reverse complement strand
TGAAGGTATGACATCACTTTGTAGGCCAAAACTTGGAAGCGAGTTAGCATTTTAGCTATTCCGGTTTCCTCGTCCCGAAGTCAATGGGTTTTTGAACAGGGTTTTAGTTAAATGAAGTAAAGTCTGTGGTGAACACAAAGCTCAAGACACTTTCACATTTTACTCTACGACATAAAATACAACAGTATTACCCCACTCGAAATGTTTTGAAGCTGTTACGTGTCTTGAAAAAGGTGGTTGCTAACAAGCAGCTAAATTGGACTACAGAGGCTTTCGAGGACATGAAACGTCATCACGCCGAAAAGGTAGACTCATTTAGCTTTTACAACTTTATTATGCTCACAATTGTCGGAAGCTTAGCGCTGGTGATGTTGGAGTTGAGCGACCATGGTGTAGTCTGTTTATATTTAGCCTTTTACTTCTGGCGACTGCCTTTAGGCTTCAAAATGAATAACAGTTGTGTTCAAATTATCTTGATGGATAAAACGTGGAAGTATCAGAAACTTTTGTCGATCACAGAGCTTGTTTTTTGCGATAATCCAAAAGCCTGTGGGAAAGTCTTATTGGGCTTTTATTGAGGGAACCAGTGTGATGCTAACTTGCCAGTTGGCCTACAAATTGATGTCATATCTGCACCACTCTATAAGGAGGAAGCCGGTCCTGTGGAATTGGGCTACTTTTACCCTGTTGTCGCGGGTTGAAGCGATAGTGGGGCTATTCGTACTGTTTGTGTTAGGAGGTGTCAGAGAGTTTAAAAATCTCTTTTCATAATATATTTGATTTGCAAATCAGAAGCAGTGAATGACTCACCATCCCTAACAGACTGAAGAGGAAGACCTTAAAAGCAGTGTAAAGCAATCTTAAGATACTTCTCTCTGACAAATTCACAATGACAGCCTCTACATGTCAAAGGGACTGTAGTAACACCTCACGACTCAAGCTGAATATAGCCAGTGGAGCTGTTTACTGTCAACCACAGAGCAAGCTTTCACTCTGTCTCTGGCTTCATGTTTCAGATTTCATTTGATTTGGAAATGATGTGGAAGGCAGAGGCGAGCCCAGAGGGTGGGGTGATGAGCGGACATAATTGCAGGGAGAGGCGGGTTGTGAACAAGTACGCTGTCACTTTAGCTGCCACAAAACGGCACCCTAAAGCTGCTACCAGATTGAGATAAATCATCTAGTAAGTTATTGACCACAGATGATGTACTATTAAAGGGGAATGGACAGGTCTACTGCAGCAGCTTCATTATCTTCATGTTGGTCTTATTCATTTATTTATTTTGTGCCTGTAAACAATATCAAACTCAGGAGACTGTGGTTGGGACAAAAGCCCATTTCCTGTCCCAAAACTTCTCAGTGATCATTCCTTCCATTATAGACGCGGGGGAACACCAAGCAGAAACGCAGACAGACAATCACACCCAGCATGGGAATCTTGGCCCGACTGTCTAACTCAGAATGGGAGTTTTCAGTTGCTGATAGAGGTGGCGGCAACTTCTTTTCACATTTGCTTTGAATCCAATAGTATGATGGCAAGGGACTGCTACCGGCTGTGACAGCCAGACATGTTGTGCCGTTGTTTACACTTTTGTCCCTGGAAAATCCAAAACTTATTTTGCACTTGGATGAGAACATGGCAACATCTCTACAGAAGCTCTGTGATTTATCAGTGCATTGGGATTTGGGTTTGAACCACATAGTATTTGTGATATTGCAGAAGAAATGCCAGTGCCAAAATTGAATATAAATACAATTTAAATGATTATAATTTGAATATATTTTGTGTAAATGACAAAAGATCCAATCCAATCCAATCCAATCCAATATTTAAAAAAAACACACATACATGGCCGTAGTCAGCTATGAGGTCACAGAGGTCCTGACTTCGGTACATTTTTCATGTTGAAAAATGATTAATTTGCCATTTAAAACTCACACGAGTGTCTATAATTCTAGGGCTATCACTAGCGATTATTTTGGTAATCGAGTAATCAATCGATTATTTTGACGATTAATTGAATAATCCGTTTTTTTGTTATAAAAATAGACCTAAGTGAACAATCGCCTTTAAAATGACTTAAAATACTGATAAAATAACAATGAGGCAATAGTAATTGGTTCAAATAAAGTAAGTAATCATATGGCTTTATTGAACAACACTGTTAAAATACATAATGCACTTTAATATAAACAATCAACTTATGTACATTATGTATTATAATAAATGCCTGCAGAGGGTGCCACAGCCTGGGGATTGTTGTTGTTGTTACACTTTACAGCATGATCAAATCCATGTTTAATAGTGGCCAAAGAACATTTAATTCAAATGTCCACTTAATCTTTAAAGGGTCACTTCAGTGATTTAGCATTAAGCTTTTTATCAGTAGAAACCCCTTAGTATATTTGAATTATGGTACTTTTCCCCCTCATATCCCCCTAAGACGAGAGAATTATGCATTTTATTTCTGGAAAAAATCCTCCGATGATGCAAATATCGTCCTTTTGAATCATCGGAGGATTTTTTGGCCAGAGGCTAAAAACTACAGCCAGTAGAGGGAGCTGTTCCGCATGTTTTCAACCCGCCCACAGGGGAGAGATCTCACTCTCAGAAGGTAACGTTAAATGAGCTCGGCTCTGCTCGGCCATTCATAACCGGAGCAGTGCAGAGCAAAGTGAGTGTTTCAACTTTTCAATTAATTCCTATGAAAGTTTAGCTTCCATATGCGATCAGAAAACGCGCCAGACTGGACACGCGCTGAGAATGACAGTCGCGCTTATCTCAGCTCTGCTCAGATCTTACTTCGCTCTCGACTCCTGCTGCATTTGTCCTGTGACTTTCGTTCGGGCCACGCACACTTTATTGAAAATACACGTTCAGTTTTTAATTGTGGTGTTTATTCCCTAACTGAACAAAATGATTGTATTATTATGAAGATCAAAACGACGTTGGGGGCGGTGTAGGGAGTGGCCTCGTAGGGCAGCGAAGCAAGTGCATTCTGGGAGTTGTTGTCTTTCATCCACATGAGACAAAAATACATTTTCTGTCTTTTCTCAGTCTAGAAGGCACCAAATTCTAAAATAATTTCACATTTCTACTACAGAAATGACAGTTTAAATACACATTCATCTTCCCAGCGCTGAAGAGGCCCTTTCATATTTGGACACTTCTTTACAAGAATATGCTAGGCTACATAAATGCTACAGCCTCTTGAACAATAACATATGGACATCAAAACATGCAAACTCAGATCGAGGGTTTAAACTTTCATTTAGAAACAATTTGCATAAATTAAAAAAAATCAATGATTTCCATTTCAAATCTGGTGAAATTACGCATGTTATGTTCCAAGATAAACGTTATAAGCAACCCAAACTCACAGCATATGCAGAGATGGAGTTTGTTAGCCGAGCTGCATGTAAAGGACAACAGATAAACGATTCGCTATGAAAAAACAAAGTGGGTCAGACTTGCCTGAAAGAAATGCGTAACCTGCACGCATGTAAATAAAGCATTGTACACATAGGCGTAATTTGCGAGTGGAACGGGTGGGACATGTCCCTACCACTTTTTGCCAGGGTCTATATTGTCCCCACCACTTTATGAAACATCTCGCAGCACGAATGTACCTAATAGAAAGAAACATCTTCAGCGGAGACTCTCTATTCGTTCTGGTGAAATCACAAAACAAAATACACACAAACGTGTCCCTGCTCTTGATATAAAATCACTGATGAACACATTTAGTTTTAAATTAGGAGAAAAAAACGGATTAGAACTCTGACACGCTTATCAAAATCTCTGCCAAAAGACCACAAGCATTCCATAAAAATCTATGCATATATTAAGCATGAAACTACATTTAAGGATGAAACTATCACGTTTAACATGACTTCTTTGTCGATAAACTAAACTTGAACTAAACCCACAGCGGGCATACAGCCTATTCATTTAAATGAATCATAGTGTTTGTGATTTCACAATATCAGATATATTATGATTTTAAAATGGTCTTAATATATTGTGCAGCCACTTCCAGTATTTTCCCGGTTAACCAGGGAATTTAATAGAGGAATCGTGACAGCCCTATGTGATTCAGTTTAGACAGTGTGAAAATGATGGAGAGCGATTCATATCACTGCGAGATGATGGCAGAGTGAAGGGGGATTGGGAGAGTTTTAAGTGAGGGAGGATGTGGTTGCAGCCTCTGCAGCGTCGCCAGATCCAATTATTTTATTTTAAGCGTCTTTGGTCTTTTGTTTGTTTTTTTTAGCAATATCTCTCAACACACTGCATCTCTGGCACTTAAACAGAGCTGGCATGTTATTGCTGACATTACAGCACAATTCTTAACACCCTACCCCAGACCTCACTCATTTTCAAACCCTTGTTACGGCCATGCGCACACTCACACCATAAATGGAATACATCTTTTATATATGAAATAAAATAAAAATCTTCTTTTAAATGCATATTTTGAGTTGTTCATTGGCCTACATTTAATGGATACATGTATTTTGGTTAATTTAGTTGGTTAATTACAATTTTTTTTAAATATGCAATATTTTCTATGCATTTCACAGCATTTTTCATTCCCTTTGCCCTTCACCTTCTCTCTTTCCATGTTGTTGGAATGGAAGACTTTGGCTCTGCAGTTGTCGAGTTGGGTACCTGGAGGTCTTCCAGATACATCAGCCTTGGCCTCGACTACAATCTCATATATTCATTGTTTTACTACATCATAAACGGAGACATCTTTAACGTATTAGATCGACTCGGTCAGGGATTTTTCTTATTGCAGTAACTGTGTGAAACACATGAAAAGATTTCAGCAATCCCTCAGGAGTACTTGAGCTCGCTTTTGCTGGTAGCCAGTTGCCCCATCAGCCTCACCTTGGACCAGGTTTCTTGAGCAGCATAACAACCAATTCCAGACGTCATCATATCTCCGTGTCCTGTTTTGTCTATGCGGGAGTCATTATGACTCTGTGGGGTGTAATATAATGAAAATGTTTCGACGACAACGCAGACCAGAGCGAAAACAGATTTCAGAGACGGCTGTTTTCATTAGAGGCCGGGTGGAGGCTTTTGCGCTGGAGAAAATGATGGTTATCATGACACCTTCGAGACGATGATATTACGACAGCGGAGACGCTGGACTAGAGCTGATGATATCCCTGGATGGCTGAGGCCTGTCATCAGGGCCAGGGGTGCTGCCTGCGCGCGTAATGGGTCTCTGCTCTCTGGCGCGGACGAGACTGGAACATTTCAGAGGGTAATGGCCTCTACGAAACCGTATCTATAGCAATTCAATTTACCACAGCATTGCAGCCCTCAAAAAAACAACAAAAAAATATTCCTCCTAACATCTGCGAAAGCTTCTGCAAATCTTTTCAATTGGACTTAGCGGATTTTTATGCAGTTTTGGCCCGGTCTTGTCACTTGATCTTGAAGGACAAGATGTTCTGTTTAAGGAGTAATACTTTCAATATGCACATTAAAATTCGCTTGCTCTTGGGAAGGAACAGAGATTGCTAAAAGAAGAAGAAAAAAAAACTCCACAGGGAGTTGGAAATACATGAATTTGGATCGTCAGAATTACGACTGGCGTTTCTTGATGTAACAGACAGAACCATAAAGTAGAAGAATGTGCAATTCGCACACAGATGCAAAAGTACTTCATCTTCGGCGATGAGAGCCACCGTTCTCTCATCCGAAGCAAAATTGAAGTGCGTTCAGCAGGTGGCATGTTGCATGTCAACCTCTTTCCTTTATGATGCGTTCATCATAAATTCTGAGGCCTGTTGTTTTTCCACGCTTGGGTCCCTGGCAACTGGCTGTGTGGCTCTAATGAAGAGTAATTTGCTTTCAGCTTCTCTGTCTTTGCGGTGAGGGATTCTGTGCGAGGCCGACTGCTCCTTCCCCAGGCCCAAAGCACTTCCACATGCTCTGGCTCTGCTATACTGCAGGCATTGTGCCAGCGTGAGGTCCACCCTGAACTTGGCCTTTGGCCACCTTTAACCCAGAGGCTTTAGAACTGCACCACCCTGTATTTTTCAGCAAGACCACAGCTATGTGGAGACCCCCTGCTCTATGCAAATGACCATGCAGTGGAGTGAGGGAAAATATTTTGAAACAACGCCGAAGCTAAATGTGTCCATTCATCACCTGCACTTCTGTAATTCAAGTCATTCTTGGCATTGAGAGAGACGATGATTATCTTTTAATCTCATGGTGAACTGATCTGTGGTTTGTAGTTTGTGTTGATTGGAAAGGGACCGTTTATACATGCGTGTCGTTTTGACATTGTCTGGATTTCCTGGGAAGTCCGCTTTCTAAAAGTCCCATTCGCATAAAAAAATAGCTAAAATTGCCTTCACACTGCACTTTACACAACTATTAAAAAAGGTTCAAACATTCACTGATGCTCCAGAAGGAAGCACGATGCGTTAACTGGGGGTGAAAACGTTTAATTTGAAGATTAGTTTGAAGTCTTCCGGGAAAAACCAGAGTATCTTCTGTTGCTTCCGAAGGGCAGTACTAAATGGAAAAAAATGGATATTTAAACAAAATAAGAACAACTTGGACGTCATCATCCTGTTCAAAAGTTTTCACCCCCGGCTCTTAATGCATGGTGTTTCCTTCTGGAGCGTCAGCGATTTTTAATAGTTGTGTTTGAGTCCCTCAGTGTGAAAAGATGGGTCTCAAAATCATACAGTCCCTGCTGGAAAGGGTTCAAATGCAAAAGATGCTGAATGTGACAAGCAGGGCGGGCCAGAGCTGCGAGAGAGCGGCACTGTGATGAGGCGGCCGTTTTTACTTTTAGTTTTTGTTTAAGTCATATTTCACAGTCACATTGCACATTTGCCGGTTCCTGCCTCCTTCTTCCCAATGAACTGGATTACACTGAAGAATTTTGAACTGAAAAAAATAAATAAAATGTTTATATATTTTATTATATATATAGTTTATATATATATTAGGGCTGTCAAAAGATTAATCGCGATTAATCGCATCCAAAATAAAAGTTTGTGTTTACATAATATATGTCTGTGTACTCTGTTAATTATTATTTATATATAAATACACACACAAGCATGTATATATTTAAGAAAAAAAAATTATTTTTATATTTAAAACATTTATATTTATATGTATTATAGATTATATAAATGTATATACAGTATATACATGCAAATATTTCTTGAATATATACATGAATGTTTGTGTATTTATATATAAATAATAATTAACAGAGTACACACACATATATTATGTAAACACAAACTTTTATTTTGGATGCGATTAATTGCGATTAATCTTTTGACAGCCCTAATATATATATATATATATATATATATATATATATATATATATATATATATATATATATATATATATATAAAAATTTAACCTTTACATTCACTTCAAACACTAAAAATAAAAGACTAATAATTTAATAACTTCAAAATCTCAATATGAATATTTATTTTTCCTACCTTGTTATTAGGGATGGGCAACAGTGGTCGAGTAATCGAGTACTCGAACGTGACAGCGATCATCGATCATGAGAACGATGATCGCCCTGAAAAAAAAAATATTTGTCTCTTTTTTTATTGGTTATTGCGTCGTTTTGCGCGGTACCGGAGGTCTGATTGGTTAGCGTTATACAGCACGCCTCCTGACCGCGGCGAAGTAAAGTGAAACTGAGGCGTGCACTGCAGTGATGTCTGGAATCACTGTGATCATTAAATGGTTAGTGCGAGATGTGCAGCGCCAATCTGTCATAGCCTACATAGCATTATAATGAGAACACCGTGAAAAATGCTGTAAATGATCTGTGCTTAGTTCCCCGTGTATCAGCTGATCCACAGAGAAACTAGCGAGAACACTCAGACTAGCGCGTGAAGTTCACGTGCTCATTCGCGTCCTTTTCTGCAGATGCACGTTGTAAGATTACTTTTATGTTGTCTATATCTGATTAATCTAATATAAAACGCGTTTGGTTGAGCTTAATAAGCTAGCAAAGCGCTGCCGTTATACCGGCTGTTGTTCATTCTCTTCAGTTTCAGCTCAAATGCATTAATGCTCGAGCTCGACATGGTTTAGAGACAGATATTCTTTTTAGATAGGCTATTTCTTTCTCAGAATCATTGACATTAGTAATGCAGCAGTGCTATACTGTTCTCATATTTTTTAACAGTAGACCTAGTTTATTTAAAGTTGTTTTTCGTTATGAGTTTGAAAACGCGCAGTGATGTCTGTAAACGCTTCGATCATGAATAATAAAATTAAGTGCATGATGTGCAGAGTCAATCTGTCAAAGCATTATAATGAGAACACTATTTTAATAAAATGTTGTTTCTGTGTGCTTTCGTTGTCCGTGTATCAGCGTTGTTGGGAAGAGCGCATTCAAAATGTTCCGTTTCAAACCCTTCGCCTGTAAAATCTAGCACGCTGAAGTTCACGTGCGCATTCACGTCCTTTTGTGGTAATTTATGTCGTAATAGGTTCATAATAATCTTCATATTAATATTGATATAGGGTGCGTTTGGTTGAGTTTATTAACCCGCTAGCAAGCTCTGCAGGGTGGTGTTATTTCACAGTTTCAGCTCAAAGGCAATGCTCGATATTACCGACTTGGTTATTTGAGACGGTCATTTTATAAAGATGTTTCTTTTTCAAAGACATTTATGCATCATAATCTAGCAGTTATTTTTTGTTTTATATGTTCATTTTTTCATGTACCTGTTTTCATGTCACGTTTGTATTTGTCAACAACCATTTTCATAACAGTTTTCATTATCTCAATGACGGACAAGCCCCGCCCCCTGCACAAGCCCCGCCCCGAGTACTCGAGTACTCGTTTTTGAGACCTATCTATGATCGAAATGAGAAATTGACAAAAATGCCCATCCCTACTTGTTATAATCAAAAAGTGCTTTAGAAATCACAACACTAAATTTGGCATGTGTTATCATTTGCTATTTGTGATTGATTTATTAAAAACAGAAGCCAGAATGTGACAACATATCCATGCACTTTTTGCTCAAGTATTCTTGCAAGGAAAGTGCTTTGGGATAACCAGTAATTAGTCACAGACAGTTTTGATTATGTAATGTTGTGGTTCTTAATTGGCTTACAATGTATTGCTTTCTGTCACATAAACAAATTCTCCAGTTTGTCTTAATTAAAACGACTGGTCTGCTTAGTGGTTTGTAAACCAAAAGAAAATCTCTCTCTTATACCAAACATTTACACTCATTTGAAAGTAAAACAGCATAGTCTAATGTGTCTAAATGTCCTTTTTTTGTGTTCCCTAAATATTGTATATCCCTCACCACATTCGGTTGTTTGTATTCTATTTACAGAGAAATGCTCTTCCACTGCTTTTTCATTTAGATTTTTTATTTATTCCATTATGACTTTTACAGGTTTTCCTTTCTGTATTTTTATGAGTTTTTTATTGCTCTTGTTTGATTTATAGCCACATACCTAATATATCAGTCATTGAGGGTTTTCTGCTATATTTGCAAAGCTACACGTGTAAAAGATTAACATTGCAACAAATAGTTAATTAAACAAACAGAACAGATGCAGAACACCGAAACGCTGTTTGCTGCTGCAATGCCAAAACTGTGCATTTGCTCTGCATGATCGCACATTCAGGTAATACAGCCTCTAACAATCATGAAAACACCAACATGACAGCTCCAGTTACTGTCAGCAGAAGCACAGAAGCATTATGTAATGCTCTCAGTGCACAGAGTGGGAGAGAGAACGGTGCATTAATGTTTTTCAGGTGTTTTCACACAGGAAAAAAAAAGAACATTGGAAGAGAGCAGGGTAAAAAAATGACAAGGCAGTGAATAAGGCACAAACCGGGAGCTTCTCTCGAGCTTTATAGAGATCTTCAAGTAAAGGATTTTGTAGGCGTTATGAATGTTTCTCAGTTGCTGTAGCTCAGCCTTTGGCAGTCACCGACTTTAGGGTCTTGTTCTTTTGAAAGCAGTTTGAATGTCAAAGCCCACTAAATGTCAAAATGCTAAAAATAATGTGTTATGTTGTAGATACCTGTTAGTTAGATGGCAAAGACCTCTATTATTGTAAGACATTTTCACAAATGCTCTTTCTAGTCTTAACTAAATCACCTGTAATCAGTGAAGCTGTCTAAATTTAAATCATTCATTGTGGGGCATCCTGTTTGGTATATGGATCACCAGCTTTGGATATATACACAGATCAGGCATAACATTATGTCCATTATAATCCTAATATTGTGTTGGTCCCCCTTTTGCTGCCATAACAGCCCTGACCCGTTGAGGCATGGACTCCACTAGATCCCTGAATGTGTGCTGTGGTATCTGGCACCAAGATGTTAGCAGCAGATTTTTTAAGTCCTGTAAGTTGCGAGGTGGAGCCTTCATGGATCGGACTTGTTTGTTCAATACATCCCACAGATGCTCGATTGGATTGAGAACTGGTAAATTTGGAGGCCTCCGCCAACTTGCCTTTTTCCCAAAGTGCATCCTGGAGCCATGTGTTCCCCAGGTAAGCGACACACCCGGCCATCCACGTGATGTGAAAGAAAACGTAATTCTTCAGACCAGGCCACACCGCAGTCGATATTTACATCACATGTCGTCTGTAAAGTCTGTATAGTCTGTATGGTAGTTGTGTCCCATTTCTTAGGGGAATATTTTCACCCCAACACCTTGTTTCAGGGGGCAAGGGGAACGGGTAGGTGGAGGGGAATAGGCGTAGGAGTATAAAAGAGTTGTTGGTCTTTTTCGGTGTAGTCATGGTATTAGACATGCCAGGTGGCTGACTATCTGATTTATATCATTAGCTCAAACTTTATTAATGGCTTCTTTCCAGATATTGGGGGTTAGGGTAGATAAATATTGGTGCCCCCCATCCAGCCTGTGGTTAGGCTGCTACAATGAATGCTTCTGAGCAGTAACTAGTTCCTATAATTAACAAAGTTTGCAAGGTTCATGAGATTCAGAGTTAAATTCGAGACAGCAGCAAGTAAACAAGCATATTCAATATTATCATATTAGTACTATACACATTCATATAAAAAGGCAAACTGGGTGGAAGACAAGTCAGTTGATTAATATGTCTGTTAGATGGCCCCTTCTTTCCTAATTTTCCGTATCTTGGACAGAATAAGATACAGTATGAATCGCACTTTATGCCAAAATTGAAAAGTCTGGCTTTCCTGGACTATGCACTTTTAGACTGTACACTTTTCCTGTCGTAACCGCAGAACATGGATCCTGCTGTGCATAGGAATGGTGCACATTCAAGCTCTGCTCAGAGTCTGAGATTGAAAGTCTCATCATCCAAACGATTCCAAATCTCCATGTCTTCCTGTATCCCTCCATTCCTCCCCCCTGTCTCATAAACAAACCACAGCGTTTGGCTAAAGACAGAGAGGCTAGACGAGCAACTGCAATTTCAATTTAGCAGACTGCAAAACATTTTATTTGGTCATGCATCAACAACAAAAGAAAAAAAAATACTTATTCCAGTTATTCTATGAGTCTACTAAAATGACAGACAATATTTCAATTGTTTCTTCAAGGCAGTAATGGATTTAAAGGGAGTTCACCTAAAACTGAACATTCTATCATTATATAACCCTCATGTCTTGACTTGTCTTTCTTCTGTGAAATGTCTCAGTGTTTTTCTATTCATATAATAAGTCATTGAAGTCCAATATTGTTTGGATCCCAGCGTTCTTGAAAGTATTTGATTTTGTGGGTGAAGTATAGCCTCGTACATTTCATTTGTACACAGAGTCTGGCCACTCTACATTGACAAGCGTTTACATCCTTATTGGATCTGCCCAGAGCCACTCTGGATCTGCCATAACCAATCGCTAACGTTTGGTCGTGACGTACGTCATGCACCGTTCGCCTCTGTTTCTCACATGGAACTCCGTAAAAATAACTGTGCAGATTGTGCACGCCACCTCAGTGATAAAACCTAAAACTTTTGCATTCGGATTGTGATTTATTCACAGTGGAGGGGTGAGTTTTGT
The DNA here is from genome assembly GCF_949357685.1 of Gobio gobio. Classification (NCBI taxonomy): domain Eukaryota; kingdom Metazoa; phylum Chordata; class Actinopteri; order Cypriniformes; family Gobionidae; genus Gobio; species Gobio gobio. Next base: position 13,294,823 of record NC_137113.1, on the reverse strand, counting down.
GATCGGGAACGCACTACTCACGTGGTCCTTGACAGGATAGTATGCTGTAAATAAAATGTCATATGCTTGGTATGATAAGAATAAATGCTGCCGTAAATAACGGCCCAATTCAAATGTTTACAAGCTTTTCTTCTTTTTATTTTTTGAGTGGTGATGAAATATATTGCTCTTGTTAATACTTGCCAGCATTTAAAGAAATACAAGTCTAGAAATGTATCCAAATGGAAGCATACAGCGAAGCGCAACCGCATGGTGCTCTGCAGTGGTCAAAAAGGATATAAACAGTGAATTTTGAAGTGATATATTCTTGAAAACTCAGAGACGTGGATTCGGACAGCAATTAAATTACCACACGACCTTGGTGTTTGTCTAAAACAGTAGGTAATTTGGCCGTGGATTTTTACGCAGGTGGTGGGAGATGTACGGCAATAAAATCACTGACTAGCCCCTGTAAATGATGACAATACCTTCCGACCCCACGAGAAACAATTACCGTCCGAATAGGGCTTCAGCCAACTCCTTCACCACTAACAGAGCGAGCTGGAAAATCAAACTTTCCCGAACACCGTGGGAAGGAGGGCCACAACATCATGGCCACCAACAAAACTCAGCAAAGTTTGTTCTTACTCCGGCTTTAACTTCTGGATATTCGGCAGCGGTGCCACAATGGAATGAATGGCTTCGCTCGCATCTTTCTCCGCCGCCATTACTGAACTACAACTCAAACTAGCGCACAACATCAACGTCATCGCTCTCAGCCACTCCCTCTGTTCGCTGATTGGACCGGTAAAAATTTAATCGAAGAAAACCTAAGAATATACAGCAGTCCCAGACGGAGTACTGAAGGAAAAGGAAAATTGAGCGGAAATACATATGAGGGCAGAGCCAGGCTAGGTGAAGTATCCTTCTAAATGGAAAAACTTTTCTCATGTCTCCTTGTGAATTGACCTCAACAATGTCACAAACTGTTCTCTGATTTGCTAAGATACCAAAGTCTGCAGTCTAAAGTCAGAGATTTAAATATTAACTTTAAAAAAAAAATCTTCCAAGGCTGAATTTTCCGAGCTTAGCGTGTCACATTAATTTGACAGTTTTGTATTTTTACAGTAGACTAATGTCTAATGTGTTTCTAATTCTGTATCTCCTAAGATAACTGAATTTTAGGAGAAACATCTGAGACACTTGACACTTCAATAAAACAAAAATTCAAAGATTAACACCCAAATATTAAAAAATGTGGGTCGGTGGCCGTCCTGTGTAAGGATGCAAGTATGTTTTTTTTGTGTGTTTTTTTTTTTCTATACAGGTGTTTGCAGGTTATATCTCAATGGAGTCACTTTTCGAACGTACTGGGGTTGTTTTAATGGAACAATGGATTCTACCACTGTGTATTTTCCAAAATAGAGACCGTTTCCACTTCAGCTCCCAGCAGGAGCACCTTTTACAGGTAATGGCAGCAACCACTTACTGTTCAGTGAAGAGCACTTACAGCTCATCAGATTTGCTGGACAGTTCTTAGAAAAGCCTCCTAAAACTATAAGCACCACATCTGTGAAACCTGCTCCCTGCTTTACAAATCAATAGAGCTTTCAGTGTTATTGACACAAGAACATTGGCTCTTGGTTTGGCTAATGAACCTGAAAGTCTCCAACTGTCTGTTAAAAACTGTAAGTCCACTGCTCCAGTTAAAAAAATAGAAGAATTTATATATATATATATATATATATATATATATATATATATATATATATATATATATATATATATATATATATATATATATATATATATATATATATATATATATATATATATATATATATATATATATAATATTACATATGCATGTCAATTTATTCGATTTTTAATTTACCTACCTTTGCTATATCATCTAATGCGCATTTAATCTAACACTAATAATTTTACTAATAACTTTATCATTGTATTAATAACTAAATGTTAAATGGAATCTATAGAAATCTTTAAGATGAAAATCCATTTTTCATGTTGTACAGAAGAATGTTGTGAAGTCTAAATTCATTTTAGACTAGAATTATAATATCAGCCATTTACGTAGCATAAAAATGATCTTTAAAAAAAAAAAAAAAAAATTGTAATATAGCATCCCAATAAAATTTTACTTTGCATTTACTGTAAGTTGTAGTTTAAAAAAAATGCTCTGATCATAGAAAAATTCCTGTGGCACTTATTGGGCACTTACCTGTGTATATGTCTGGGGATATGATATTTGTTTGATTTTTTCATATATATTTATTACATTATTTTTAACTAAATTAAATGTGTTATATTGTCAGTCATAATTTGGACTGGTCAAGCACAATTTTATGATTTTTTGTACTTGCTGATACCAATTACAGTATTTTCCTTTGCATTGCATTTGTAATGTTTTTAAAAAATATTTGGTGAAGAAACCAAAAGAATATGAATCATATTAAGTGCCTTAATTTGTTTAACAAATAGATGTTTCCTTTAGTCATGTTCATGCTTAATTATGCCTTTTAAAATGTATTGTACAAGCTTCTGTGTAATTGATCATTTCCACTTTTGCATAATAACTCTTTTGCATGACACTGTTAAAAAAATCTGATTTCCTAATTTGATTGAGTAGAGATTTGAGGTTTGTTTTACTAAATACGTTGAACACAGTTGTTAAATGTGTTTTTATTAGTGTGACACTATATCAAGGGTAAACGAAGGCTAGAGATTATTATCCTGCTCTGTATATTATCATCATATTTAAAGAAGAGAATGAAATCATTCTTTATTTTGAGGCTCATGGGAACATAGAATGCTATTACTGTTTGCATTGGGAGCACGGTACTAGACCTTTCAATCACTAAGAGTGACAGTCCCGCCACCACAAAGGAAACCGTATAATGTGAAGTAGAGGCTAGCCAGCACTTCGCCAGCACCTTGAACCCCTGACTGTTTCCATTTTCCCTTATTTTCTCATTTTTCCATCAGAAAACACCCTATCATACCAACTGTCTTGGGCCTTGGGGTCTGTACTGTAAATTTCAGCCATAACCTCATACTAAAGAGGTTATGTCGTTCCTGAACTTCGAAGGGAACAAAATTGGCGACAAAATTACGGTCAGTGTTTTTGTGAGCTACGCGCCCTCATGCCCTGCTCCTCGCCTGGCCTTGCTGTTTTGCGGGCTCTATAATGGATGAAATCTGTCTAACAGCTTGTTGTGAAAGCTTGTAGTGAAAAAGATCTGCTTCACAGGGAACTTGCCAATTAAACTGAGGGGCTTTCCTTTCTTCATGAGCCAAAGACTCCCCTCGCTGGGAGAGAAGGAACACGAGTTGTGGGATGAGAGAGGGATAGGGAGAGGCGAAGAGATAGCAAGAAGAAAGATGTTGTGGTCATTCACAAAACAGCTTGTCAGGAAAGGAAAAGTGTTCCTCTGAACACTAAACTTGACATACTCCCTCAAGGAGCTCCTAAAGGTAACTGGCTGGACCAGCCACTGACCTGATTTCCCTGGTGGTCAATGTAAGTGCATTGTTTGGTAAAAAAAAAAAAAAAAAAACCTGGTCGGAGCAAGTATTTTAACCTGATCTGGATCAGTGTGAGCATTTGAGTGGCTCCAATCAACCTAATTATTGCAATAAGCTGCATTTGTTTGGAGGTATAGCATGAAGTCCCGCGTCCTGTGTTGAGAATTAGCTGGGGTTTTGTTGAAATAGCTGGAGGCAGGCATCTCCGCACACATTTTTCTCTCATGTCCTCTTGATGTCTTTCTTATTTGCTGCTGTTTTTACCTCCCAGGTAAATTCGATATAATTTCACCCTTTTGTCTGCTTTTGTGTTTATTTCTTTTTTCTTTTTTGAGTCTAAATTGCCTCTGCAGTGGGTGTTGTGGAGCCATGAGATCTTTCAGAGGCGACTGTTGAGAGTTATTTTGGTTTTCTTTATATTTATGTGCATTTCGTTGAGTGACCACAATGCCAATCTTAACCCTTGACATAAAGTGATTGAGTCACTGCTCATCTCCTCTGAAAAAAACAGTTACGATCAATTTTTGTTTCATGTGTGAGACTGCCATGGTGAGCAGATGCATTTCTTAAAGTTAGCTAGGAAAAGACGTGCACAACCTATAATTCAAACAGAGAAAGATTTTTGTTAGATTAAAATACATATGGTTGAATGCTGAAAGCAGCACATACTCCTTTTAAGTACCTAAACAGAATTGCTCATATAGATTCAAATGTATTTTTAAAGATTTTATAGTAACGTTTACCTTGCTAATAATGTTCTCATGCTTAACATTTCCCAACTTTGAAACAACCAGAATCCCCATGCTTACTTTGTGAGACCATTTTGGGCTTCTTACAAAATAACTAAACTCTCTCTCTGCCCCAGAAACTCTTATCCAGGTTAAACTAACAGGTGTAGTGCAGAGATATCTATAGTGTGTTGGGAACAGCTGCACTGGATGCCGCAAAGGCTTGCTCCCACTGGAGCAGAAGAGCAGTGATTTCATTAGCTACACTGGCTGGTTTATTTAGACAAGTCTCTATAAACAGGAACCGGTATGATTCAGCAAACAGGCTAACAGACACAGATGTAGCCGACAGGCAGGTCTCATTAATCAATGATTAAAACCATTGCAGTCCTTCTTTTTATATCACTGCACCACTGTGGGAGGTGACAGAGTAGGCTATGTAATGCAGTGGTTTCATTCAGAGTTCAGGCATTGAGTTTATTTTCGTGGGTACAAACCAATACTGAAGCAACTTTTAATCAGTGTAGTTTTCTCATCATATATCGCTGATCCTGCCATTGAACTAAGCTTAGTGTTTCGAAACAGGAATATCAATTAGAATATAAAATTGATTTATTTATTTATTATGCTTTCTACATTTACTTACCAAGGTAAAGGCACAAGATATAAGATATATGTATATATACCGATCAGGCATAACATTATGACGACTGACAGGTGAAGTGAATAGCACTGATTATCTCTTCATCACGTCACCTGTTCGTGGGTCGGATATATTAGGCAGCAAGTGAACATTTTGTCCTCAAAGTTGATGTGGCCAAATTGTGATGGCTAGACGACTGGGTCAGAGCATCTCCAAAACTGCAGCTTTTGTGGGATGTTCCCGGTCTGCAGTTGTTAGTATCTATCAAAAGTGGTCCAAGGAAGGAACAGTGGTGAACTGACGACAGGCTCATGGGCAGCCAAGGCTCATTGTTGCACGTGGGGAGCGAAGGCTGGCCCGTGTGGTTTGATCAAGCAGACGAGCTACTGTAGCTCAAATTGCTTTAGAAGTTAATCCTGGTTCTGATAGAAATACACAGTGCATCGCAGTTTGTTGTGACCAGTCAAGGTGCCCATGCTGACCCCTGTCCGCCACTGAAATCACCAACTGTGGACACGTGAGCATGACCATGGACACTAGACCATGGAGCAATGGAAGAAGGTGGCCTGGTCTGATGAATCACGTTTTCTTTTACATCACGTGGATGGCCGTGTGCGTCACTTATCTGGGGAACACATAGACTCTTTCAGCAGGATAATACGCGCTGACACAAAGCAGAAATGGTTCAAGAATGTTTTTTTTAGGTGAACAACGAGTTTGAGGTGTTGACTTGGCCTCCGAATTCCCCAGATCTCAATCCAATCGAGCATCTGTAGGATGAGCTGAAGTCCGATTCATGGAGGCCCCACTTCGCAACTTACAGGACTTAAAGGATCTGCTGCTAACATCTTGGTGCCATATACCACAGCACACCTTCAGGGGTCTATTGGAGTCCATGCGTCGACAGGTTTTGGCAGTAAAAGGGGATCAACACAATATTAGGTCATAATGTTATGCCTGATCAGTGTATATATATATATATATACACACATATATCCATTTAATTTATACATTTTTCATTTATTATTATTATTATTATTATTATTAAATTATTTTAGGCTATTATTATTTAATTATTTAATTATTTCTAGAACATCTAGGTTCACACCAAGGACAATAACTATAAAGATAACTATAAAGTTAACTATATTGCGCCCATACCAGCGGGCAATATTTTTCTGTTTATTCTATGTGCAAACTTGTCTGTCACTTTGAGCTGAAGCTCATTACAGCAGGATGGATTCTGATTGGTTGTCAATGTTGTTATCATTCATCAGCTGAATAAAAAAGTGAGAAAAAATCAGGTGAGAAATGCTGCGTATGTGTACCTTAAAACAAAGAAACGTTGACTCATTACTGGCATTACACGGTTGATCAGATACTCTCTGAAATTCCACCCAATATGTCACGACTTAACTAACATTTGCTATCCTCTCTGTACCAGCCAAAAAAATCCATTCCAGACCTGTGTTTGTTCTTCATGCTCTCTCCATCTCTCCCCACACTTCAAAAAATCAGCATGTTCTCCCATTTCCTCCACATATGTTTCGCACACAGATGCCCAAATTGTTTTTGCAGCTTCCCACCTCTGCATCCCAGGAACCACAACTGGCCGGGCCCAAACCTGCGCCCGGATCCCCACTTCCTCCCCCTTTTCTGGAGAGCTCCTACAGCTGTAACACATGCAGGCACGGTTTGATTAAAGCTCGTTCATGTATTTTGGCACAGACCGTGGAGGTCCTTAATGCTCCGCTGTTAACAAACGGCTTGTATTCGGCTGCCAGCACCAGCCCCACAACCTGCTAGGAAATCCGCTACTCACTCCCGTGCCATCCCACATCCAGACCTCTTTCCACTCTTCCACACAACCCGACTCATTCATCCATCACTTCTGCTGCTGCTTGCCCTTTTATCCGGTGCACTATTCGTCCTCTTCTTTCTTAGTCCCTTAATCCGCCTTTTCATTTGACTCCTTTTCCACGCTTTTGTTTTCCTATGATTCTCTTTCTAAATGTCTCTTTCGGTTTCGCTCTGTCTTTGTTTGTTGTTTGGCAATCTCTGTTTGCCCTTATCATATTTGCACACAGACCCCCTGTTGTTTGGACTGTTCTAGAGGGTTTTCTTTACAACTGAGGAGGAGAGAAAGCATCAGCATTAACACATCTGTTGTAGCATTGCTGTCGAGGAGTTGAACACTGCCAAAAAGAAACCACGGCTGCACCCAAAGCTTCCAGAAGCAGAGAAAGAGTGTGCATGTAATTGTGAGGATGCATGGGCTTTAGAGACTTTGAGAGAGCTAACTGTTAGCACCACAATCTGTTAGCATTGTTCCTGGGCACACCACATTTTTGAGCTAGTCACCTGAATGTGGCTAATTACTCTAGATATGTGCATTAGTAAGCATTTACAATAGAACATGTAAATATTTGTTTCTTGCGAAAAGAATTAGGGATGTAACATGTTACATGTAGTTTTTGCTATAATTTTAGTTACTACACTGTAAAATCTAATTAGACCTACTTAAAAAAAAGCATGCAAACTGATTGTCTTAAAAAAGTAAAAGTAAAGTGAAATAGGAATGGTATGTTGTGCTAAAAAATGCTTAGTTAGTATAGTTCACTTACACAAGAGTTCTAGTACCTTAAAAAGAACTGTAGAGTGTACTTGATCTTTTACTTTAGATTTACTCTTGACTAAGTCTAGCAACCATTGTTACAATAGTTGGGTACTATTGCTGAATGTTGAAGCCTGTGTGTGACTCAAGCATGGTCAACTGAGATATTTGTCACAAACATAGAGGGATTATATATGTTTCACAGGTGTTTATGACGTAAGTGTTGGCAATAAAATTGTTAACGATCATTATTAGACATAAAGGGAAATATTAGGTTAATTTTAAAAGGTGACCTTAATTTCTGACTAAATCAAAAAAGCTAGGTCAACTTTTGAAAGCAACCTATTTATTACTTATCTTCCTTTGAAACCAAATAACTGTGATTTCTTGTTGCATCACTACATCAATAGAAAGAGTTATATAAAAAAATGAATGTTCCACGTGCCCAACCAAAGTGAACACTGATCACCATAATGGTGAGTGTCTTCTTTTTTTTTTTTGGCTTGACAAAATGCCACTCAAACCAATCAATTAATCTTAACTTGGGTTTTCTGAGTAAAAAAGGAATAGTATATGAATAGTACACAGTACTAGATTTTTACAGTTAAGACATTAAGTAAAGTTAACTAAAAGTGTTAGTTAGAATCACTGTTGGATTTTACAGTGTATACATTTTGCATAACTACATGGAACTAACCACCAACCAAAGTCTAATCCTACCCTAACCCCACAGTAGGTACATTTTGTTAATTAATATTACTCGGTACTTAAATAAATAATTTAAAATATATAAATATATAACACTGTAACAATGACACCTTAAAATATTGTAACCAAAAATGATTTACAATAATTGCAGTTTTCTGTAATTTATACTAATTATGTGTTCATTTTGTTGCTTGTAATAAGAATTTATAAAAAATATAATGAATCACAGTTGTATGTAATTAATTGCATTTAATCATGTTAAGTGCATCAATTTTCCCAAATTAATGTAGAATCAACATAAGGATAGTATACATTTAATAAATGTTTCAAAATGATGAATAAAAATAATTTGTAAATAATAATAATTGGCAAAATGTTTGTTTAATACCATATTTTTAAATAAAAATACAGATTATGCATGAAATAAAAGCATGTGGATGCTGCATTTATGCATTTATTTATATTTGTATGTGTTAAATAATAAAGATTAATTGGGGAAATAAAAAAATAGGGACTTTCATTCCTACATTGCTTGAGCATTGTGATTTAAATACAATTTTATTTTTGCTAGGGTTCGGTACATACAACGGGAAAAAACAACATAAAATTACACGAGAAAAAGTATAAAATTGCTACTTTTTTTCCCTTCAACAGTGGCTTACTAAACCAACTATGGCTCTCTCTTTAAATAAAAAAAGGAAATACTGCTGAAACCGGATATTTGAAAACTTGCGGTACAATTACATGTATTATTGCACCCCTATGATTCTTATTTCTGCAAATGGTCTGTCTCCTCCTATAGCGTCTGTGGTATTGGCTAGAAAGCTTATAGCAAATAACTATTAATTTGTCTGCTAAAAGTCAAACCAGTGAGTGAATTTTTTTTTTTTTTTGTTGCCCATGTGAGATGTACATTCGACTAAGTTAAACATTCATTCACTCCCACCACTAACATCTGCGTTCTTTCGACAGTATGCCCTGAGTATGTCTGACAATGTCTCTCAGCTGACCCGGTATCTTAGACATTTAGAATACAGACAGGGTGCAATTGATATATAGCAGATTGATGAGATTATCGATCATAAATCTATTATGATGAGACTGGGGAATGGTTTTGGAGGGGAGATCTGAAGACAGACCGTACCTCCTGGTGCAGACTGGATACGTTCTCCTTCCTGTGAGTCATATTCATTATGTTCCAAATATTTCTTTTTGTCTCTGTCAGAGGAATCCATTCTACTGTGCCTGTTGAAGGTTCTTCATGGAGCTGCTAATAACTCTTTGAATCATTTAAAAAACAGGCTGAGAAAATGTTTCTACAGCTGTTCCCAAGCTGTGCTGTTAGTGTGTGCTAGACCTTTTTCTAAGCCACTGGATCAACTCTCAACAGCCACGGTCATTCATAAAACACACTGTATACCCCAAGAGCACCAAACCGTCACCTAGGAACTTGTCACCACAGAAACCATACCAGTAAACCAGTCAACACTTTGCAATTTATGAGCTGAGAATACAAGGATTGAAATGTATCACAACATCGGCACTCAGGCGAAAATGCGGTGTCATGATGGCTCTCTGATTTTCTGTAACCACTGGTAAAAGAAAAGTGATACAACTGAAAATATCTTTTGAACTCATTGTAAATTTTGTAGTCAGAGCAGCGAGCTTTAACAGATTTGGTACATTTACCCTTCTTTTGGCAGCCATTTTGTACAAGCTTGTCAGTAAGACGACCAGGGCTTTTGAGTAGAATGGCCTCCTTAAAAATTCACTCTGATACTTCATTGACCAAGATTTGATAGTGTTCCACACTTTACCCTTAGACTTTTACCTCCCTGTATTAAAATTAACAATCTAGAACTGCATGAAATGTTCTGAGCCCTGGAACCCCAAGAGCATTTACTATAGAGTCAAATTTACGACGGGTTTCCACGGCATTATGAGAATGTGTGCGTCTGAATATAATGTTCCATGATTTCTTTCCTCTCTATTTTCCTGGAAGTCATTAAGTTTGGATCTATATTTTAAAAAGATGCATTTAGCGGTTTGCTACTGATATACAGCTCTTTATTTGCTATCTGGCCAATTTAATAACATTTGAATCTAAAAAACTATAACTTTATGACGCATTAACCATTTTGTGTGGCAATCCATAACCTGCCAGTTCACTAAATCCTGACCTGCTGTATGAGGTCCATGAAAGCTCTTCAGGCATTGGTCAGAAATTGGTCACAGACTCACCTGCTGAAATTATGAATTGGATGACTTTGTTATATTTCAGGACTGGAAAATCCCAGAACAGAAGGGATTAACAGAGCAATTTTTTTGTGAATCAGGGGACTGATGTCTGTGAGGCAGAACCATGAGTCTTTATCACTGTACTGATGGAAAAACAGACCAAATATAACACGTTAAACCACGTCTACTTTGGGAAATTTGATATTTTATATTTTGCACCACCAAATAGCAGAGTGGTCAATGATTAGGGTTGCAAAGTAGCTGAACATTTCCAGAAACTTTCCAAAAGTTTCCCAAAAACTCTGGAATGTTTCTGGAAACTTTGCAACCCTACCAATGATGCACTCTACTCTCTTGTCACATTTTCCCAATTTAATTATAATATACCCTCAGAAATTCTCTCTTCACTTGTCACTTGGGGCTTCCAAGTTTTGTTCTCCATTTTTTGCAGCATTTATTCCTTTTTCGTACAGTTTAGCTCCATTCCTCTTAATCATTAAGTGGCTATCTGAAAACATACACCTCATGGAAGCACTCGTCCAGCATCTGTTGTTCACATGCAGCAAGAATCCATTCCTTGGCATCTGCCGAGTACTTTTGGCATATGCACATGGTTTTAAGTATGTATTTTACATTCACATCACTCTTGCACCTGTCTCATCAAAAGGATAAAGATACATTATGAAGAGTAAGTCCAAATGTGGTGCTAGTTCAGAGCCTCAAAGCTTTCATAGCTTTAACTATTTTTTAACAGATCATCACATCAGGTCTTTGACTTTAATTGGGCGCAACAACTGGAAGACCTATTTATCGGAACTTTCCCCATAATTGACGGAAATTTCCGTAATTTGTGAGACAATGCTTCCCAGCCATTGACGAAAATTTCCAGCTTTCCTTTTCACTGTTATATGGTAGGGGATATTACGCATCTTCTAAAAGAGTACTGAATCTCCTGATCAAAACACAGGCGAAGAAGAAGCAGAAACAAGCGATATTATATGTAAGCAGATGCATATGTAAAATAATGTGATCATCAAACATTAAACCGCATATAAATCAAAACTGCCTAATGTTACTGAATGAAATGTCGACCCAGGACGAGCTATGGGACTGTGAAGGGTTGATGGACTCGATCTACTCCATCTATGTTTTGATCATTGATGAATCCGATCTGGATGCTTTCTTTGACAAAAACAAGATTTTCTCCGCTTTTTGCTAAAAATTTTGAATTTTTTTTTATGAAACACACATTCAGTTGATAAAAAAGGAATGCATGAAGCTAAAATAAAATGTATTTTATTTTTAATTTTTTTTAAAGCTGGTGGTCTGTTCTTTCTTTTGAAATATTGCATATTCAGATTCATACAAAAAAGATTTAAAAACTTTTGTGAAAATGATCAAAAATGCTGATGGTGGCTGGCATCTTTTTTCAAAAACTCTGGTGATGAAAGAGTTAATGTTGTAGTCTTGTTTGGTTCTTACCAAGAAGTCACATTTGAGTTATGCATGTATGTGGTAGAGAGAATGAGATAGATGCACCTGGTTTCTCAAGCTGTGCTATCAGTAATCCTGTTGAAAAGATCCTGCAGTTTTTGTGACTTCTTAACTATCACTAACCAGAATAAACCAGCCTAGGAGTGTCCACTTTCCATTCTTCCTCACCTTGTTCATTTTGCATACAACCCCATTTGCAAGTAAAAAATTCTTTGTACACTGAAACCAAATGCAACCTTTTATGTAACCCAAGACTATTGCAGCTCATCTTTTCCCACAAGCCAGTCATCTTGTCTAATACAGAAAGCTGTCAATGACTGATTTACCCTGCGTCTTTTCCTCTGCTTTTCCTCTAACTTCCCTCCCACATCTTATATGATTTCTGACATCTTTGCATTACTTAAACTGACAGCACTTATACCATTTCCAGTGCTCTTCTGTTTGAAGATTGCTCCATGTGTCCAGAGGCAAGTGCTCTTGAAATGAGGATATACTACTTCCAAACCGAAGCCCCTTGAAAAACAGATGCTCTTTAGGAGCAGGGCCCATCAGGTTGACAAAAAGCAACTCTTTAAAAAGCGGCTGGACTGCCCTGGTGATCCAGAGCCAGGAGCAGCAAAAGGTTAAAAGCGCCCGAGCCACACAGATGCATTCTTCAAGGGGGCGAGTAATGGGATCAGGGCTTCCATAACTCTTACGAAGAGCCAATCCTCCCTCGTTTTGCCTGGTTAGTCCTCAAAGGGAAGTCTAGAGATTTTAACGGCTTGCTGCTGCTGCTTTTTTTTTTGGCCTGAAACTCGATTTCCATGGTGTCCTAGAGAGGACACCATTTGGAACCAGGAAATAAAGATCTTTTAATATGGGTCATATAACCTGCTCTGGCATGAAGAAATATAACTGTGATTGAAGCGGCTGAAATAATCATCGTTTCAGACATCCCACAGGCTCCACGAGAAACAAGGAAGGTCCATTTTTTTCTGTTTTTGTCCAACTGACATTGCTGGCTTAACTTCTTTTTTTGCAAATTAAGAAATGTGTTGATGTTTTGCCCGTTCTTTACTATTATTCATCTTTAAAATCTACTCAAACAACTTGCTGAGTGACTTAACACAACCCTGTTTCTCTTATCAATGTCTTGTTTGGCCCTCATCCTGGATTGCCTTTCCCCAGATGGCCCTGGGACGAAGTCAAACTCCTATTCTGAACCACTGCCCGAGAAAGTCCAGAGAGAGGGCTTCATCAAAACACAAACTTGACCTCTCACCTCTGTTTCTTCTGTGAGAACCTGTGCGTCTGTCTGGTGACCTAATGCCACGAGTAAGTCACCCTGGACTACTGTATCCTTGTGATGATAGGTGAGGTCACCTCACCTCAAAATCTCAAGAGGGGCCTCATTTGTACTTTGTTGGCATTTGTTTCTGCTCCAGTGACTCATTTGTCATGGTGGTCCCGTGTGCTGTGGTGTACAGTATTGGGGGCAGGATTTGGGATGTAAGTGCGGTCAGATTGCTAAACTTGGAAGATGGAGAGCCAAAGGCCCATCGGGCGTGTCAGACTTCCGCTGTTGAAAGAAGCCATGGTGTGTTGCTCATTATGAGAAGCCGTATTTCAGTAATGTGGGCTAGAGAGAGGCTTAAACAAATACAGGCTTTCTGTAACCTGGAGGTTAGAAGTGACGGCGTGCCTGCTCCGTGCTAAACGTCAAAGTAATTGATTCAAAACATTTCTCTTCATGAGAAACAACACATCCAGCCAACATTGCTGACTGCCTTTACTGTATAATGTGTGTGTATATACGTATATAAGGAGATGACATCAATATTTTATTAAGATTTTTTTTATCTGTAAATCTTAATATTATTGTTTAAATAATCTTAATATTATTGCATTTTACAAGATAAAAATTTTTCTTTTCTTTTTTACTGTATACACTATATTGCCAACAGTTTTGGGACGCCTGCCTTTACATGCACATGAACTTTAATGACATCCCATTCTTACAGTTTTTCTCAGTCGCTTTGGTACATTTCTCAGATCAGAATTGAAATTCTCAAAGCTACCTGTTCAATCTTCACATCATTGTGTCTCATGTGCACATCAAAAAAGCAGTTTCTCATTTCTTTGAACAAGTTGCAAATGCTTGTGTACATCCATGCAAATGATAATGTGCAATTCTCTGCTGTTTCCTACATTATCAGTTGCTTATGTCATGTTGATCAAAATTTATTATAATGGGTCTCTGTTGAATAGTCTCACCCCCCACAACATTTAGCCATTAGTTCATAGCATAAGTCTTTACATGCAAAATGGTTGAACAAGTTGTCATAAAATGTCAAGCATATTTCTATACATTTCCGTTAGACATTCACATTTCTACTTTTTTTTTTTTTGGGGGGGGGGGGGGGGGTTCTTTGTGCTATGCAGTGCTGTCTTTTCCTTTCTGTATCGCAATGACATGGTCTGTCAACAAATTACAGTACAAACAGTAAAAGCATAAATGTGAATCTTGTCCATTCTCTTGCATTTAAACTCCCACATACACTAAGGTGTAACCTACAATTTACAATAATTGTCATCAAAATTTTAGCCATATTTACATCAGAACATCCCTCCAGAGTACAGTTATATTGACAATATGACTAAGCAATTTGACTGTCTTATTCATACACAATGACACAAGGACTTGTCATTCTGATGGCACTGACATGTTCATTGACACAGATATTTACTTTTGAGAGATGAACTAAGGATTTTGAGCAAGAGACTGGCTTTTGCAGGTAATCCATGGTGTTTTGCTATTTGTACGAATTGTTTTGAGAAATGCACTTGCTGTTTTGCAAATGTCGAGGATGATTCGAGAAATGTACCAAAGCGACTGAGAAAAACTGTAATATGGAGTTGGATCCCCAAACTGTTCCCACAAAGTTGGGAGCATGAAATTGTCTAAAATGTAACAGTATGCTGAAGCATTAAGAGTTCCTTTTTACTGGAACTAAGGGGCCAAGCCCAACCCTTGAAAAACAACCCCCACACCATAATCCCCCCTCCACCAAACTTTACACTTGGCACAATGCAGTCAGGTAAGTACCGTTCTCCTGGCAACCGCCGAACCCAGACTCGTCTATCGGATAACTGGACAGAGAAGCCGGATTCGTCACTCCAGAGAACACATCTTCACTGCTTTAGAGTCCAGTGGCGGCATGCTTTACACCACTGCATCCGACGCTTGGCATTGCTCTTGGAGATGTAAGGCTTGGATGCAGCTGCTCGGCCATGGAAACTGATTCCATGAAGCTCTCTATGCACCGTTCCTGAGTTAATCTGAAGGTCACACGAAGTTTGGAGGTTTGTATCTATTGACTGCAGAAAGTTGGTGACTCACTGTGCGCCTCAGCATGTGCTGAACCCGCTCTGTGATTTTAGGTGGCCTACCACTTTGTGGTGTTATTCCCAATTGCTTCCACTTTGTTATAATACCACTAACAGTTGACCATGGACTATTTAGTAGTGAGGAAATTTCACAAATGGACTTATTGCACAGGTGGCAACCTATCACGGTACCACGCTAGAATTCACTGAGCTCCTGAGAGCGACCCGTTCTTTCACAAATGTTTGTAGAAGCGTCTGCATGTCTAGATACTTGATTGTATACACTGTGGCCATGGAAATTATTGGAACACCTGAATTCAATGATTTGGAGGGGTGTCCCAATACTTTTGGCAAAATAGTGTATGTAGAGTTACACCTCCTTGACATTTTTTCTGTTGAAAAGGAAATTTACAGAGCAAGCTGAGAAAACTATTACTACTATTTTTATTATTAATCATAATAATAATAACTTGGAACAATGTGCACAGATAAATTATACACCATGTATAGTTAAGCAAATAAGGTCAGTTTTGATTTCATGTTGACAGTAGAAATCGATACTGGTGGCTCGAATCCAAATTCTCAAATGATATCAGCTGATAAAATGTGAAGCTCAGAGCAATTACTGTACAGCCTGTGCTAGTGATGCTTGTCATTCATCAGCTCCTCTCGAGCGAATCCCAGCATTGCTGCTAATTAAAAGGGCTTCATTGTGTTGATCCGATCCCCCTTTTCACCTCACCTTAGATCAGGTGACACAAACAAGGGAGAAAGGGAACGAGGGATTAGCAATGCAAAACAAAGCTCTCTAGCATGTCCTCAGGGTGCTCCTGGTTTGCCACCTGGACTCTGTTATCTGACCCTAGTAGACACACATAGATGCCACCACACTTACCTGGATCATATTCCCCATATCACCCTCGACCAAAGAAGGGCTACAGTAAATGTTTGTTTTGTTTGATTTCATGTGCACATAATTAACCATGCAGTGTGTGTAATGTTCTTAGATGAAGCTGACCTGTAAAAATTTGCTTAACATGCTATTTTATATACAGTGCATTAGTTAAGTGCTACAACAACATAGACTTTGTTTATCAAGATGTCAGTCACCTGAGCAAATACAGCCTTGTAATTGATGTCTTTCTTGGATTTTTCAAATTGCCAGCCAGTTTGTCTGTATTTGTAGGACTTATTCCATAATAAATTCCATAAATAAGTACAGTATGTCATGCAACTCATGTATATGTCTCAGGAGAAGTTGCCTAAAGCAAAACAATGGCACATTTCATGTCACACTAAAGCCAAACTTGGAATGTCTGTGTGAACTTGTCTGGCTCAACCATTGGCTTAGACGTAATATAACCTGTTTACACTGTCGTCACGGTTTAAGATGCATTAATCATACAGCGAAACCTCGAGAAAACCCACTCCTGGTGAGAAATAACAAACTTCCATATTTCTAAAGCTGTAACTGGGTCTTATAGACTTGCACTTCATAGCAGCACATTTGTCACGGCTGGAGAAACAAAAAATAAATGAGGAAGTTATTGCATGGCACATTAAAAAGAAAAGGCGAGATTGCTCAGGAGATTTTCTCAATTATCTACGGCATTCACACGACACCGCTTTCTACTAAAAATGCAAAACGTTTTGTGTTTTGGCCATTCATTTACACAACAACTGAAATTGCGAACTTTTCAAAGTGCACGTTTTTGAAAATGATACCGTTATCGTCTTTGTGTAAACTACAAAAAAGCGAATTTGTGAAAATGGTGTTCATCTTGATTGGGTCTTACCACTCTTTAGAAGAATGTGTGTGCGCAGGCGTGTAGTGTTTCTTTATAAAGTGACATCGCCAACTACTGGCCTGGCATGCATAATACAGCGTTGTAGTCGTTTTCACGGATCAGTGTGAATGGGAATCGTTTTGACAAAGTTGTCGTCTGTATGTGAAACTTTTCAAAAACACAAAAACTTTGTTTTTAGTACGTTGTTGTAAATTGGAGCCTAAGTATCAAGTTTGTGTTTCTCCTTAAATTCCTTAGGAATAAATATAGGAATTTAATCATAGAAACAAATAAGATTGTTGAAAGTATAAGTATAAATCTAAAAATGAATTTGAGTAGCATAGCTCAGATAATTTGGGCTTCAGAATATTTGATGAGAAATTGAGTTATTAAGATACGTTGCCATTATTATTTATATATAATTAATACTTATATATAATTTACAATGAAATTAATTTAGTATTGTCACAGTACATTACCTGTAAATTGATGATTCAGTTCATTTTAATCAGTGCAAATCAAAGTATTGTATATGTAACCAAATGTAGGCCAGCTAGTAGTTGCTGTGCGAGTAAACCTCACTCCTCTGATCTCAAGACGCTCTATCAACTGACATTAGAGGTTGCAGCCTTAAGCCTCCTTGTTAGAGCGTTCGACTCTCATGCCGGCGGACCCGGGTTTGAGTCCCGCTTGGAGCGGGTGGTTCGAACAGGAGGGGTTACATTGGTGCCGTGACCCGGATGGGAGTGAGGTTTTGAGGGGTGAGTATTCACGAAGGCCAGCTAGTAGTCGCTGTGCGGGTAAACCCCACTAATCTGATCTCAAGAGATGCTCTAGCGATTGACACAATGGGTTGCAGCCTTTAGCCTCCTTGTTAGAGCGTCCCACTCTAATGCCGGCAGACCAGGGTTCGAGTCCTGCTTGGAGCGGGTGGTTCGAACAGGAGGGGCTACATATAAAGTGTAATAGTGCAGAGTTTCTGATATTAACAAGCACAATTAAATCAATAATTGAGTCTATATATTTGCATGCTTACGTGCATATAAATCAGGCTGCATTGTTAATTGTATATTAAACACTCAATACTATACATCATGCAAACGTTACAACGCATATTTAAGAATTCAGAACAACTTGGCTACTTCCTATTATTTCTGTTGTTTCTTCATATTGTTTCAAATTAGGAAATTGTGTTTTGTGCTGCTATAATCATTTGAAAGGTCTCCTTTGTGCTTTTTCTTTTCTGTGGGATGTAATGGGAGTAGGAAACTCATGCTGTGATGGAGTAGGGTGGCACTTAAATATAAATAGTTGGATTTCCTGATTCCCATCGGGCTTAATAGACATTGTTCTCTTTCTTTCCTGTTCTATTTCATTCTCTCTGACACTCTCAGACATTTTCCAATGGTCTCTTTCCCCTTCTCTAAGGAGGTTAATTGCTGCCCTTTGGCCTCTTCGTGCCCGAGCAGAATTTATGTACTCTACACAATTTCCATTTTAACCACATGCAACCTTCCTGAGCACAGTTTGATTTATCCAGCAGCACCCTGGCAGAATGTGTCGGCACCCAGCACACAGAACCCAATAAATCCAGAGCAGACTGCATTTCCAGACCGCTCTTCAGAGAGTGTGGTCCTTTGTGATGTTGACTGGGATGGCAAACAAGCACACTATTTAGGTGGCACCCTGTCCATCACGCCCGTCGCTTCTTGATCCGGCGGCCCGCGTGGTGTGCTGGGGTTATGAATAATTCCTGCTCAAGCCGCTGACTTTGCCCCCCGTCTGTTTGCATGTCATCTCTTAGCATGGCACTTTGGCACTCGGATGGCGTTAATTATTTATAATCTTCATCATCGCATGCCTTGCTTGACTGAGCTGTGTTGTTCAAGTGTGTGTGAGTGTGCATTTTTAAGTGTGCACGTGTGTTTTCATGTGTGGTTTCATCTGTGTGTGTGTGTGTGAATACAATGTGCTCTGTGTTGTAATGTTTTCAGGTTCTGCCCTTTATAATGAGGACACTGAGCTTTTCATTAATTTATAAACTTACTGAATGGACAAACTTGTTTATTACTTATTCAGAGGCGTTTATTGCGGGCCACCAAAAAACAAGACGGTCCCACTCGTCTCACGCTGTGCTTCCTTACTGTCCCTATCACAAGGACGAGCCATTTATCAGCATGTATATTTGATGGAGTATCTGACTGAGTGTTTCGTGTTCGTCAGTTTCAATAGGCTGATACGGTTTCATCGTGTTCACAAGTGTAAGACCTCCCGCTATATGTGATAAAAGTTGATTATTGCAATACATCAGTGTCACACAGTTTTCACTAGAAATTGGTTTTAAAAGTGCACGTGGTCTCCTTTTTGATAGCCTTCCTTGCATGATTTATTGTAAATCCAGCAAAAAGTGATCAATTCTTTAACTTAATAACTTGACACCAAGTCAACTTGAAATCAAAATGTTCCCATTTTTTTAATGCATGTTTTTTGATGGGAAGTAGTGAACGATTTATAATTGATCATTAGTACATTTTTGTAAACGATTTCTAAATTATTAAAGATTGTTGAGCTTCACATATTAGAAATTGGCAGTAATAAAAAGCTGAAACATTGAAAATGACAATTTTCACCATAAGGGCAATAATTAAGAAGTTCAACTAAATATGTTATGAATCTGCCTGGACGATGACGTGTCTATGTGGTCCTAATGCACGGTGAGGAGGAGATTTAAAATGGAAAAAGACTCTCCAATGATCACAGATGGAGAATTGCAGAGTCTTGGGGTCAGAAAGCCTAAAATAAATGATCAAACAGCACCTACATCACATGTTGTTTTGGAGGGTTTCAAGAAAAATCCTCTTTGCTCATCCAAAGACAAACTCCAGCATATTCAGTTGTCAGACACAAAACTTCAAACAGGACCTGGTTCTATGGTCAGATGAAACAACAACAAAAAAAACATATGGGTTTGTAGCAAACAGGGATAAAAAGTACCCAATGCCCACAGTTAAAGGGTTAGTTCACCCAAAAATGAAAATTCTGCCATTAATTACTTACCCTCATGTCGTTCGACACCCGTAAGACCTCCGTTCATCTTCGGAACACAAATGAAGATATTTTAGTTGAAATCCGATCGCTCAGAAAGGCCTCCATTGGGACAATGCACGGTACACTCTCAAGACCCATAAAAGGTACTAAAGACGTTGTTACAAGCGTAATGAATCAGCGAGTCGAATCATGATTCGGATCGTGTGTCAAACCGCCAAACTGCTGAAATCGCGTGACTTTGGCGATTCAAACCGCTGAATCGACTCACTGATTCATAACGTTTCGAAGCTTCATGATGCCTTGTTTTGAAATCGGTCATCATGATATGTCATATTTAGGGTTTTTTTTTGCGCACAAAACCTATTCTCGTCACTTTATAAAGTTATTGTAGAAACACTGTAATGAGATGGACTTTGTAACGACGTCTTTAGTACCTTTTATGGGTCTTGAGAGTGTAAAGTGCATTGTGCCAATGGAGGCCTTTCTGAGCGATCGGATTTCAACTAAAATATCTTCATTTGTGTTCCGAAGATGAACGGAGGTCTTACGGGTGTCGTACGACATGAGGATAAGTAATTAATGACATCATTTTCATTTTTGGGTGAACTAACCCTTTAAATATACAGCTGGACATCTTGTTCAGATACGTGGTATCATGGATCTAGCAAATACCAGCAGATAAAAAATCTAAACCTGACGGCCTCTGCTAGAGATCTTATGATGGGCCGTGGTTGGATCTTCTATCAGAACAATGACATCAAACGTCAAAATCAACACAAACATACACTCTAAAAAAATGGTGCTATATGGCACTAAAAATTGGTATTCTCTCGTTATCATAGGGGAACCACTTTTGGTGCTATATAGCACCATATCTTAACAGGTTCTGTATATGGTAGCAGTGTTATATAGCACCTCAGTCATCCCAGAGAACCAATGAAGAACCGCTGAAGAACCACTGAAGCACCACTGAAGCACCAAGATTTGGTGCTATACGGCACTTAAAGTGGTTCCCTTATGATTACGAGCCAAAGAACCACTTTTAGAGCTATATAACACCTTTTTTTTTGTATGTCATTGAGCATAAAATAGTTTCTGCCAAAACCATCCCAGTCCCCTGACCTGAACCCTATAGAAAATGAGTGGGGTGAACTACAGAGGAGAAGCACTAACATGGAGCTGGGAATCTGAAGGATCTGGAGGGATTCTGTATGGAGAAACTCTGAATATATGGAATGAAACTTGCAATGTAGCAGCAATCCTAAGTTCTACCAGAAAGACTCGGGAGAATAAATACTGTGACAATTATCCATTTATTTACAACCCAGCAAGCAATAAAGTACTTTGGCATAGGCCCTGTCCGTAGCTCGCAATCTGAGGGTCCGGACTCTGCATATCCTGCCTGAAGACGAAGGCAGAGGCGCAGCCGACCCCCCCCCCCCGTGAGGTATGGAAGGGACCATCCTGGTGGTGGTGGGGTGGATGTAGGGAAGGATTTTACTTGGAGGTGGTGGGGAGGATGGCGGTGGATTGGAGCGTCAGCATCTGCAAACTCAGACATGAGTAAGTACCGATCTTTTGTACCCAAGTATTAGAATGTGATTGGATAGATAAAAAAGTGACGTGACAATTAAGTCTTCCCGGCAGAACTTATTCTAAAGCTTTCATTAATGACGAGCTACAGTAATGCATGAATGGTATAAAATAGTCTTCTACTGATGAATAAATGTATTCACTATTTCATCATGAAAGACTGAATGCCGTGCTCACAGGTTTGGAAGTTCCTGCTTATCAGGCAAACATTAATACAGAAAGAATCATGCCTACCACCTCACAGGGAGCACCTACAGAAGCCCTAATCTACAAGTGATGCAAAATGTGCTCTCCAAATGTGCACACCATGTACTTGTATATCAGCTTCTAAGAGATTCACATATTCCTTTGATTACATAAGCATTAAGAATATTGCAATAATGAAAATATGATCCTCAAGATGACGGGATGTAGACTCCAAACTGTCTGTGTTGATTAGAGTATGACCAGCTGTTTCAAAAATGTTTTCTAGTTCAACAAAGTATTGGAAAATTTCAGGGAATGCCATTTTAATGTCATGGAATTCTGAAGGCTATTTCTCTGATAACAGGGATATAACTAGCTATACATTATTCATTAAGTACTGTCAAATTTGTACTTTCATATTCAGAGTTTCATTCCATATATTCAAGTTTCAATCCATATATTCAGAGTTTCTCTCATTCTATTCAAGTTTCATTGCATATATTCCCACTCTCATTCCATATATTCAAGTTTCAATCCATATATTCAATTGAATTCCATATATTCAGAATTCCATTCCATATATTCAGTTTCATTCCATAAAATCAAACTTCATATTATAAATACAGTAATTTCCTGAATGTCATGCTATAATAAATCTATCTGATTATGAAAATAAAATAAGATTGATGGACCCGTGGAGCAAATAACAGTCTGCAAGAGTGCAAGGGAGTAAGACAAAAAAAGGCGTCTGGGAGCTGCTTCTGGCTTACAGAGGTTCTTACCTTGTTTTTCTGGGCATTAGGTGGAAATCTTTATTAATATTTCCAAAAAAAAGTGGCAAATTTCTTTGAGAGTTAAGAGCAATATTACGTTTTTTTTAAAGAGGTGCTTCTGTTTTCCTTCAGAGCAGTATGTGTTAATATTTCAAGAGTAATAATGGGACAGTCGCCTGCTCTCAAATTGGCCAATGTTGTCCATTTTCTTTCCAGACTGGCACTTGAAAAGAAATCGCTCTGTA
The DNA here is from genome assembly GCF_949357685.1 of Gobio gobio. Lineage (NCBI taxonomy): Eukaryota > Metazoa > Chordata > Actinopteri > Cypriniformes > Gobionidae > Gobio > Gobio gobio. The sequence goes on along the minus strand of NC_137113.1, from coordinate 13,271,872 downwards.
AACAACATATTTCCAGTCAGAGTGACAGCTGCTCTTAAAATACCTCTTAATCAGATCTTAAAAGAAACGGCCTGTCTCATGACAGCGACAAATGAGTCTATTAAACACAGATTTTGATATGTTTACCCAGGGCGTTTGGCCTTGAGCTCTGCCTCATTTGAAAATCACTTGCTCTTTGTCCGTACTGTACATTCACACAAAGATGAAACAAAACCGTTTAAAAACCCATTCGAGACGCGCCGCTGAAAAGCTCTTTTATTAATACAGGCTTTAGGCTGTGCTTTTGAATCATGTTTGCTCAGATGATTATGAAGATTAAGCGTCGCTTCCAAGATCCAGCAAAACAAAGTGCAGATCCCCTTGATGGCCAACCGCATGGCCGACTGCTCCGTGTGTGTATGTTTGCACGATATAATGTCAAAAAAGTTGCATGTGTGAGTTGTAGAGACCACCATCACTTTACAGCATCAAAGGTGACCACTGATCCCCTCCACATTCTCATTTACATTGCATGACCTTTTTAATGAACCGTGCACGCAACATCTGTACTGGATGCTTTTAGCGGTCTCAAATACCTCTTCCTGATTTTCCTGTCCTAACCCTTGTGCACTTTGTACAACTAGATTTGGCTTTTGGTACTTTATCTACCAGGATCGACAAACATTTTGGGACATTGGTTTCTCTGATATATCATACTTTTTATAATAATATTTAATTCTAGCATCTGTGCACACGCCACAGTGACTGATATCTTTATTCACCCATCTCAGTCTCAGAGGTGAGCTGATGGATGTGGAGCTATTTGATGAAAATAAAACTGAATGCAGTTCAATAAAATTGAACATGAAAAACAGCTGCAAAACTTGAAACAGAAATTAGAAATCAAAATGATGTACCGTATAGAGCACGTCATGTAAAAGGCATTATCATTGAGACACTATTATAGTTTTTATTAATATTATATTTTGAATTAGTTTTTATATTAATATTTTGTTCGTATTTTTGTAGTTGAAGTTTTAGTAATTTGTTACTATATATATATATATATAAAAATTCTCTAGACAAGTAAAAAATGCCCATCACAATCATTTTCAGGCTGCAAATATTGTTTGTATAGTTTTAATATCGCTATCTGTGTCCCATTTTTCTCTCTCTGTCTTATTGCAGAACATATGGTCTTGTTGAGGCAGGATGAGTGTGTTATCAGGACTAACAAGAGACTGAAAGGGGGTAATTGTGTACAAGTGACTACAGGTGTCTTCACCCTCCCAGTGTTGAGTTGGTACAGGCCCTCGCTGACAGCTGGGGACAGGTATAGTCTTTTGTGTGTGTGTATGTGTGTGTGTGTGTTTGTGGCCTTCATATTCAGAGCCTCAATGTGCCACTGTTTCTATGTAAATGCAGTTTAGATGGTTAAATAGATTGAGGAAAAGAAAAGACCAATCAAATATGACATCATTGTTAGAATGTTCAGACACATTCTTTTGCCCAGACAACACAACTTTTGCCCAGATTTTTGCCCCTGTTTTCAGTTTGGGCGTGTTGACGCTAGTTACCGTAAGTCTGCAGATTTTTGGCAGTCAGAGTTGACAGATTTTGGGGGAAAAATCGCATAGTGTATGATACAGAATTTGGCTTCAGACTGTGATTCCATCCAGTCGGAGGATATCAAATGCGTTTAAGCCGATTTAAGAACACACATTGTTTTCATTTGTCACACGCCTCCTAGCAATGTGATGCAAGCATTTGCATGACTTTGTTGTGTTCAAAATTGCCTGAAAGGAGTGTGTGATTCTCAGTCGATTAGTGTATGATATTGTTGTTGTTTTTCCTGTAACCGTTTACAAGATTGGCAAGTGTATGATGATTAAATCTGTTAAACATGGATTTAAAAAAAAATATATTTTTTAAACCATTACTCGAGGTTCACTTATAATGCTAATAAAGTTTTTTGCACAAAAAAACTAACAAAAATGTGACCCTGGAAAAAACCCTGACAAAATCACTCATAAGTCGCACAGGTATATTTGTGGCAATAGCCAACAATACATTGTATCGGTCAAAATTATAAAAAAAATTGGTAACACTTTACAATAAGGTTCATTAGTTAACATTATTTAACTACATTAGTTAACATGACCTAATAATGAACTGCACTTTTAAAGCATTTATTTATCTTTGTTAATGTTCACTTCAACATTTACTAATACTTTATAAAAATCTTGCTAACATTAGTTAATGCACTGTGAACTAACATGAACAAACCGTGAACAGTTGTATTTTTATGAACTAACGTTAACAAAGATTAATTAATGCTGAACAGAGGTGTTGTTCACGTTAGTTTATGCTAACTAATGCATTAACTAATGTAAACTACTACAACCTTATTGTAAAGTGTTACCAAAAATTTTAATGCCAAAAATCATTAGGATATTAAGTAAAGATCATGTTCCATGAAGATACTTTGTAAATTCCCTGCCGTAAATATATATAAAATTGTATTATTAGTAGTAATATGCATTGCTAAGGACTTTAAAGGACTTTTTTTTCAATATTTCGATTTTTTTGCACCCTCAGATTCCAGATGTTCAAATAGTTGAATCTCAGCCAAATATTGTCCTATCCTAACAAACCATACATCAATGGAAAGCTGTCAGATGATGTACAAATCTAAAAAACCCCCTCTTATGACTGGTTTTGAGGTCCAGGGTCACATATATGAGAATCATATATGACGGCTCCTTTAAAGGGTTAGTTCACCCAAAAATGAAAATTCTGTCATTAATTACTCACCCTTATGTCGTTCGAGACCCGTAAGACCTCCGTTCATATTCGGAACACAATTGAAGATATTTTTGTTGAAAGCTGATGGCTGAGAAAGGCTTCAGATAGGCCTCCATTGGCATTCAGTACACTTATACTCCCAAGACCGATAAAAGGCACTTAAAATGTCGTTACAAAGTCCATCTCACCACAGTGACTCTACAATAATCTTACGATGCGACGACAATAGTTTTTGTGCACAAAAAAAAATCAAAATAACACCTTTATCCAGCTTGTTATTGCCTTCCACGACGCATGCGCGAGAATATGACGTAGCGCCGGGGTTCGGTAATCCATGAAATGCACACTTAAGCCCCATTTTGAGAACTACGCCGAGACCTAAAGCACGATCAATGTAGAATCCAACAGCTGAGATACGCGTGTCTTCCTCTGATTGTAAACAAATCACTTCTGGGTCATCTGTCCGAACGCCGGATCTGCGTCATATTCTCGCGCATGCGTCGTGGAGGCACACACGGAAGGCAGTAACAAGTTGGAAAAAGGTGTTATTTTGATTTTTTTTGCGCACAAAAACTATTGTCGTCGCATCGTAAGATTATTGTAGAGTCACTGTGGTGAGATGGACTTTGTAACGATGTTTTGAGTGCCTTTTATCCGTCTTGGGAGTATAAGTGTACTGAATGCCAATGGAGGCCTATCTGAAGCCTTTCTCAGCCATCAGCTTTCAACAAAAATATCTTCATTTGTGTTCCGAATATGAACGGAGGTCTTACGGGTCTCGAACGACGTGAGGGTGAGTAATTAATGACAGAATTTTCATTTTTGGGTGAACTAACCCTTTAAGGCTTGTCCGTAAACGGCCACTGTTATGATTGGCTAACATCATTGCATAGGAAACCATCCTCTTGTTTCTGATGCTGGGATCCTTATGAAGTCTGTACAGAGACGCAAACGAGCTGTTTAAACCTGACGCGTCAAAGCGAACATTCTTTTATTCTTCCGTTTGTGCTGTTGTCGGCAGACTCAATCATGTGTAATACCTAAGACTGTATCTAATGTAGACAGCGCCAGTGGTTATAATGGCTTCCATTTGCTTTTGACGTGATGTGACACTCACATCTGGTGTAGGCAAGTGTCTGTTAAGCGACTGAACGCCAGTGTTGCAATGATTTATATCTATTCTATTTCTTGTTCTGGAGGCAGTCATATGCGAGTTAATTTCCCCGTGATATGTCACAAATCCCACAATATCAAAACGAGATATAAACAATCTCCAACGTTTTTGGAGCTTGATTAAATAATTGCTTTGGTTATAATGAGGAAGACATTTTAAGCTCTGAAACTTGCAGGGTCCTATTATGCCCCTTTTTACAAGATGCAAATAAGCCCAGAGTGTGTATGTGAAGTTTTAGCTCAAAACGCCCCACAGATAATGTGTTATAGCATGTTAAAATTGCCACCTTTTTGGGGGTGAACAAAAACGCACAATTTTTGCGTGTCTCTTTAAATGTAAATGAGCTGCTGCTCCCCGCCCCCTTTCAGGAAGAGGGCGGAGCTTCAAGAGCTTGTGTTATCAGTTCCGATTACCTTACGCAGACACGCACTGAAAATGTTAGAAACTGTTCAGCCTTTTATGTTCAAACCTGAATTGGACAATGATGGAGAGACTCCCTAAGAAGTGACAATGTGTAGAATGCAACAGGACATTTCTGAATGGTTGAATTTATGTAGCTGATGTGGAGGTAACTATCTTCAAGTCATCGATAAGCAAATTCTGTCATGATAATCTACAAATCGCTTGTGGAAGAACTGTTGTAAGATGCCTTCAGAGCCAGAGAATAAATGCTGCATGAAGATAGAGCAGGGTTTAGTTTAATTACGGTTATAACTCATGTTGTCATCTTGCTTTTATGACATGCTATTGCATTTGTGTAACGTAATGTATTGCAATAAATGTGAAAAGACGGATGCGACAGCTAGAGCAGACTCCTAAATGTGATCTACTACAACTCTTCCTCTTCTCTAAAGCAGCCCAACATGGCCTCACCCCCTTTGTTGCGTGTTCCCGAAGGGCAGGGTTTATGATGTCACCAACCCAGGAAGAAGCTCGTTGTAGTCCCTACCAGCCGTTTGTTGTAGTCCTTAAAACGCGATTTCTGTCAAAGAAAAAATCTCCCTTTGAATTGAACTTTGATCGTCATAACTTTGCAGATGTTGTTTATGCTCAAACAGCAACATTACACACTAAATAAAGTTAAAAAAAGTGAAATCATAATCAAGGACCCCTTTAATGGTACAAAGGCCTATATGTCAAAAGATCAAGGCAAATTTGATTTCTTGTGTCATGACCAGCTTTAAGTTGAAGATTTTCAAATGCAGAATTTTAAAAACTGAACTATGCCTGAAATGATCTACAAAAAGTCTGTGATTGGGAATTGTTTTGAACAGATCACAGAAATGTTGACTGAACTAAAAAAAAATCAGTAAGTGACTATTTTGGGAGTATTTTGAGAAACTTTTACATCATGCAAAGCATTGTAGATTTACAGTGATAGATGATTATTTTGACATATGGATTATTGCATGTGTTTAAGCACTTGTGGGCTCATTAGTAAGTTCTCAATCCTGAAATTCGACAGCTTTTATTTAGGATAGGATTGTGATGTGGTTGAGCTGAACAGCTGGAACAGAGTCTGTAAGAAACCCAACCTGTGGAATTTAATTTTGATGCGAGTCAGGTTAACGCACTGTTTAAGTTCATAATGAACACTGTCAGATTCCAGCCTGGCTGCAGAGTCTCTTTTTAAACAAACGCACGGAGTGGATCGACGGGACTCAGGGGAGCACGGAGGCCAGCGATGAAAACGAAAACAAACGAAAGCCAAGGAACGAGGGATTGGTGGAGAGCTGGTGGCTGTCAAGAGCCTTAAAGCGGAGATACATTTGCAAGTGATAAACTGAGAGAGCGAGCAAAAGATAAAGGTTGGGTTAAAAATCCAATTCCTCCTCAAGAGGTTTATGTGGTTGCCAGTGCAAGTGGACCATCCAAATATCCATTTTGTCCATGTCTTGCCATCTATGTTTCCATTGGTGCTCGACAAACGGTCGTTAACCAGCCAAATTAGAAAAACAAACTCCCGTCAGGCTTATGCACAATCCAGAAAATAATAAACCCACAATGAGGAGCATCTTCTGGGGGCTTTGAAGCATCCTGCAACTGCCTGGCGTGGACAGAGATAAGCTAAGACAATGAGGCTGGATGGAGCAGGACAGATAGGACTGCAGCCAGTGGAGGATGAGGGCTGCTCTCTTCGCTGCCATGGTCTTGAGCCTTTCTGGAGCCACAAAACACTCTGCATTTTGATGAGTTTTTTTGTAATTCCATTTATGTAGCATAAGAACTGAGTATCATAATTGTAGGCTAACACCCGTATTTATTGATGTAGGATTGCAAATAGAATCACAAATGCTTTTTAAAAAAAGATTTTTTTAATTCAAAGTGTGCTTTATAAAATGAATTATTCAAATTAAATAAACATAACTATAATTGCATAATGTCATTGATAATATTGCAAAGGAAAAAATGCATTCACTCCTCTGAACTTAAAGGTGATGTGTGTAATTTCTGCACTGCCAAAAGGAAATGCAAAAAATAAAAAATAAACCTTTTGAGGAAACCAACATATGGATGGCTTTTTTAAAGTAGGGTTTTAAAGCATTTTAACATTGAAAAATTACACAAATCACCTTTAAATCGAGTATCACCCTAGTCACCCTCACGACCCATTGCCAACTGGTCAGCCTTAGAACGTAGTCCTAAATCGATTCAGATGACCAGTTGGAAATGAGCTGAGCTGAGCTCCAGGGCCTTAACGACTGATGCCTAAGCCCACTTGGGCTCACTCTGGTCGGCCAGAGAGTTCAAATATGACCGCGATGGATCACTGGAACCGAGGCATTGAAACACTATTGAGTGTCTTAGAGGCACTGCTGCTTTGTAACAGTGTCTTTCTCTCACACACACAGCTTTAAATGGAAAAATGTAAAAAGCTTGCCATCCAGTCAAATTACAATTTGGACAATAATTTGTTTGCTCTGCGAAACCAAAAAAAAAAAAAAAAATGCCATTGTATTCTGCATGTTTACCACATTGGCAGCCCTATTGTTGTCTTCGATCCATTGACACAAGAAATATTTTTGAGATAACAATGTTTCATAACTCAATTATCTTTCAGTAAATATATATAAAAAGCAATCTCAGTGAACTGGATGGTAAACATTTAAATGTGCACATTTTCAGACCACATTAAAAGTTTTAGAAAAGGCATTGTGTTATATGGTTCAAAATACAAAATAAATCACCCACCCTCCACATGCAAAACAAATTGAACGGAGGTGTTTAGTGAAGATTATTCAAAATATGTAAACTGTATATGTGTACATATATATATTTTTTAAATAAATAAATGTAAAAAAAATACACATTTAATTTTTTTTATATTTTCTTCCAAATAATTGCAAAGGTATATAAGCAGCTATTGTTTTTCTACATTAAATATGGCAGAAGGACTAATCTGATCTCCAACTCCAGACACAGTGGATAATTCACAGTTTAATGTCCAAATGCACAGTTCTAGATGGATCTCTTGAGCTGTCAGCTGTCTCTTAGGTTCTCTTATGGTATAGTATGTGGCTATTGAAATGACAAATATGGCAAAAACCTGATGGTAAAAAATAAATAAATGTATCAAAAAAGGCAATGTTTAACCCTCTTTTTTGTCTGTATTATTTTTTTGTTGCCTGATAAGGATGTGATGATTTTGAATCCGAAATTGAATAGAATCTGGAACAGCAATAGCAGCTTGAGGACATTTAATCTTGTTTTTGACATTAGTGTTCAACTTGAGTTGGATGTGGACTTTTCTTCATACTTTTGCTCCAATTTCTCCACAGCTAGATTAGACCAAATTTGGGCTATATTTTTTCTGAGACAAGAACTGTTATTATAGTTCTGTTGCTGGTGATGTCACAGTAAGGTCTCTTTCGACATTCAGAGTCTATCTCATGGTCTACTGTTAGTCATCCCATCCAAATTTCCTGCCAGTCATCTGGTAGAACTTCATGTTGAACGGCCTGTAGAAGTCTCGAAGTCTTTGCACGACCTCAGGGTCAATGTTTGGGTGGGTCCGCCCTTTGGTTTTACCCAGGCAATGGGGCTTGCTGCTGCCCTCGGCCTTTTTGAGACAAGGGAAGCCCTTGGTCTGGTTGAAGTAGAAGTGTTTGTCTGTGATGATCCTCTTGAGCCCTAAGAAGTCCTGCACGCGGCCCAGCTCTCCGGCCGGGTCGCTGATCAGCCGCTCTCCGCTCACGAACAGGATCTGGCTCATGGGGAAGAACTGCAGCCAGTTGTCCAGGTGTTTGGCGTAGATGCCGATCTGAATGGCGCTCCACGAGGTGTCGATCAACCCTGTAGTCCTGTTTTTGAATGTCAGGCTTTCAAAAGTAGGAATGTCAGGCTTCTTGGACAGTGTCTGTGTGTAGTCAGAGATGGCTCGTGTGACGGGGTCCCGGACCACCACGATCAGCTTGGTGTCTCGGGACATGGCGTAAATCCGGGCCGGAGCCTCGTGGGTCACAAAGTAGCTTGGAGTTTTCTCCATGGTGATCTGGCCCTCCAGGGTCTTGGGCATCAGGTCTCTGTAAAAAACAGAGATAAGTTGGTGTAATTATAGTAACAGTTATGCTAACAACTAGGGGTGTGACGAGATCCCTTAATGTGATTAAAATTTGACAAGATTTCTTGTCAAGGTGAAAAGTGGGAGTGTGGGTGTGAAGTTAGGATAGAATATGCCACAGCAATGTTTACATTACGCCCCCACTGTTGTTTTGCTTTTTATAGAAATAAAAACAATTTAATTTCAGTGGATAACGGTCGCTTCAATTCCATCAGCTTATCCAACACGAGCTGTTCGAGTTGACCAGTGCGCAGCATTGCCACTGATCACGTGACGAGAAGACTGACAGGACCGTGGCGGAGGACTTGTTGCGCAACAGAAGCGTCAGACAAATCTCTTATCTTTTAAAATGCGCGTTCAGCACCACCGCTCCCTATTCACAGAGTATGCACGATCGCGAAATTGAAAGTGAAAGTAAACCAGAGAATGCATTCAAACACGATTTCAATAAGTTACCACTGTTTGAAAGCGACATGCGAAAATCTCCCAATATGAAAACTATGTTAGGCTGGGCTGTGTAGTTAACCATATCTTAGCTCAATATCACGCTTGAAGAAAAATCTGGTCAATATTTGCACTTTGAATATTGAGATACATATACTTTGATTATGGTTGCACTTATTGTTTGCACTTTATCTATGATCAATTTGTGAAAAGAAGTTCAGTTAGGAGGTCAAAAGTTGTAGAAGCTCATAAATCATGTGCAGTTTTAAGGTCTGAAGAGACAATCATACAGGAGAGAAGCCAGTCAGTTGAGTTTGTGGCAAAACCTTTTACAGTGCTTGAGTATTGTTGTCTTTTACTGCATATGATAATTCCGAAATGACATTCATTACAAATTCATTAGTTAAAACATTTCAAAATGCACCAGCATACTATTTTTCTAGTCATGTATTTCATCATTGAGGATTTCTTAAAAATACTATGAAAAAAATCTTGTCTCGCCTCGTTCTCGTGAACCTATTCTCATGAGCTAAGTGTCTCGTCAGACCCCTACTAACAACCAATATATACACTACTGGTCAGAACATAACCGTGTATACATATTTATATATTGTCTTGACTCATGGTGCATATTTTTTGTCATTTTACAAAAAAAATTGTCAGTAGTTCAATTGGTAAACTGTATCTAAATGTTTGTTCTCTCCTTCCAAAACGGCATCTAACACTCAGAGTTGTTCTCAAAGTTGACCTCTGTTCATTTCTGAGAGAATAACTGCTTTTCTCAGAGGCTCTTAGTGCTAATTGAGACTCCATTAGATCAATAGGCAGTGACCTGAACATCACATGACCCTAGACCCTGTCTTCTATCATATTGGTTTATTTCCCTTTCTAGCACATTTACTGACAAGACAAATTATTGGCCAAAATGGCAAGACAGTATATCTGACATAAAATAAGTTTCTGCTCATACTGGCTTTTAAGATAGTCCACTCTTAAGAAAAATAACCATTTATTTTGCTTCCATTACAAGCCAGCATTGGCATGTGATTTTTCTCTGGTGTTTTGCATTCTAGCCCTTTAGGATCTTGAAGAGGAAGAAAAGAGTCTAATCTGTTTGTCCATGCCGCTCTCACTCTCTCTTCCCCACTGCTCTCTAGTGCCTTCAGGACACTGACCTGAACCAAAGAGGATAAAAGCAGTGGATTAATGATTTACAGCACTGCACTCCGCCATTTAGAGCCTCATAAGGCCCGTTCGCTTCAAATTCAGCCCGAGTGCAGAATGCAGCCCTCAATTATTTATCTCCCTCCACTAGGGGGTTTAGGCCCTGACAAAATGGCCTCCCTCAACCCCGATGGCAGTTTATGGGCTGTAATGGCATTAGTGGGCCGGGGGTCAGCGGCTTTAGATAGCCCTTTAGGTCGCTCTGAAAAAGGCCCTTATTTTTCATTGGCAATTGTATTTCTTGTCACATGCCACCACAAATTCATGCCTCCTGATAAAAACAAGAGCCTAGCGACTTTCCAGCATGTGGCAGCGAGTGTTTATGTGCTGTGCAGCTGGGCTGTTTCGCTCAAGTGAACACCGTAGGTTGCTGATTGAGTCGGGTGTGCAGCACTCCCACAGACGGAAGTTGTTACTGGGGCACAAATTAAAGTGGTGATGTAACACGCTGCAAAACTTTTTTGCATATTAATGACTTGTTTTTCCATTTAGCCAATGTTTTAAGCGACTTTGAGTATGCTTATGACAGGGTTAGTATCCCAAAAATAGCCTAGGATAAAGTGTTTTGCTAACGATATTTTATGGAACGCATCTAGTGAGTTTCAAACTAGCAATGGTTGTCAGCTAGGAGTTTTAAAGGAATAGGTCACCAAAAAATGTAAATTATTTTACTCACCTTCAAGTTCTTCCAAACCTGTTAGAGTTTTCTTTCTTCTGTCGAACACAAAAGAAGATATTTATAAGATATCATAAGATAAGTATGTTGGTAACCAGAATATTGACAGTGGCCATCGACTTATCATTTTATTTTATTTTGGTTACCAACATTCTTCAAAATATCTTCTTTTGTGTTCAACAGAAGAAAGAAACTCATACAGGTTTGAAACAACAAAAGTTTTATTTTTGGGTCAACTATCCCTTTTCCTTCCCTTTGGTGAACCACCATCTACACAACCCACCACCTATACAAAATCCCAGGTACTGCCATTTTCCTTTTAGTTTTTATTATTCATTTATAGAGTGTGTTAAAATGTGCATCCTTTATTACTATTGAGTTATGCGTATAACCTGACAAAGTGTAATGTAATGTCAATGTATTGTAATGTAAATGTATATTGTCTCATTGTTTTGTATTTAAATGTGACATAAATGAGTTTGTTTGTTCATTACTTATAGCATGCTTATACATATTCTGTTTGACAGTTTGACTGAACTACATAAATTTACTACTAAATGTTTCAAAATATGCCGCAAAGTCTCAGTATATTATGAAACCAACAAGACAACTGTGCATATATAATTCATGGGGTGTTTAAAAATAATTCAACACAATATAAACAAGCTGTGTGAGCTCCACCTGTGAGTTTGTGACGGGTAGATACCCAATGGCCAGGTGGGCACAACTTGCTGATGTGGCATCATATGCTGCAGGTTCTGAGGCCATCAGGGACAACCTTTGTCCATGGCAAAATGCACAACATTGCCTCCTTTATGAAATAGACATGAGCTTGGTTCAAAGATGGCGTTTATATTTAATGAGTTGCATCCTTCTTGTTGTCAAGGCAAAAAAGTTGTGCTGAAAGTAAGTCCAAGTACCACTATCCCACAAATTAATTTCAAATAGTGGGTATGGAAACTCTATACAGGTGCCAGTTTTTGTTACACACTACCGTTCAAAAGTTTGGTGTTGCCAAGGTTTGTATAGGTTTTTGAAAGAAGTCTCTTATGCTCACCACGGTTTCAAACAAAAACAAAGTAAAAACAGTAATATTGTGAAGTATTATTACAATTTAATGTAAAAATGTAATTTATTCCTGTGATGGCAAAGCTGAATTGCTTAAGTTTCATACTTTCATTTGAAAGAAAAGAACACCTGAGACTGCTAACCTTCTCCTTATCTGTTCCAAGAAAGAATGGAAATCATTGAGGTTTGGGAACACCATTAATAAATGATGACAAAATATTCCTTTTAGGGTGCACTAACCCTTAAAAATACAAGTACAAGAAGTAAAAGACCGGGATGATCTTTTGGGATGCGATTGTTTGAAATAGACCAGCAGTCAGGATAAATCTTCTTTCTGTCACAGCACAAGGCCATTTCTCAGACATTAGAGCCCGTAGAGAGTTTAAAAGTTAAACAAACTCTTGTGTGCTTGTAAGTATCAAATGTATCAAATAAGCAAGAGAGAGAGAAAAGGGAGACCAGGGAAGACAGAGCGAAAGAGAAAAGATGGACAGCTTTCACGTTCTCAGAGGGGCCGTATAAAAGGGAGGGTGCTAGTGAAAGAATATTTTCCTCCATTCCCTGGCAAGGGAAAGTGAGGCTTTCTCTAACAGATGTTTATTGGCGGCGCAAATGATGTAACACTTGAAGTAGCTTTGCCTCCGAGCACAAATGATTTACAGTCCTTTCAGAGCAGTGTTTGATGTCTTCTTCACGCTGTAAGAATATGACTCCCTGTACACACATTCAACCATTTAATACAGGCAGAAAGCCTCAACCATTAAACACATCCGGTTCATTGCAGGGTCCGACACGTAGCGATCCAACTGAAGAATATTGGCCAAATACTTTGTGTCATATGCAGAAAATTAGCTTTAAAGGGACGGTTTCACCCAAAAATGAAAATTGTCATCATTTACTCATACAAACCTGCATGACTTTCTACTGTGAAACACAAAATCAAATTATGAATGCTGTCCTTCTAAGAGAAGTTGTGATATTTGATTCATGTTTTAATTGTTCTTTTGAGTAAGATCTTTTGAAATAATCATTTGGTTCTTGAGTACAAAACAGACTCAATAATCTGGTCATATTACCCATTTTTTTGTAGGGGAAGATTAACTGTGATTAAATTAAATGTTGGTTTGTTTCCCACCTAGAGCTATTGTATGACTTCAGAAGTTGTGGAATATAGTGAATGATTAATTTGGAATATTTGATGGTGATTTTTGTGTCCTTTTGAAGCTTGTAAAGCAAAATAAAACATCTCTACTTTTGTGCTCCACAGAAAAAAGAAATGCATGCCAGTTTGGACAAAGTGAGGGTGAGTAAATGATCACAAAATGATCATTTTTGAGTTAGCTTTCTCTTTAAACAAAGCCAGTTATGTATTGGATCTTGATGTGAAATTCATGTCCAAAATCAAACTAAAAAACATCACATCAAAACATTTCATGAGCATATATTAAAAGCTGCATGAAAAACATATCTTCTTTTAGGTTCACTATGGCATATTACACAAACTCATTCAACCTTTTCTTAAAGCATTCTGCTCCATTTGTGTTTAATGCAAATGAACTGCTGCCAAGCATCTCTCTTCATATCAGACCAGATTTACGTCTTCCTGTTGTAGTGCAAGTGTGGCGTATAGGGACAGACGGGGGCACAGCGAGTCAAACGGGCGGTAATCACACAAGGGTACAGGGGCCACACCGCTGTAGATTCATGTCTCCCCATAGAGAGGTAAAGCACCCATAAATATCTCCCACAACTCCACGCTGGCAACCAGGGCAGATAATTGTCATCTAATTGGCTCAATATTTCTAGCCTTTGGCCAGACAGTCTCTTTCTCTCATTCTTTCTCTTTTTCTCGCTGAACTCCAGTGGAGGTCAATGGAGTGTGTCTGTGATTTACAACGACCGTCACAGTCTGTGCGTGTGCGAGTCTGTGTGTTTTGAAATAACACAAATGAACTACAACTGCCTGACTTTGTGACCCTGTCAGTCGGTACTTTATGTAGCTGCGATGGTTCACCTGTCCTGAAGCGGCCCGGAGGTTGCAAGTATATGCGAGAGCTAATCACTGCTGACGGACAGCAGAGCAGGTGAATGCTGGAAATGATATGTGTTTCCACTCCGAGATCACTCAACCATCAAGAAGGCTCTGGCTGTTGTGAAAGCCAAAAGCATTGCAAGCTGTTATTGTGTGACATGTCTGCGAGCTTTTGTTATTTGACATCCACACAGTTTAATGGCAGAGAAGTGTAGATAGTCTTATGTAATTTATTGTAGTATTTTTTTCACCTCACTTTTCAGCAAATGTCTTGCACTTGCATAGAGTGACATCTGTGTGTGAGCGGTTGTGCGTTTTGCTTAAAGGGATAGTTCACCCAAAAATGAAAATTATCCCATCATTTACTCACCCTCAAGCCATCCTAGGTGCATATGACATTCTTCTTTCAGACAGATACAATCAGTTATATTAAAAAAATGTCCTGGCTAATCCAGGCTTTATAATGGCAGTGAATGGCAGCCCAAAATGTGAAGCCCAATATGGCTCGGGGCTTGCCTGACAAGCCAGACCCACATCAAGATGTTGGGTCTGGGAACACACCATTGGCAGAGCTCAATCCGATGGGCGGGATAAACGGTTGTCTTTCAAATTCCCTCTGCACGCAATAGGATATCGCTACAGCCAACCAGAGCAACGGAGAAGGTGAAGCGGAGCTAGTTGATCGATTAAACTTTAGTTTCGCCGTATCCGGTCGGCAAAACTCCGAACACATCTTCCTTTCTTAAGAATGACTTCAGTGTCGTTCTTCTTTCCTCAAAGAAAAGCTTAACTCCAAGTCTTCCAGAGTCACGGCCAAAGCTGATTCGAAAGACCGCTGTTCGCCAGCTTCTTTGTTTACGTGTAGCATGCGGAACCGCGAGAAGGCCGTAACTCTGCCGTCATTATGTTAAGTCCGCCCACCGACTCTATACACGATGTGATTGGCCTGACCAGAGTTTGGTTTTTCCAGCTCGCAAGCCAACGGAGAGTTGCTAGACGCCCCTGGCTCCAAATTAGATTTGCTGCCGCTAGGGTGCGTCTAGATTTCTGGGCTAGCTCCGGGCGGTTAATAAAGACCTTAAGTGAAGCGATATTTTAAGATAGATATTCACTGCTATTATAATGCTTGGATTAGCCAGGAATTTTTTTTATTATAACTCTGATTGTATTCAACTGAAAGAAGAATGTCATATACACCTAGGATGGCTTGAGGGTGCGTATATCATGGGATAATTTTCATTTTTGGCTGAACTATCCCTTTAAGCAATGCAGATTGTGTTAGAGTGACAGAAGTTCACTACCATTATACAGATCTTTGGAATACTTAATTCCAATTGGTCAGTCACAGCATTCTGCAGTCAAATATTTGTATATAACGACTGCTAAATTACACAATTGAACAGGCTGTGATAGGCGTCATATTCCTATAGGTAGACGTGGATCAGCTGATGCGGGCCTCACTGACCTGTTATGGAACTAACGCTATGCTTGATTTGCTTTATCACAAAGTAAATAATAAAAGTATATATATATATATATATATATTTTTTTTTTTATTAAGACCTTTTTATTTTATATTTTATTGATTGGGTAACTAACAATGAGCAATACATTTGTTACTGTATTTATTCATCTTTGTTAATGTTAGTTAATAAAAATCCAGCTGTTCAGTGTTTATTCATGTTAGTTCACAGTGCATTAACTATGTTAACAAATACAACTTTTGATTTTAATAATGTCTTAGTAAAAGTTGAAATGAAATAAATGCTGTAGAAGTGCAGTTCATTATCAGTTCATGTTAACTAATGTTAACCAATGAAACCTTATTGTAAAGTCTCACCGACCAAACATGTCCATCCAAAAATAAGGTAATTCAAGTTTAGGAAAGTGCAAAATTAGCACACAAAACAAATAAATTAAAAAAAATAAAAAGCTCTGGAATTCATGCTCTTGGATTTATAGCTGCAGGTTATGCAGGGAAATCTGCAGAAAGGTTTACTATATTTCATTTCATAAAGCGAATAAACTGGATAGAACTTCAGGGACATATTTCTCATGGAGACTAAATATGGGAGATGAAATTTTAAACAAATGGCTCATTTCATGACATATTCAAGAATGTGTACACACATACACACACACACACACACACACACACACACACACACACACACACACACACACACACACACACACACACACACACACACACACACACACACACACACACACACACACACACACACACACACACACACACACACACAGATTTTCACGGGTACCTTATGGTATTAATTCAGTCAGTGATTTAAACTCCTGTCATAATCCAATAAAATCTAATTTAAGCATTCGAGCAAAGTTTCCAGACCTGACACACACAAACGCACGCGCGTGCACACACACTGTACTTTATTTAAAGCGCAGTCAAAATGGGCCAGTACAGGGTAAAATGTACACTGAAAGAAAAGTTTTTTGCTTTGAGCCGCTCTACTTTCACTGCATCAGGAATGATGGGGAAGCCGTAAATTTGCTATATGTCTATAAAAAAATTGTATATTGAATGCTATTTATTCAACCTTATTTTGGAGAAATAAAGCTTTCCACAGGAAGAGTTGTAGAATGTGTGGAATGTGTTTTTGTTCCCTTTCTATACTAACTACCTCTGCACAATTTAGTAAAAATTTTATAGAGCTAGCTTTACAGTCTGTTCTTATAAATATATCAGCAGCATTTTAAGCACAGTGTGGCTTTCTCTGTTGCTCTCTCTGTCTACGTCTCTCTGTGCCCTGAGTGAGTCCCAAGTTTATTGTGTAAGAGAGGAAAAATAAGCAGGATCTCTGTGGCAACCTTCTCGTGAATAATTCACCCTCTCTAACTGTAGGGAATGATGGGCTGGAATGAAAGACCAAGAGAAACCACACTCTGTGTCATCAGAGGATGAACATGCTTTTACGTTCTACCGGTTAAAATCCACACACACACACACACACACACACACACACACACACACACACACACACACACACACACACACACACACACACACACACACACACACACACACACACACACACACACACACACACACACACACACACACACACACACACACACACACACACACACACACACACACACACACACACACACACACACACACACACAGACATGAAGACCTCGTCTTCTCCTTATGGCCTTCCGTTACGAGATGGGAAACTTTAATGTTGCATTTGCTTTGAGGGAAAACCCTGACCGCTCCTCTGATCCTCTTGGCAGCTAAACTGGGCTGTGGATTGAAAAGTGAATGCTCGAAATGAGCTGAGTGTGGCTGAAGACATTTGTGGATTTATAGTCCTGATCCCCCACCCCGCTGCCGTCGCAGAAACTGACGAAACAGCACGGGTTACTAGAGAGGCCGTTCACGCATTAGTGTGATGGTGTGCAACTGAACATTTTTTGAAGTGTGTGTAGTTATGTTCGGGATAACATACAATAGTGTAGTATACATAGAACACCCTTACATTTCCAAAATGAATTGCAGCTAGTTTACTGCTTGGAATACTGTATGCCACAATACAATGGGCTTGACTTGACCTTTCATTTCCAGAATGTTCAAAGAAATTATCGCTGTGATTTTTAGCATATCTTTAAGGGTGTGTTCACTAGGGCTGTCACTTTTTGTTCGATATTCGAATATGCATTCGAACATGACGTGAAATATCCGTAATCGAACTATAAATAAACTATCCGGTTTTTAAAGTGCCATGCAGAGTCCTGCACGGGTGCGGGTACCCGCGAATATTGCTGAAACAAGTGAAAAACATCCTAACTGTGTCGGATACGGGTGCGGGTCGGGTCGGACAAGGGAGAACATGGGTCTAAACACGGGTTTTAAACAGTCACGTGGGGCGCTCGTAGATATTCGAATATATTCGAATACATTGCTTGATATTTGATATCCGTTCTAATGAGTTTTTTCTTAAAATGACAGCCCTAGTGTTCACACTTGTAGTTCGATTCGCTTTGTTTGTTTGGTCCGGACCCCCAAAAAAAAACATAGTCCCGGTCTCCTTAGTGTTCACATTTGCATTTTTAACTCCGACCCTAAAGGCATAGGGGTACACAACCTGATTGGCCGGCTTTTATGACGTAGCCTATATTTCAAGACAGAACTTACTGAACATCCAAAACAATGCTGTGGAGAACTTGGCCCTCCCTAAATTAGCATGGTTCCTCCCAAGGTTTTTTTCTCCATTCTTTCACCTGATGGAGTTTTGGTTCATTGCTACCGTCGCCTCTGTCGCCTTTGGCTTTTGGCTTGCTAAGCTGGGGGACACTAAATATTCAACAATATTACCGATCTGCCTGCATTGACACCACTGTATGAGAATTGAACTGAGCTGGACGATGACACCACTGTTTTCTCCAGAGCGGCTGTCCAGCCGAAACAAAATGTGTTGCATTATTTTCCAGTTATCATTGTAAAGCTGCTTTGAAACTATCTGTATTGTAAAAAGCACTATATAAATAAAGGTGACTTGACTTGTGTGAAAAGCTAAATGCACTTGCTGTATGTGCGTATCCTACATATGATGGTATTTTGACCAGCTTATAGAGTCTGTAAAGGAGTCAATACAGCGGCAGGAATCCCTCTGTCACACACACAAACGAAGATCTGCTGCAAGGAGACACGGTTCTGATGCCTGTACCTGTGATGGGCAACCTCGCGACTATGATGAACGGGTAAAAATGGGTATGCGTGAGCATTCTGTCCTTTTTAGGGTCGCATCTTCAAGCTTTTGGTTCGTCTACATGTCTTTGGTCTGTGTTGCGTTTATATATCATTTGAACTGCACCAGAGTTTGTTTGGAAGCGGACCGAGACCAATCTTTTCAGCGGTCTCGGTACGCTTGTTTGGTGTGCACCAGGGTTCGGATGGCAGCATTCACACTTATTCAAATGAACCGCACTAACAGAGCAATTGCACCAGGGTTCGTTTTAATCGAACCAAACATGGCAAGCGTGAACACACCCTAAGTCATTATGTAATCGGACTGCCTAAGATATATTGGAGTATTATAATGGATTCTACACCCCTGGTCACTATGATAATCGAGATGCAAAATAAATCTTTGCATATGTGTTTCCAAGTGTGGCTGGGTATGTGCATATATGTGTGTTTGTGAGGTAGGCTCAAGCTTAAGGCTTTGGTATAAGTTTGAGACTACATTTCAACACGGCATCTGCATTACTATTTGATGTCTTTCTGACCCACTTGTTTCTGAGTCATAGAGGAGATACAGACACCACATGGTGTACAGCGACACAATTATTCTTAAAAAAGTTAAAGCTTGTTTCTTTCTCTTTTCCTTTTCTCTCCTTGTTGTACACACTTTCTCTCTTCTTTTTTTCAGCATATTAAAGAGGATATCAAGAACTTGAGAGTAATAAGACATCGATAGTGATGTGATCATTTTTGAGGTTTTGTATTCCCTGAAGATCAGCTAAGTGGTGCTGATTCTTCTTACTCGTCCATGTAGAAGCATGATTGGAACAACTTTTTCAGCAAATCTGCATCTGTGAGGTGCTGACAATTCTTGTGAAATGATTGGTCAAGTGAAAGTGTTTAACTTAATCTCAGTTTCACTAGGGTGCAGTACGCCATGTTTATTAAGAGTCAGCACTGAATGTAAAAAAAATAATGGCTGTGTGTTCGATTGCTGAGCTGTGCAGAGATTAGTTAACTTTAAACGGCCTATTCTTTAGTTTATCCTCTTCCATTTAAGCTCTCCGTTAAGAGGCAATGATTTTCTGCCAGGTTCAGTCTTTCTGCCAGGCGTGGATACGATTCCTCAAGAGGAAGCAGGGGACGATTAGACGTCTGTTGCACCAGACCTATTAAAAATCCCCCAGTAAGAACCACATAAGGAAAAAAATAACAAAGAAACTTGATCTCTGCAAAACAACAATCACTCCATCCCCAGTTATAGACTGCTTCATTTCACAGTATTTTGAAGTAATATCTTGTATCCTTAACTCCTTAACTTTATTAATAAGGTCCAGGTATACAGAGCGATGTACTGTAGTTATATTTAAATAGTTACTGAACAGTGAAAATATCTGCTTAGTGACTGTTTACATTTTTGACTTTTATACTGCTGGTTCCAGGCACTTTTTGATGATGCTAGTAGCACATTTAAGCAGAATCATACTAGATATGCTGTTACATGTCAGCCTTTGGAAAAGAGATGGCTTTACGTTCACTGCTTGGATTGAGTGATTGTTTTGTACGTGCAGCTCAATAACTGTTAACTTGTGCAATGTAATCGGCTGGGTTTTTATAGGTTTGAATTCAGTTTTTATTTTTATTTTCATTTTACCCTTTTAGTGTAGTGTAATTTTTTATTTCCACTCTATGGGCCCTATCATACACCCGGCACAAGTGTTTTTTGCTAGTTTTGGCCCGACAGTTATCGTTATCACGTCCAGCGCCACGTTGTTTCAATAGCAAATGGACTTGCAGGTCTGAAAACGAGGTGTGTTCAGGCGCATTGTTGGTGTGTTGCTATTTTGAGGCAACTGAAAATGACTGCGCCATTGACCAACAAAAACCTGGTCTAATGTCAATAGCGCAGTATTTAAATGTTATTTAAAGGGCGCGTTAGTAATGTGTGCCTATTGGTGGATGCACAATGTGCATACACTCTGCTTGTTACACACACAGGGCAGCAGCACACAAACATTTTCAGTCTTTCCACGTTCAGTCTTTCTGCTCGCAAATTCCGTCATGTAAATAGCGAATCCATGGCTTTTAAAGGGAATGGGAGATGAGACTCTGATTGGTTTATTGCACGTTACGCCCAAAACATACCCATGACTCATTAAGAGACTAGTTACAATCCTTTTGGACAATGCGCCTGGTGCACAGACCGTTTTTTCCGTTGTTAAACTAGCAAAAGTTGATTCTGACACGCCCTAAGTGCACCTCCGCCATGCGTTTCAAACCATACACTTAGATCGTTACAATAGGGCCCTTAAACTGTTAAGTTTAGTTTTTTTTTTTTCATTTTTCAGTTCTACATTCAGTTATTATTTTCAGTGTTTTATAGTTTATTTAGTTTTTATTTTATTTTAGTATTTTTGTGCTATCAAAGTAATTGTTAAATTATATAATTGAAATAGCATCTGTACATTTCTCAGCCTTATTTTCATGTTTGATGTACAATTTTAAACCTTTATTGAAACCATTATTTTGGCCACTTTTAGTTTTTGGATGCATGAAAATAAACTTTGACTTAATTAGCGAAAAACATTTTCACAAATACACACTTTTTTTTATGCTTGCACCAAAACCATGCTGAACCAGAAACACACATGCTGTGACCACATTATGTTCTTCTGTGTTTTCTACAGCTGAGGTGATCAAACCCAACACATATGGCAGCCATGCTGCGGTGATGCTCACAGTATCATTAGTCTGGCACTCCTACAGTGAAATCTGCAGGTACTTGCTTCTTCTAAATGACTTTCAGACCTCTAGCACGCCTGCATATGGTCTCTATTATAGGAGAGGCTCAGAGGATTCGCTCCACATGTCAGAGTTCTTCCTGTTAGTTGTGACGCTGTGGGTGAGAGACCTGCACTGACTGCTAGTTCAAGTTGAGCTCTAGGCACTACTGTGATGTTTTGCTTGGTATTTTACCCCTTCTGTGTTCTCTATGAGGGCTCTAATATCATTGCCGGTGGGTTTTGACCCCTCTGTCTGCAGATACAGTATGCAAAGTAAAGAACCAGATTCTTCCTTTGTTAGAGTTCCAAATCTGAATTCTGATTAGATGAGCCTGGTTCAGTACTGTTGGAAAAACGTACTCCATTGCTTGTACGTTTTCAGTGGACTTTTTGCCAGTTTAATTCCTGATGTTTTGGATATAAAAGAGGTACCCTGAAGCAGACACTTTGTGGGAAGAGCTTGCACAGACACATTGTCATAAACAACCAGTGAATAATTTAAACAATTGAATATTTTGAAGCCCTACAATAGCTTTCTGTGAAGTACAGACCTATATTTATGTCATTATTCACTGATAATATTCACTTTCAGTGAATGAGCTGTTAACCACTGTGAAAAGAACATTGTGTCAGTGAGTTTAACTCGAAAATTGGATCAGTCATTTAGTCATTCATGAATAGATCATTCAGGCTGTATTTGTGAACAGAATCAACTGCTTCATTGGAAAGATATGACTCAAAATAATGGTTTGGTCATGAATTTCAGATTGCTACTTTTTTTCTAACAGCTTTGGCTTGTTCCTCGTGAAAATTGTATGGAGTCTAAAGACTTCTAACATATATTTAGTATGAGTCATATAGACTACTTTTAAAAATGTGATAGTTTTATGGTGCTTTTGAGTCCTTTTTGAAGCATGAAAGCTTTGGACCCCATTGTAATTGCATGGAAAAACTACATTTCTCCTGTTATAGTCCTCAGAAGAAAGCAAGTAACTCATATGTGTGACATTAGCTTGAGTAAATAATGACAGAATTGTTATTTTTGGTTGAACTATTCCTTTAAACTATAGTCGACAATTAAAAAAAAATAGTCATGCAGAGAATTGGTGTCAGAGCAAAGACCATCGTAACAAAAGTCTCCAGCTTCAGGGCGCCTCAATTCTATCGCGAACATCATGAACGAAACCTGCAAAAAAGGTTCTTTTGTCATAGAAGAGATGGTGCAGCATTCTCCCATAGAGAGAAAATCATCAGAGCCACTATAAATCAAACTGGTTGACGATGACATGAACAAGCTGCTCTGTGCTCAAACTCTCCTCTTTTGTGTGTGGCTCTGGTAACAGGGCTATAAATTAGACACTGTGCTCTCATTGCTTGTCTAATATGGACCAGCAGTTCTGAAACCAATGCCCTATGGCTGTGAAATCAGTCCATGAGGCTCGTTCATCATCTGGAATTTTTAATCCGTTGAAATATCGAGACTGATGTCACCATTTGCTTTTGAGTTCACTCCCGGATCACTCCATGTTTGCTGCTTCGGTGAAACTGAAGTAATAAAAGCTGATGTAAGTATATGACTTAATAACTAATAATGTGGCGTATGCTTGTGTGAATGCAAATAGGACCAGCACATGGCACATGGGTACACACTCACACACCACCAATGCCGTAAAGAAGGGAATTCCCAACTCAATTCCTGGCACCTGGTCCTCCCACAATATAAGATCCTGTAAAAAAACAACTGTATGAAGGCAACCATTGTTCTGCTCTAAAGGCACCACAACCTGTCTGGTTGTGTTGAAATCAGGAGAGGGACAATGGTTGGTCAAAAGTTTGGGGACAGTAAGATTTTTTTTTTATTTAAGAATTCTCTTTAAAAGGCTGTATTATCAAAAATATAGTAAAAACAGTAATATTTTGAATAACTATTTGAATATTTTTAAAATGTAATTTATTCTTGTGATGGCAAAGCTGAATTGTCAGCATCATTACTCCAGTCCTCAGTGTCACCTGATCCTTCAGAAATAATTTTAATATCATGATTTGGTGCTCAAGAAACATTTCTGGCACCAGATATGTGAACGGTACTGTAATAATTATAGCACGTACTGATTATAAAGTGTTTTAAAATTGTGCTTTGGCATGTGATATGTATGATATAGGAATAATAATAGTAAACTAATGTTGGGGTAGTTTTTAATTTATTGGTGTGCATGTGCTTACATTTGAAAATTAGGAAATTGTGAACTGTCACTGTATGTGCTTTATTTGATGAAGAATCTACTTTTTGAATACATACAAGAATGCATGTTTGTAGTAGGAATACAGTCTCGACATATCTTCCAAGTTATTTTAATATGAATACTCCTCTCCAACAGCCTAGTGTCCATTATGGTAAAGCATTGTTTGTGCACTAACAAATGTATGCATTTCTTTGTTCTGCTGAACACAACAGAAGATATTTTCAAACATTTTGGTAACTAAATAGTTGTTGGACCTCATTGACTTCCATAGTATTTTTCCCTACTATGAAAGTTAATGAGGTCCATCAACTGTTTAGTTCCATATATTCTTCAAAATATCTTCTGTTGTGTTCTGCATAAGAAAAAAATCATACAGGTTTGGACTAGCTTGAGGGTGAGTAAACTATTCCTTTAAGAATCCCAGCAGAAGCAGTAAATTTTTCCTGCTCTTGTCTGATATTTTGGCACCTATACAAAAGAATGAACAGTAATAATAGTAATGTTTGCTAAAACTTTAAAAAACACCAGAAAGAGCCCAACACCTTTTGATACTTTTTTTCAACATACTGTTTAATCCATAAACTTGCATACTATATTAGATTGATAGCATGCAAATTAGGATGTCTGACTTTAGGAGTTATATAATATGTTTGTCTAGCCCATTTTGGACACAAAAAGAATACTAACAAAACCTGTTTAAATAATCTGAAGCTGTGCAGGGTCAACCTGGTTATGGTATTTCTACAAGAGCCAGAGGTTTAATTCCTTTTTATATTATATTACAGACGTTTTGGTGTCTGCACCACTTTTATTGACCTATTTAGGCCAATAACTATGGGATAGAAGGAGGCAGAGGCCGAATAGTGCGGTTTGGGAAGGGATGAAAGTAGGGAAAAGGGAAGACGATAAAGAAAAAAAAGAAGGCTTAGGGATGAACCATCAAGCACTTTATGGAAGAGTGAGGAGCAAAGCTGATTACACAGAGTCTGCTCTCTCTCTCTAAGTCTCTCTCTGGTTGTCTTAAACTTTTCTTCTCTTACTGTAAGCTATAATCTTTATTTCTTCCTTGTTTAATTTCTGCTCTTTCATCAGCCTCACTTGCACTTCACTGTCACTCTCTCTTCTCTTCCTTAGCTTTTTTCATGTGATTATACTTGAGTCTGTTCTTCACTCAGTCTCTGTTCCTCATCAGTTCTCTCTCTCTTTCCATAAGACTCTTACATTTTGAGCTCTGCTAACACAAAAGACTCCCATCCTGCTCTGCCTGTCATGGTGCCAGTTCACTCACAACTCTTCCCTGCGCTGCTACAGCCTGCCATCATACAGACTTCACAGCTCAGATTAGCATGTTTTAAAATGCCATTTTATCCCATGCTTCATATAAACTCATTACAGTGCTTGCAAGGCAGCACTAGATTAATATTGCTCAAACATTCTGGTTAGGGGTGTGTTTTAAACCCTAACTTCTGAAATTAAAGCAGCCCGAACTGATTAACATAAAGATTTTTTTGGGGATATTTAGATAAGCTGTCAGGTTATCCTGGTAAACTTTATTTCTACATAAAAGGGAAATTTGTATCATTATTTAATCACCCGTATGTATTTTAAATGATGTTATTTTTAATTTAAATATTTATTTAGTTATTTAAATGCAAACATAAATATATTATTTTCTATACATTTAGTATGCAAAAAAAAAAAAATCCTATGGTGCCGGTTGGATGTCAATGACTTTCATGGGTTCATTAGTTCTTAAAAGGATAGAGGTAGAGATAAAGTCATTATTTTTGTTAGATTTTTTGCACACAAAAAGTATTCTCATTGCTTCATAAAATTGCAGTTGAACCACTGGAGTCACATGGACGATTTTAACAATGTCTTTACTACCTTTATGGGCCTTGAAAGTGTTAATTACATTGCAGTCTATGGAGGGGTCAGAGAGCTTCATTCTTCATTTGTGTTCCGAAGATGAACGAATGTCTTACGTGTTTGGAAGGACATGAGGATGAGTAATTAATGACATAATTTTCATTTTTAGGTGAACTAACCCTTTAAGTGCATTGTAACTACATGTCATAATGTTGAGCCTGCACCATAGGTAATATTTGCATACTGAATCACAATTGACCTATCGGTAAGCCCCTCCCATCCAACGCCGATGAGCCAATGGCAGTTGAGTATCAGCTGCGCTGGGACCGGAACTCGGACATCTTTAGGTTTCAGCGCCATAGAGATGCATTGGAAAATCCGAAGCTCTCATCGTTTTGATGGTGTTTATGCTACAAAAATGGTAAACGTCGTGCCTGAGGTACTGCAACACTGATTCCAGGGATTCTGAGAGGATTTTCTGGTTGTCATACTCTCATTAAGTTACTATTAAAGTTAGTAATTCCCTGCTAACGTACAAACTGGCTAACTATAACTATCTGTTCTCATGCAACGGTGTAGGTCAGAAACACGAAGGTCTACATTTCAGTGCATCTCTCCATATTAAACTGATTAAATGTGAATTTATGTAATCTTACCATGCGGTACATGAACAGTGTTGATCCTGGATGATATCATCTGCGATCGTAACAAGAGGTTTCTCCCGTTTACATTGAGATCTGTAAACCATCGCTTCCAAACTAATCTCTCACCATATCTATTTTATTTCTGTGAGTTTAGATATGTTTAAAGGTCTGCATTATCTGTCTTATAAGGAGGACTCCTATTTTGACGGGTGTTATAGTCTACAGGTAGTAAAGGGAGAGCTCGCACGCAGTTTATCGGAGTTGTTTTGCAGATACAAAGTTCACCAGTTATTAACTGCACCTCCGAAAAGCATATGGTCTGTGTATATGTTTGTTTACTGTGAGTGTTTTTGTGTAATTTGCTGTGTATGTTAAGGGTAATGCCACGGAGAGAGGGCTAAAGAGAGAGTTTGTGAATGAGACGTTAATGCGCGCTTTGTTTGTTTGTTCAGCTCCTACGATGAATGTTTTTGTGTGGAAAACGATGTAATAAACTTCATAAACCATCAGTAAAGTTTGGCCATCATTCTGACAGGGTATACGCTACATTCTGTGTCCAAAAACATCTTGGGATAAGGTTTTCACACTGACAGCTGTACATTGTAAGATATAGCAACTCCGTTTGTTTGTCCGAGTTAGCAACAGTAACTAAGGGGAGCGGGGCTTACCGATAGGTCAATTGGTCTTCTTTCTTACATGTATCAGCATACTGCATTAGGATTGTTCTTTTCTTTCTCACATTGATTCTCATGTGCACCAGACAGAAAATCATTAATTTGTGCAAAACCAAACTTTAAAACTAAGCTTACTTGAAGCTTTCTACCTGAAACACATTTTTGTTGCTGCCTTTCCTAGAGGAAATGAAAATCCCAATACATATACTCTCTCTTCCTTCGACAAGGATTTCTTGCTCGGTACTAGCATGTTCAGAAACAAAAAACAAAAAAACAGCAGTGTGCATTGTCTGTCACAAGGTCGGTTAGAAATCTGTGGCTTTAAATATTTGATGGTATTTCGTCCCCCTTTCCTCTTACATATTGGGCGGAACAAGTAATGTGCCTCATAATAATGTGTTAGCACTGTAATTTATCCGAACGAGGAGTGTGAAGAAAGGCAGGAGGGCTAGAAAATGGGAAAAAAAGGGGTGGGTTAATGTGCCATTTCCATTTTGGAAGCCTTTTTTTGCATTAGCCATTAAGTAAATAGCTCAAGGAAAAAATGGAGCTCGTTCACATCCTGCAGGGGCTGAATCATGCGGTACAGGTGACCGTGACGGTAAAATGAAAGAACGGAGCTATCTGCGGCAGTTGAATTAGTATGTTTAATATGCAGGAAGATTGAAATAGAGGGGAAGAGATGAGGAGGGCGATGAAGAAAGCCTTTGTGGTTTGTAACGTGTCTGAACTGAGCGGCGGTTGGACTGGGCTCAAACCCAGATTCAACAGAACCCAAAAATATGCGGTGAACCCTGATAAAAAGAAATATCTGTCCTGGGAGAATAGAAACATGTAGAAATACCTCTTCCTTTTTCCTACAGTTAAGGAAAATCCATACCGCTGAATAGAAACGGTCCTTTTGCTAATAGGAGGAGTGACGGAGGGTGTTGTGAAAAGCTGTCAACAATGGTTAGGTTTCCGACGGAACTGTTATTTAAATGAAGAGGAGAAGATGAGGAATCGATTACAGAACGATGCTGTTGTAAGATTTTAACAAAAGACCTATAGAGAACTCTGCCTTTATCTTGGAACAAAATAGAAAGATTGGTTTTTGATAGTGTGACTGTTTGGAAAATAAGCCACTTTTGCAAACAAGAAAAACAATGGAAGAATTTAAATGTTGAATGTTGGCAAGCTTAAGGGTCATGGAGCCTGTCCTGGAAAACAAAGGACTCGTAATTTTAACACAACTGACATAAAGCATCTGACATCTATGTGAACGATGAGGCTTCTTTCTGTGGTGTATTTATACACAATCAAAGTTATCTGTCTTATAACTAATGTGCTTATTTTAAAAAATAACTCTCGCTAAACACACTTACATTCAACCCTGTAAGCTACACTGTTCATGGCAGTGATTATAAATGAACAGTTGTCTGTGTCGGCCATAATGGCATATAGGGGTGTTGGGGTGGGCCGTCCCGATATGATAACTCGCCTAATCAATCAGAGAGATTTTACTCTATTTTTTTATACTGATGCAATCGCTCCTCAAAATGCATTAGCATAATGGGAGAGTGCTGAAGGAAGATAATGTGTGAATTTTTGGGGAATCAAGAGAGCGAGAGAGAGAGAGATGGAGCGAGGAGGCCATGCTTGAAAGACAAATGCCCTCCACATACCAAACAAAGTCTATGAATAAAAACGGGGCGTGAAAAGAACGATTAGAGATCGAAATGGATTATAATGAGGACTGGATCACTGTACGGGCATCGCTTAAGAAAAAAACATTTGCCAAAATATAGAGAATAAAATGCGTATTAGCTGCATTCATATTCTCGGTGATTTAACATCTGATATATAATGGCATCTGATTTGCATATACATTAGCTATCACGAGCAATACGATGTATGAAAATTGCAGAGGAGGCAGTTGGTCATTTACGCGCAGTTTGAGGCAGCAGAAGTGAGTAGATTAAAAACAAGTGTGTGTGTGTGTGTGTGTGTGTGTGTGTGTGTGTGTGTGTTGGAGTTTTTTTTTTTTTTTTTGCAATTATGTGGAAATCAACATTCTGCCAGCTCTAAATCCTTCAGTGCTGTAGTTTAAAGAAGCTCCGCATCAGTATTTGTGTCAGTGTGAGAAAGTGACGACAGGTAAATGAGCACCCAAAAATGACATTGACATTTCCACATCCTCCACATCATTAACACATTTCCACATATTTAATTCGGTTATGTCAAATCTGGTGCAGGCCCGATCTCATGAGAAAGCAAGAAGCTGTATGATTTGAGATATTCATTTGTATATCATAAATAATGTGGGACAAGTTATATGTCAGGGTCAGAGGTATTCTAGCCCTAAGTTATAGGGATAGGAAGACCTAATAATTATAGGCAGGGGTGCATTTCCCATACAACGACGTAACTCATTGCTTAACTACCATAGTAAGATCATTGAAGCATCATTGAATAAACTAGCTAGTCACAACTGTTTCCTGAAAAACATATTGATGCAAATTTGTCGTTCAACCACGTTGGTTAATGATGCCATGCGGGTGGTGGAGTTATAACTTCTTTTAATGAATCTGCTTGAGATCGTTTTAATGCTAGATATTTGCTATAAATTACGGACATGCCATCTAAGGAGTAATTCTCATTTTTCACAGTTATTTTGTGTAAGAGTGGACTCCTGCAGATGGTTCAGTCTGCAGGGTTCCCAGAAGTATGAAGAAACGTTATCAGAAAGATGGAAGAAAACGTTACATTTCTCGTCTATTTCCACCCACTGCAACTTATACCAACGACGGAAATAAGTGCAGTTACAATAGCAAAATATGTGGGAGAGCGTTGCTATAATGTGACTATTGTACTGCAATAGGGAGCACTTCAAAGTCAATACCAAATCAAAACTAGTTAGCACAGTATTCGTAATAGAAAGGATTTAATGACAAAATCTGGTTATGGTTACACTTAAAATAGTTTCAAAAAGAATGTATGAGATGATAAACTTATACCATTAACCGTACACAGCATGAATAAAATGTTACCTGAGGGATAGAGAGAGAGAGAGCAAGAGAGGGAGAGGGAGAGAGAGAGAGTGGGGGAGAGAGAGGGGAAGAGAGCAAAGAAGAGAAGCCACAATGATCTCAAGAGCCAGGGAATAAGAGAGACAGAGAAAAAGAGAGACAGAGCAACAGTTCCAATCTTCTTTTATCTATTCCTTGTCCATGTGACTGAAACCAAATGTTTTCATTTAAAATGACCAATCAGACCAAACTTCCCCCACTGTAAAGGTGTGACACCCATGTGGCCTACAGGCCTCTCTATTGTCTTCCAGGCCCTTCTGATAAGGAAATGGGGGTTGACAACAGTAAATCAAATTTCTTT
The DNA here is from genome assembly GCF_949357685.1 of Gobio gobio. NCBI lineage: Eukaryota > Metazoa > Chordata > Actinopteri > Cypriniformes > Gobionidae > Gobio > Gobio gobio. The sequence continues at coordinate 13,241,601 of NC_137113.1, read as the reverse complement.
GTTGGATTTCAAATAACAAATATCTTTGATTATTTTCAATTCCTTAATTTGCTTTATTTCCAGATTCAATCATAGGCTTGTTCTAAAACGGATAGTTCACCCAAAAATGAAAATCACCCCATGATTAACTCAAGCCATCATCAAGCCATCCTAGGTATATATGACAATTTTCACAATCGGAGTTATAATAAAAAAATGTCCTGGCTCTTCCAAGCTTTATTATGGCAGTGAATGGGAGCCCAAAATTTGAAGCCCAAAAAAGTGCATCCATCTATTATAAAAGGGGGGTCCGGGGGGTTAATGAAGGCCTTCTGAAGTGATGTAAGAAATTAACATTTTTGTAAGAAAAATATCCATATTTAAAACTTTATAATATTCATCTTGCGAGAAAACTGTAACACCTCTTGCAGTTCAAAAATGCTTACGCTATGTCAGACATCGTACTTTGCGTCAGTTACGCTTTTTCATAAGTATCAGGACTAGAGCAGGTACACACATGCACACACTTCAAAAACGGTGCTTTAAATCTCTAGACAAACTAAAAGATGTAAATCTGTATATAGTTGAAATAAAAGATATCGATTGTCAGCTTGCTTATTTTGCTCAAGATAAGGGTTTATTAAACCCACATTTCATGCGAAACTAGAAACTGCTTTTAACTACAACCAACGACACAACTTCGCGATGCTGTTTTGTGAATGTTCGTTAGAACTATCTTTTCGGGAAACACCATCTCGTTGAACTCTGCCAATATTGACGGTACTCACAACCATAGTTGGCTAACAGTGCTTTCGGGAAATGCACCCCAGGACTTCTGAGTCTCCGTTCTCTGAGCAGAGGAAGTGATTAAGGACCTCATAGTCTGATCTGTCCGGATGTTGGAACATTGATGTGTGGGATTGTTGTGTGCTGCTTAGAGTGAGGTGTGGTGGGAGGGCCTGATGCCTCATTTGTGTTAATAAAATGTCTCAGAATAGTTTGTGTAATGGAATTATGGTTGTTGCGGAAACTCTGAGGGACCTCAATTAAGGTGATAAGCAAATGAAAATGAATCACCCACACTGGTCTGCCTGTGTACAGTAAACACCAGGAGGAAACAGGAAGTGATCTGACAGTGAGATTTTTAAAAGAGGACATAAATCTCTGTATTACAGCACTTTTTTCCCAAGCTGTTTTCCCAAAGGTCTCTTACTCAGAACAAAAGGAGGATTTCAAACTTCCTCCTCAGAGATAAAATGAGGAGGAGTAATGTATAGTTCCAGAAGACTATGGCTAAATATAACTTGAGTTATGTGAGTTTGATAAACTAATGCGGAAAAGAAAAGGCCAGTTCCTCTTAAGTTGATCGTTCTAAGCACTGCAGTAGAGCATGGTGATTTACAACAAGTGGCTCACTTTTGATTTCTCACCCTTTTTCAATAACAAAACACTCAAGATTTTCTCACAGCTAACATCTTTTCCCTCTTCAGTTCTAATCACAGATGTAGTTTTATCGCATTTAAGGGTTAGTTTAATCAAAAATTTAAATTGTATTTATTTTTTAGTTTCTTTTGATTTAAAACATGAGCTGATACTTTTTTTTCTTTATAATAAATTGGTTTGATATTTTGTTAATGACATTCATTATTTTTTTTAGTGGCTAAAGTGTCCAGATACTTTCCACTACAGTGAATTGTGGTCAACAGTCAAAAAATCTACAAACAAATACAAGTAATAACTACTTGTATTTAAGCAGAGACAGCGTAAATGTCAGTACTTGAGACAGTAGCTGAAGGGTGTGTCTCTCAAGAGGATGAAGGAATGAGAGATTTGAAGGACCTCAGAGGCATCGCAGTTCTCAGGGTGTTCTGTTTCAGGAGGATGTCATTAAAAACACTCTCTTCCTGTCTCGTCTATCCAAGCTCTTTAAATATGCTGTCACACTCACTCTAAAAAGAATGACATAGATACAGTACAAGTGTTATTAAATGTTTAAGGCTTGTAGGCCAGGTCGAAAAGAGGTCATAAAAGCTAGTGGTTTCCATTTGATTATTTTTTTTTTTTAAATTAGGAACTAGTTAAAAAATTATGATTAAATTGATTTTAATAAAATTTTATTTCAATCTAATGCAGTTGCATTTGGATATAAGTTTAGTTTATAACTACACAATTGTTCAAGTAATTGAAAGTGAAATGCAGGATCATGCTGCAACTTATGTTGTGCAAAGTTGGGATACTCAAAGGAAACATTGCAATTTAGTTTGGTGTTGCAGAAATTACACACTTGGGGCCAGATTTACTAAAAAGAGCAAATTAGCGTAAGAGCGTACTTCCAAAAAAAGCGCAGATGGGAGTAGACAGTTCTGAGCTTGATCTACTGACAACGTGCACATTGAACACAGACGCAACCAGGTAATTTCCATAAGACCAACACAATCTACCAAGAGCAGCTCAAATTAGCATCTGGTTTAAAGGGTTAGTTCACCCAAAAATGAAAATTCTGTCATTAATTACTCACCCTCATGTCGTTCGAGACCCGTAAGACCATATTCGGAACACACAAAAAAAGCTGATGGCTGAGAAAGGCTTCAGACAGGCCTCCATTGGCATTCAGTACACTTATACTCCCAAGACCGATAAAAGGCACTCAAAACATCTTTACAAAGTCCATCTCACCACAGTGACTCTACAATAATCTTACGATGCGACAACAATAGTTTTTGTGCGCAAAAAAAATCAAAATAACACCTTTTTCCAACTTGTTACTGCCTTCCGTGTGTGCCTCCACGACGCATGCGCGAGAATATGACGCAGATCCGGCGTTCGGACACATGACCCAGAAGCGATTTGTTTACAATCAGAGGAAGACGCGCGTATCTCAGCTGTTGGATTCTACATTGATCGTGCTTTAGGTCTCGGCGTAGTGCTCAAAATGGGGCTTAAGTGTGCATTTCATGGATTACCGAACCCCGGCGCTACGTCATATTCTCGCGCATGCGTCGTGGAGGCACACACGGAAGGCAATAACAAGCTGGATAAAGGTGTTATTTTGATTTTTTTTTGCGCACAAAAACTATTGTCGTCGCATCGTAAGATTATTGTAGAGTCACTGTGGTGAGATGGACTTTGTAACGACATTTTAAGTGCCTTTTATCGGTCTTGGGAGTATAAGTGTACTGAATGCCAATGGAGGCCTATCTGAAGCCTTTCTCAGCCATCAGCTTTCAACAAAAATATCTTCATTTGTGTTCCGAATATGAACGGAGGTCTTACGGGTGTCGAACGACATAAGGGTGAGTAATTAATGACAGAATTTACATTTTTGGGTGAACTAACCCTTTAAGACATGCTTTTTTTGGGCCAGTAAATAATGGCACAAATACCAGTAAATTGTAAAGTAATCCCATACTCCTCCCATACATTTTGAGTCTGAAAAGGACACTTCTACAAATGCATAATATAATAAGGTCAGCCACAAAAATAACTATGTCCACACCTTTTCAGCGCAATTATTTCACTGCGTGTCTTTAGTAAATCCTGACAGTAGTTTTTATACACCAAAAGAGGATTTGCACAGACGCAAGCAAATAGTAAATCTAGCCATTGGTCCTGAAAAACTAAGTGAGCGTGTTACAAAAATGCGAATGGAAATTAATAAAATCATAAAAAGTTATGGAAAAGTCATGAAGTCTATATATATTTTTCTTGTTATGCTCTAGAAATTACTCTTTGTGAATGCGATAATCTATAAAATGATTGGAAAAGTCATGGAGTATGTGAGTATGATCTCTGAAAAAATTAATCCTTGACTAAGAAATGACTGGAAAAGTCATGGAAATTCATTGGTCAGAAAATGTGGAAACCCTGAAATCAGTCTTAGTGTTTAATCCTTCCCTTTGGTATTTTCTTCCTTGCTCTTTTTTAAACCAATACAGCACCTTTTTTCACTTGATTTCAAGTATAATCGATGTCCCATAAATGCTTCATTTTTCACAAACAAGAAAGCAAAACAAGCAAAGAAGCGCTTCTCCTCCATCATTTAGACACAACGTTCGGTCAAAGTTCCTCCAGACTGTTTAATGGCAAGTCAAGGCTGGTTCCATTAGCAATTAGAAGTGTTCAGTTAGGGACTCATTAAATTACTGGACCTCGTCTGAGGAGTCTGTGGTAACAGTATCCATCACAGACCTACACTCTATCTTTATGCAAAAGAGCCAAGCTCTGCCAGCGGGCTTCATTCGTCAGTGCTCCGGTGCCAGAGCGGGTCACTCTCTCCCGATGACTGATTTGTCTGCTAGCCGTACCGACTAGTAGCGTGAGCTTACGTCTGGCTGAACGTATATTCATAAAGAGGATGAATGAATTCAACAAACATATGCTATGCACATACACTTTTCATGTTATATGTCTAGATTGTGAATGATATGCAAAAGAACATCTATTGGATCCTGAAACGAGTCCAGTAAAAAGTGTGCAGTGTCTCTTCTGGGAATTATGAGACTCTTTAAATCTCAACAGAGATCATCTCTTGAAATGCATGCAGAATATGTAAGAACAAAGGAAAGAATGTTGGAACATCTCAACCTGCTAATTATGCATCATAAATCCACGGATACTGCGGTAGGGATTATATGATATTCAGACTAACACCTTAAAAACCTTAACATGGTTTATTGCACCGTGTGCAGACTTTAACATCCATACATTGCTTGTATGTTTAGAGAGACGGTGGCCACCTGAGAGATTCAACCACAAGAATAAGGATGAATTCAGCATTCATAGGTGAGTTATATGATGTCTTTCTTTACCACAAACGTCTCTCTTTCTTTCTGTTTTGTGTGTTTGTGTGGGAGATCAGCCCAGTTGTGCTGAGACTGCCAACCCTCAAGTGTCTGTTACTGGAGCTGTGGTGTGTGCGAGGCTTCTTGCATGTTGCTGTAACACTGGATTAGACTGCAACTGCCATGGTACATTTCCCAAATTAGTTTCTAAAGTCAAAACAATATGCCTTGAACACGAACACATCAATAGCTAAAAATAAAAGCAATATGTGCACATATTGTGGATTATGTTGCCTGATTGGGAAATACATGACAAGGATGACATCCATGTGGTATTCGATAGTACTGGCTACTTCTGTATTTATAGTGAGTTCAAGAGTTATCTTTATTATGAGAACTTAAAGATTGCCTTCAAAATTGTTAGTTTTCAGAAAGATGAAAATAAAAACAATAAACAATAAATGAATTAATGTTAAATAAATAAATATTTAATACATTTCCTAGCTTTCTAATTAACATGACATTGTATATTATGAATATGATTGGCTCTGTGATGAACTGCTTATGTTCCTTTGTAAGTTGCTTTGGATAAAAGCATCTGCTAAAGGCATGCATGTAAATAATTGAATTTATTCAACATATTTTCTTGCTAAATATTGAACTAAGAAAGCACATTAGATAACATCAGCTGTAATTATGTATAATGATATATGTATTGCTATTGTCTTCATCTTTTGAAGCTGCTGCCAATTTAATTGTTTTGTATGGTGAGTTGTCAAATGGAACAAAAAACGAAATGTTTTTACTGTTTGGAAAAGGAATGTCAAACTTACCAGTTACCAGTCAGTAATAAAAAAAAGTTGACCAGCATTTCTGCAGTACCGGTAGTACCGAGTGGTAGCGTTAGACACTCTTGTTTGTTTGAGCAACTCTGAGCATCAAAGGTTTTTATTTATTTATAGCATACAAGCATTGAGCAATGTAGGCAATCACAATCATATCTGTTGAGTATGTGAACCCAATGACCTATCAGAGGTGCTAGCCAGTAAATTCCACTTTACACCACTAAAAAAGCAAACACAATGTAAATAAGAGATTCACTGTACAATTAAGGGTTTTTTCTTATTTTATTATAAGTTTTAATGAGAGTGCAGAATTCAGTGAGCTTGCGCTGTAGAGATTTACAGACTTAGTGATTATAAAGGTAGGGTCTTCTCTTGCTCTCTCTTTATCACCATTCACAATCTGAATAGTTTTTCATTCTAAGTACACTGCAAAGTTTCTGGATTGACATCCATATTTAAATGTTCTTTGAATCGGAAACTGCGATGATTGACAATGAAAAACCATTGTTTTCAGTTTTGTAATATTAAAAACGAAATTCCAAATTTCGGTACTGAGATTCCAAATTTCAGTATTGAAACTCCAGTACCGAAATTTGTACAGAGATTTGACTGGTATTGCTACGACTACTGACATTTTAGTACAGTGATAACCCTAGTTTGGAAAGTCATAGAGTGATTCTGATATTATATGAACGCACCACAAAGTTCCTTCCAAAGACAGTCTATTCATTCGGCGGCCATATTTACAACTCCTCCGGGCAGCTATTTTGAGCATCCAAGACCAAGTGGAATTTAAATGGGGGAATCCTGAAATCTCAAAAACTTACAATTTAATAGCATATTTCAAATCAGCAACAAAATCAGAGCTGTCCCATAAATGTTGTTTCTCATGCTCAATAGCATCAAAAAAAGCTTTTTTAGGCTAGACCAGACAATGCTAATGTGCAGTCTTAAATGCGAGTAAGAACCAGAGATTCTAACAGCAATGACACAATGACTTTACCAATCAGCGATTGGGTCTTTTACTTTAGAAGGTGGGAAATATTCTGCCATATTGTGCGTCGCATATTCTCCCATTCATAAGTAATAGGAGTGAACCGTCTTTCAAAATCTATAGTCTGACACACCATCAATCTCTTAAAAAAATGGTAAGTTGTCACTAGATTTGTTCTAAATGTGTTTATATGGTTGTTCTTTCAGAGCTTGCCTTGCAGGCAGAAGTTAAACTGGGCTGACCCACACACAATTACATTTTTCACTTGGCATTTCTCTGCAATTCTCCCTCTCTGTCTTGTTTTCTCTCTGATTCACAGTGGCATAGAGACACCACAAGACTGGCATGGTTTGTACTACTGGCACGGGTCACATGGAAAGATAACACACACATTGCACACAGCAGCTCTCAGGACACCCACAGCGTTAAACACCTAACAATAAGAACCACATCAACACTAGTGCAAACTAATAATTTAAAACAGCTCTTATATTTCAAATGTGGCTGAGGAACAAAGTAATGCCAAAAACGCAAGAAAAAGTCTACTTTTAAAGAGGCCTTTGTGCTGCATTCATGAATGGAAGTGGTTATAATGGTTCATTTTCACCAGATGGTTAAGATATTAAATGTCACTTAATTAATATAATCTTACCAGAAAAGTGTTTGTTTTACAAATTTTAACCATTTTTGTAATTTAACAATTATTTCAGGATTGAATAGGAACTACTGATCTATTTTCTGGTTTTCCGAGTGTTGTCTCTCTCTCATGTCTGTCTTAGGGTGGAAAATTGCTCTCTTTTTCTCTCTCTCTCTCTCCTTCTCTCTCCTGTGATAAAGCTGTTGCCTGTGCACTGGGAAAGTGAAATCCATCATGCGACGGAAAAGGCTTATTCCACCATTCCGCCCCATTGAGGCCCGTAACACGTATGTGCTCTTACCATGCATCATTTACCCACAACACCCCTCTCTCTCTCTCTCTCTCTCTCTCTCTCTCTCTCTCTCTCTCTCTCTCTCTCTCTCTCTCTCTCTCTCTCTCTCTCTCTCACTTTGAGTCTGGTCTCGGTACCGTCTTTTGGCGCGCTGTAGCGACAGCTTTGCTCACATGCAGTCTTTTGCAGGATTGATCTATTGTAGTTGTTTTTTTGTGGGTAGTTTTGTTCAGCGCTGGTGGGTCTAGTTCACAGACATCAGCGGCTCCTTTATATTGTCAAGACTCCCTTTGCATTGTTCCTGCAGGCTCTGCACGACCATAAACCCACATGCACTTCTGCTGCCAAGTGCTTGGTGTACTATTTCAACTTCTTTATGACAGGATAACGCTTTGCTACCACTTTCGAGGTTTTTCTAAGGAGAGAGAGGGGAATCTGCAGAGGAAGGTGAAATGATACTAAATTGCTGCGAGTGCTGAAGTCTGAGCTGCTTTGGTTGATACATTGAGAACCGCCCTAGGTTAGTTTGTTTTAAAATATACAAAAACATCAGCCAGCGTAGTTTGACAATGCTCAAAGCGAATAAACAAAAATTTACATTTACAGACATGCCCTTAAGAGCTTGTTGAATAAATTGCTCTGTATATCTGTGAAGGTTTCACAATTTTTTGGCAATAAAACCACTCGCCTCCACTTAGATGAAACTATTCTTCATTGGCAAAACAAGCAAACGCAGCTGTTGTTAATGTATGCTACCAAGACCTGTTGTTTCCTGTAGCTTTGTGTTGTTATGCAGTAATTCACTTCAAGAATCAGTAAAGGAGCGTTTGCACTGACAGAGATTAGATGGAGGTCACCATGTTGCAGTACAACACTACTACAGTTGCTAGTTGGCTACAGATTTCTCCTTGAGTATCCAACTGTTGAAGGTGGATCACACAAGTACCTGTTGCTCATGTCCCCTAAAATCCCCAACGCTGCGTCTGAAATCGAATACTTCTCTACTATATAGTATGCGAAAAACAGTACGCCAACAGTTTAGTATGTCCGAATACATAGTATTCGAAAAGCAGTAGGCGAAAAGTCCCCGGATGCCAATTCCAACGAGATTCTGAAGTGCGCATTCGATGGACACTTTACTATCCCATGAGGCCATGGGAGAAGATTTATGAATGGAGGTGAAGGGACGCAACTGATGCTGGTAGGTCACATGATAATGACAACATGGCGAATGTATGTCCAGATTACATTCATACTACATGCATTCATACTATGTAGAACATACTTTTTTAACGTTCAAATTCATATAGTACCTACTCGGACAGTACACGATTTTGGAAGCAGGTCAACTCTTATTGACAACAGTCACTTTGTCACTGTGAATTGCGGCAAACGTAAACACTAAAGGGATACAAATCCCTTAAAGGGATTTGCTCACCCTCATGTTGTTCCAAACCTTTCGGTGAATAAAGACTTTTGATCTGTTTCTCACAAAGTTATACGACTTCAGAAGACTTGGAATATAGTGCATTACTTGCATGAAACACTTTTAACCATTGTATTAGGTTGTAGGTCAGTTTGACCCATTTTTTGGTGAGTTGAACCGGGTAATCTATGACTTTCTCACATTTGGGGTCATGAAAATACCCCTAAAGTTTCAACACACTAATTACAATTATTATGATTGTGGGTCAATTTGATGGTTAAAGGCAGTTTCTCAAATACCCTATAAAGGTATTTACATTCATATTTATGCATTTGGCAGATGCTTTTATCTAAAGAAACTTACACTGCATTGAAGGCAATCTCTTTTTTATCAGTTCACTTCATTCATTTTTAATTTGCTGGGAATGGAACTCATGATTTTGGTTGTGCTCACTGTTTGAGCTTCAGGAGTGTTTTTCAACAAGTGTTTTTTTGCCACAAAGAAGTGTATTTTTCTGTTTAATTTGTTAAAATGCTTTTAAAAACATCAAAAATTACAATACTCTTCATAATATTGTTTTAGTTTGTGAAAACCAAGCCTGTAGTGCTCCTGTCAGAAATTGAAGCTTCCGTGCCTCGATCGCCCCCCGGTGGCCGGTCCCAGTATAGCTCCTAAACCCCGCCTCTATTTGAATGGAGAGCGAGACACACTAAACAATTAAATTACACTTCAAATAATTGTTTCCTAAAGATGGTTTCTGTCATTTTAGGCAGTTTTTATGACGATAATTTCATTTCAAGTGTTCATTTTTTAAATAAGTTTAGTTTTAGTGAGTTATTTGATGCTATAAAAACGGGGGTGTGACGTCATGATTGACAGCTGAGATTGACGGCTTCTCTGAGTGAAGTTGTCACTGAGGCACTAACGGACTTTTTTCAGGATTTTTGGGAGGAGATTGGAGCTTAAGCTTTAATTTCTACATTCCCATAACTGTTTATTTCACACCAACACAATTAATTATTCTGCATCTGTGAGAGTGTGGGCGGGCTTTTGATAATCGCGCCTCTACTTCCTGTTCTCTACTGCGCAACTCCGGTCCCGAGATCGCTACTGCGCAGACTCGGTCCCAAGATGTCAGCGCCGTGAGCGGGCCTATGAAAGCTTCAACTATGGTCAACGGAAGTCAATGAAGTCGCGTCGTCCATATTTTTTTACGGTCTATGGTGAAAACCTAATGGCTAAAAATATTTTTTAAATATCATGTACATATTTTTTTTGTAGAGTGCGAGAAGAATTAATGATAAAAGTTTCTCATTTTCTCAGTGATTTTATGTTAATTGTATTTTCAATACCCATTTTTTTAAAGGGTAAAAAATATATATATAGGGTGAATTAAGTCAGAATACTACGTTTTCTTATGAAAAATGTATCATTTGTTGCAAGCCTGTTTTGAGACGTAACGTGAATGGAGCTTTTGGATACATAAGCATTGTTCTGCTCTTCGATGATGTGCCATACAACATAAAAAAGTTGCCTAGATACCATCTCTGTAGTTAAAAATAGCCCTAACAGTTTTCTCGTGATCAAAGCCTACACAAATCGAACAACATAAACAAGTGGTGACACCCGACTTGTCAGTAACTGATCCCTTGCATTCCCATCTGTGTCTGCATGAGGGTCACACTCATGGCATACATCTCTCGCCTTTTAGAGTTGTTCCCTGTGACCTGTAACCTGCAAATTATCAATCCCTTTTCCCACTCATCATCAAAGCCTGCTTGCTGTCATCTTAGTGGCAAAAGTTGCAAATTTGTGTCCTGCTAAGCCATGTTCAGATTGTGAGGTAGCTGTGGCAGATAATGGCATCAGGTGTGTGTGTGTATGTGTGTGTGTGCGTGTGTGTGTGTGTGTGTTTGTGTATGGAGGTGTCTGTGGAGCAGTCTACACCTGCTCTCTCTCTTCAGTGCCCACTGGGGGCTGGATTCCCAGAATGCCTTTCAGGCAGCTGTTGACAGCCAGCACTGTGCCCTGGCCCCCCAAACGGCTCTGGGGATCAGATGCTTAAGAGGCGGTTTGAGTGTGTGTATTTGAGGGGGTGAACACAATGTGTGTTCTGCTGAGAAAGTCATAAGACACTTGTTGTAAGTGTGTATGTGTGTGTCCTTGTTTGTGTGTGTGTAAGTGCATGTATATTTGGGTTGGGTCTTAAATATGTGGCAGTACTGTGTATATGTATGACTATCTTGCACTAAATCTGTGATTTCCATAATGCATTATACTTTAGATCCTTGTATAAGTGTTTTATATAAACTTTAAATTATTATTATATTATATTATAATACATGCTAATACAATGAAGTACAAATGCTTTATTTTACACAAATAACAATATATTATATTTACTAGATATTTGTATAATAGTCCTAAGAGATATATAATAGCCCTATATCATTTTGATACCAAATAATGCATTATACTTTAGATCCTTGTATTAGTGTTTTATGTTTACATATTATATTATATTACTTATATTATACACGCTAATACAATGATCTAATAAAATAATAATAATGTGTTTATTTTATACAGTATAGTGCCTTTCTGAAAACTCAAGGTCGCTTAATCTAAAGTATTATATCTATATATTTTTATGATATCCCTAGATAGTCAGAAGCCCTATATAAGTTTGATACTAGGATGTAATGTATCAAAGCAGTATTGTGAGGGAAATGAGTGTGTGTATACATGCAATACATGTTAAGCATAAAACATTGATTATGCTTAACAGGCAATTCTCGAGTTTGTGTGCCCGTATAATCTTAGTGAAAGTGGTAAACAGATTTGGCTTGCTGTTTGCTATAGAGGGGCTCGGAGAGGATATTCTACCCGAGCTCCGATTGCCCCCCTATAACAGGCAAAATTGTACAATAGGAGGAGCAGGGGAGGAGAAGGGGTTGCTGCAGGAACTAAAAATGGGAAGAAGTAAGCTGCTGGTTTTATACCTTGGTATTAATTGGAAGATCAGATGGGCGTACTCCTCCCGAAATTACGTTTAATAACTTCACAAGTTGTCACGTTAACTTCTTTCCTTCTTAAAGTCTTATGGTTTAAGCAAAACATGATTGCTCGTTGTTGCCTATTACCAAGATTTCACTTGGCTTGCAAGCTAATTTTGAATATTTAATAAGTTTATGTCTGTAAGAGATAAAACAAAACTAAACAATGATTTCAAGATGTCATGTAAATGTAGTTTTTGGCTTTTGATTTTCCTACGGTTCAAGTAATTTCGAAGTCTGTCATCTAAGTAAACACTGATTTTGAAATTGGCATACAGGACAAAAGTGAAGCAAATTGTGTGAGACTTTCTCCTGCTAGGCACAGTTTGAATCGTAATCCAATTATGACGTGATGCATCGTGGCACCTGTATCGCAATGTCCATTGTATTGTGAGGTAGTTGGGGCGTACGCAGCCATAGTCTATGCATGTGTATATCAGATTGCATGCGTACACATTCTCTGAACAAGAGTTGAGAGACCTCTTGAGTTGAGACCCCTGACATTAATTGTCACCCTCCTGAAGCCAAGTCAAAGTCCTTCGCTTTACAGATCCAGTTACTGACCCCTCTCACCTCCAAACATGACCTACATAAAAGTTATGCACCTTCCTGTGACCCGCGTCTGTACACACACACAAACAAGCACATTTATATACTCTCAGCTTCTCGTTGTAAATCACATGGTTCTACGTGGCTTAAGGTTTAGTGGCTGGCATCTTGCTTTACAAAAGAAACTTTTAGTCAATTTTATTTAAGGGGTGTGTTTACATGTGCAATTTTACACTGGTTTTAAACCTGTTGTTACCGGAGAGAAAAAAAATGCTTTGAGCAAAATGCGATCAGCATACCTATAGTTATCTAAAAGTGTCTGGAAAATTGTAATTATGTAGTCTAACTATTTAACCGTCTACTGAACTTCATAAGAAATGCAGAGATAGATGAGAGTGTTTTTCTGTATATTTGCGGTAACTTGAGCGAACGTCACAGCGGTGCCCCTAGCCAAACCAGATCAAACGCCTACACACACGCACAGGGGTCTCTTTGTTCAATGTGATCTCATGTCCCAGCTGGCTTATGTCATCCTAGCACTGCAACATTACAGTACAACCTGCCCCAAGGCTGGCTCAGGTAGAAAACACTATAATAAACTAATAAAGCACATGCAGGTGTGTGTGTGAGCAGGTGAATGAGGCACCCCTATAAGAGTGTGTAGCTCAGTGTATGAGATGTATACATGTTTTTCATTGTTCTTGCACCTTGAGTTCAGCAAAAAAAAATTTTGATCTCATTAGTATTTTGAAAAGTCTAGTGGTTCAGGTATAGCCTACTACGTACTACGCCTACAATGATGGCAATATCCGAAATCCTTGTCCTTGTGGGAAAATTTTTTGTTCCCCATGAGGAAAACCACTTATAAATCTTACAGAATTATGTTTTTCAAATGTAAAAATGCAGAGTTTTCTGTAATGAGTAGATTTACTGGTAGGGCTAGGGGATATACAGTTTGTACAGTATAAAAATTATTATGTCTATGGAATGTCCACATAAAACATGGAAACCCAACAATTGTAGGCAATTTTTCATACTTATTGAGCTTTTGTGCTAGTTAAATTCCTCCAAACAAAGACTGCAAATGATGAATCTTGATTTCATCTATAAATACATTTGTAGGGATGCATCGTATATTGGTAACTTATCTGTTATTAGCCGATATTGGAGAATTGTATTACTATTATTATTACTAAGTATTCTTAAATAATATTTAATACTGTCAAAAACAATTGAATTAAAGGTTACAAAGGGGAATTTTCACCCTGTTGTCACTGTTATGTTCTGTTTTGTTCCTAGGACTTCCTGTTTTCATTTGTCACACGTTTCTTTATTCAGTTTCCCGCCACTCATCTGTCCCCATGGTTACCCTCCTGTGTCCTGTTAATTCACTCGTTTCTGTTTGTATTTAGTTCTCTCGTTTCTTTCAGTCTGGGTTCGGTCTCGTCTATGTATAGAGTGTGTTGCCTCATGTATGTCTCACACGAGTAACCTTAAACCTTCATTTGAGTATTTTACTTTATTTGAGTATTTTACTTTATTTGAGTATTTTACTTGCCTTCCTGCCTGAGCACACTGTGACACCTGTGATCACAGATCACATTTTATTGCAAATTACTGCAGAAAACCAGTTCATTCCAATGGGTTCAAATACTTTTTCTAGCCACTGTATCTATGAATACAATTGAGATCATGTTTGGTTGAGACAAGTCTGAAAAAATACTCCACCAGGCCGAATGTGAAACAATGTGTTGAATGCACATGTATATTACTGACAGTCCATTTTTACTGTACTCATGTGAATCTGTCCATATTTCCATTAACACAGGGGTTTTATTTTCCCAGGAACTTTGCCACTGCACTGTCAACCAGTGTGAAGTGAACACCATGTTCTGTGTACAAGGAACTCGGTCTGTGCCATGCATCAGTCAAGAACATTCCCCCTATTCCAGTGAAGTTCACACTACCCTCTGCCAACTGGCCAGCCAACCTCTCCACAGATTCTCCAAAAACTTCTCCTCAACACCTGCGACGAGAGATGCGTCTACCAGCTCCAAACAGAGCCGTGTTTAAAAGCCTGCTACTCACTTAATCACAAACTGACTTTACAAGTCAAACCCTGTTGCTGAGAATACTATTAATGTTCACAGACATTTGGGGTCGACAGAGCTTGTGATTTTGCTGGCTAGTTTATTTGCACAATGCAAACTTCAGCTTAGGATAGTTTAAGGAGAAAAAATGTCCTACGTTTCTACAGACATGTGGCCTAGGTTTTTTTTTTCCACATTTTCTAGCCTGAATTTTTAAAGAGGTTTTAATGTAGTTTGAATGGCTATGCTTTGATATGCGTTCCTTGAATCCACTTGAGAGAAGCCCTCACCGCAGGGGCTACCGAGGGGGAAGAGTGCAAAGAAACAAAAGTGCACAAGCTCTCCAGATGTGTAATTACTTAATTTCCTCACATATAAAACAGTGCTATAATTAAAAGGAAGTATGCGATTTACCGCAAGTATAGTGGCCCAAAAAATTCTTGAACAAATTCAGTGTGTGACTATTAGTACAATAGCAAAAAACGGAAAAAAATATTTCAGATCCTTTTGTTTTCGTTTTCTTTCGTCGCCAATTTATTTGGCTGTTGCGATTTGTGTTCCTCAGATGGCATGTTTCTGTGTGGTGACACTGAATGTGCTGTAGTACATTGTGAAACTTGAAAGGGATAGCTCACCCAAAAATGTTTAATTCTTTAATCATTTACTCGCCCTTATTTTACAAACCTGTATGAGTTTCTTCTGTTGAACTCAAAAGAAGATATTTTGAAGAATGTTGGTAGCCAGACAGTCGATGGTAGCCATTGATTTTCATACTGTTTTTTTTCCTATGGAAGTACCTTCAACTGTCTGGTTACAGGGTGAGAAAATGATTTTTGGGTGAACTATCCCTTTAAATGCACTACAATTTGGGGTCAGCAGGGTTATTTCTTAAAGAATTTAATACTTTTATTCAGCAAGGATACATTCAATTGATCAAAAGTTACAGCAAAGATGTTTACATTATTACAAAAATGCTGTTCTTTTGAACTTTCTATTCATCAAAGAATCTTTAAAAAGATATAGTATTGTTTTCACAAAAATACTAAGCAAAACTGTTTTAAACATATAATAAGAAATAACATGATAATAAGAAATGTTCCTTGACCAGCAGCATATTAGAATGGAGGATCTGAAGACTGGAGTAATAATGCTGAAAATTCAGCTTTGCCATAATTACTTTTTTAGAATATATTAAAATAGGAAATATGAGCATAAGAGACTTCTTTCAAATCATTAAAGAAATCTTACCAACCCCAAACTTTTGAACAGTATGCAGACTCTAAAGGTCAGTTCACACCCAGGGCCAGAATTACTGAAAAAGGGCAAATTAGCATGAGAGTGCAATTCCAAAAAGTGCTGGGAGAAGAAAGTTCAGCACTTGATCTACTGACAACGTGCAAAATAAAGAACACAGACGCAGCCTGATCATTTCCATAATAACCAATGCAGTCTACCAGTTAGCATCTGGTTTAAGACGTGTTTTTGGGCGGTAAATAATGGCGCAAACACCAGTAAATTGACAAGTGCAAATCTTAGTAAATCACCTTGCATGATTCATTTAAATACTCTCCTCCCATAAATTTTGCGTCTGAAAGGGAAACACCAACAAATGCATATGCAATAAGGTCAGCCACAAAAATAACTCTGTCTTCGCCTTTTCAGCGCTAATTTTCACTGCGTGTCTTTAGTAAATCCTGACAGTAGTTTTTCAATGCCAACAGGGGGTTTGTGCTGGCGCAAGGTGTTAGTAAATCTGGCCCCAAGAACAACAACTATAATGATAACTATAAGGATGACTATATTAGTATATGTGTCCACGCCGACACATCACGAAGGGTTAGTTCACCCAAAAATGAAAATTAGTTCATGATTTACTCATGCAGTTCAAAATGCTTACGCTAAGTCTGACGACATTGCACACCACTTACGCTCGTCAGACGTAGCATAAGCATTTTGAATACAGAAGACGGTCCGCCGGAAGTTAGAATTTTTACTTTATAAAGTTTTAAATATAGATATTTTCCTTACACAAACGCATTGCTTCAGAAGGCCTTTATTAACCCCCCGGAGCCGTCCGCCCAGCTTTTCATTTTTAGGTGAACTAACCCTTTAAGCGTGCTGCAGTTTTGTCGTTTACCGCTTTAAATGCTCAAGCTCTTAAATCAAGATGGATTCTGATTGGCTGTCAACATTTTTATCATTTATCAGCTGGGAAAATAAATTGTTCTGAAAGTAATTCCAACTATACCGTTTCTCTGTGCAGTTATCGTTAGATGTGGTGTGGACTATGTAAGGAATAATTGACGACGGGCCGTTCAATTATTAGAATAATAATACACACCCGAGGTGGTGATGCGGTCACGACGCAAAGCGGAGTGGCCGTTACACCTCGGGTGTGCATTATTGTTCTAATAATTGAACGCCCCGGAGTCAATTATTCCGCTTATACTACGGTTACCACACCTCAAGACATCGATCCGAAGATATATTTAAAGGGATTCGTCCGGTTTTTGTACTTAAATAGCTATTGTGAGTAGGACTATTTCTTCCGCGTCTCATCCAACGGCTCTTTTGCTAGTTCCGAAACGTCATTTTAAAGCTGTTAACGAAGGCTTGAGCCCCTGATGGCATTCTTCTGCAGTTATTAATAAAGTTATTAGAACGAGAGAGAGAGAGAGAGAGAGAGAGAGAGAGAGAGAGAGAGAGAGAGAGAGAGAGAGAGAGAGAGAGAGCGAGTGCTTGTGTGAATTAGGCTCCCTCTGTGCGTCTCTAAACAGCTGTTATTACCTCGCTAGTGAAAAAATGTCACGTCTAGCCTTTAAGTGTCTCCACTATATAGGCTAACTGATCAAATCGTCAGGGCAGCGCTGACACCGTTCTGTGCAAACTGTAGTGCGTGTGCGAGCACGTGTGATTTCAGTAATGAGACAGAAAAGCTTGCCTTTGATGTCCGCTTCTGTCTGTTGGTTTTCATCTGGACTGTCTAATACTGCTGCCGCCCAGTTGTTGAACGTTTTATATTCACCGTCAATATTAAGATTTACTTTAGGAAAATCGTCTGTCATATTGTTGTTTTTTAGTCCTGTAATTTCCGTTATTACAGTTAACTATGCGAAGTGATATGGAACTGTAATGCGGTCAAGAGAGCTGCTGGAACTACGTTCGCTGTGCATCTCCCAGAAAATAATTGCACACCTCAGAACGTTCATCAGCCAATCAGATTCAAGCATTCAACGGCGTAGTATAATCTTGTATATTTAGAATGATTTTTAGATCGTTATGGTTAAAGTTATCATCCTTGGTGTGAATGGGCCTTAAGACTATACACTCTAAAAAAAAAGGTTCTATATGGCACTAAAAGTGTTTTTTTGTCGTAATCATAGAGGAACCACTTTTGGTGCTATATAGCACCATATCTTAACATGTTCTGGATATGGTAGCGGTGCTATAGCACCTTTGGCAGTGGTGCTATATAGCACCTTAGCAAAAGAACCACTGAAGAACCGTTGAAGAACCACTGAAGCACCAAAAATGGTGCTATACAGCACTTAAAATTGGTCCCCTATGATTACGAGCTAAGAACCAATTTTAGTGCCATATAGAACCTTTTTTTTTAGAGTGTAAGGTAAAATGTGACTTGAAAGTTTACTATATATTTTCTCACTTTATTAAATGTCTGTATGGAATACAATATCTACTGAAAGAGTCAGATGTTTCAGACCAATGGTAAGAGATTCTGAGATGAAGCACAACTAGCCATTTAAACAATGAAATACACCCCATGGACACAACAGGTTTCTGGAAGGTTGATTTCAGAAGATTTGATTGAAAGAGACTTTCATTTAAGCAAAGCCCACTCATTACATCAAGTCTTTCAGATGATCTCTTTTTGCACTCAAAGAACAGATTTCCATAATAAAAGCTCCGGGGTTTAAGTGGGATTGTCTCAGCACAAGACAGAGAAAGTTTTGTGTAGAGCTTGTGTAAACTCTGTCAAAATGGAAGCCGATGAACTCTGTCAATTATTAAAAGAAGGGTTTCATTGGTAGCCCAAATAAATAACGTGCCTTTCATAATATATAATCTAATACTCAATGTTTTACCTCTCACAGATGTTCTGGCCGCGTGTCTGATTTCACCATTCACAGATGGGTGAGTAATGTTTTGACAAGCAACCACAACACTGATATTTGTAGTAGCACAGATGCAGTCTGGCAACGCTGCAATTACTTTTTCATTATGTAGTGTTTGTTACTACAAACTGCTGAAAACTGTATAGCAAGAATGCTCAATCGAAGACTTTGAGAGTTTTTGCACCACCAATGGGACCGACCGAACACGAGCAACTAATTGACAAAACACACACACGTCTCACATTCCCACAGAAAAGCAAAGTTGTGTGATTCCTTCACAGTGTCCGTATCAGCCATTACGACATACAAAGGACCTTCATCCCTGCAGATGGAAGTTTCTGTGTTTAAACATTCACAGCCTAGCCTGAAAAGAGTCACATAATTCCAGCAAATTGGACACAGTGATTAGTGCAGGGAGAGAAAAAAAAAAAACAGAGCCCATTCATAACTTCAGCAGTCGGGAGAAACGCAATTATTCCCAGAGGGTTTGACAAAGGGTGAGAATTTATGCTGCAAAAGTAATTTTATGTATGTTTTCTTTATTTGCAAGACATTTGCACAGATCCATCAAACTGTCCTGCCTTGTGCATACATTTAGGAAATGTCTTTCAGCTCATTTGAAAAAAGAGAGCGAAGGAAAAACATTGGCCATGTAGTTTATTTCTTTATTTTTTCCTGTCTTGTAGAAAGTTGACACCCATCCCAGAGTGTTTAAGCTCAAGAAAAGCACAATTCTTAGCGTTTTCTATTAGCCTTCCACTCACTTTTTGTTCATTTTAACTGACGGACCTCCCGATACTTTTTAATCACACTTGTTGTTCATACTGTAAATGGACAAGTACTCTGGCACACGCTGTTATTTCTAGCAAATTTTGATGTTGCAGTTATTGTTTTCTAGTGTTATTTTACATCGAGGGCCCTTCCCTTTCTAAAGGATGGCTGGGTTTTACGACTACCAGGCCTGTTTTCTGAACCTTGTGACGCATTCCCAAGAATCCTGGCAACTCTTTTGGATGGATGGGATCCTCGTGGATATAACAAAGCACAAAGGATGAATAGAAGTGTATAGAAAGAGAGACTGCACGTTGATTAAGGGAGTGAGGGATTTATTTATTGTGTATTTATTAGTTTGTTTTTATCTGCTTTTGACAGAAAGTATTAGAAGGCATGATCCATTGGAGGAGAAAGAGAGTATTCGGGCAAGTTTGTCTTTGCAATTTTGCATGACCTGGTATGTTAACTAAATCTGGTGGTGAAATATACCTTGCGGAGACATACAGGTAACCTTTCATTACGATCATAATCCTTCTTAATAACAGAGCTGTGATGTCTAATATATGCCCCATTACACAGAACGGCAAAAGACAAGCTGCTGTTAAACTCTAACAGCAGCCTGAAGATATGTGAATGAACCGCGCACACACACCCACGCACACACACACACACACACACACACACACGGACCAAATGTAGAAAACATACAGATACATATAAAAAGTACAGTTTTCTTATTTCTTTAGTATATGTAATAACAAATATGACAAAATACACTTTTTTTTATTCAGTGTCTCACACTTTATAGACTTTCGTCATGTAATCTTAATTCTAAAAAGTTTAGGGAGAAATGGTGGCCAATAAATCATTGCATAAAACTTTTTATATAGTAAAAAAGTTTGATGGAAATACATATTTTTTAAGACATTTGTTTTCTTGGGGATCTTCTTCTAGTGATTGATAGAATAGCTATAAAATATATAAAAGAATAGCTTCTTTTTTATGTCATTTTTTATATTTTATTGAATTAGAAACAAATATTGACCTCAAACAGTTTTGCATTATGTAATGTTGTGAGGATGCTTTTTAGCTTATGCTCTCCCTTTAATTTGATGAATTTGATTAAGTTCAAAATACTCTAGCAAGTTATTTCCTATAATGACAGTGAGGAGTTGATTGTCATGGATTAGAAAATGACAATTGTTGGGTAAAAGGTATGTGGATTCGTGTGAAGCATTTGTGTTATTAATTAACTGTTAATACAGAAGTATTCAATCATAAGAGATGGTATTATTTGCATGTCTTTTAATAGTTTCCTTGTATTTGAATATATATTTTTTACCCACAAATAGTTTCTTATTAGCCAAAGTTAACGTAGGGTATTATTAAACTTATCGATTATATTTTATTGGCTATAGGCTGCATATTAAATATTTATGGTGTTACTTTTAGATTTGGCTCGTGTGTGTGTGTGTGTGTGTGTGTGTGTGTGTGTGTGTGTGTGTGTGTGTGTGTGTGTGTGTGTGTGTGTGTGTGTGTGTGTGTGTGTGTGTGTGTGTGTGTGTGTGTGTGTGTGTGTGTGTTTAACTTGTTGACCTTCCACAACAACTGACAAAGCTATAATACAGCGCTACAACAAAATTAATTAATATATTATTAATAATAAATAAATAATCATATTACTACTAATTTGAAGTTATATTATGATTACATCAAATACTATACAATACATTATTACATTTAACTAAATTAGGTTAAAAAGATAATTATGATAGGCCTAATGTTAATGTTTCTTAGTCATTAGGGGGAAACCTCTATTATACATATCTAACAATGATAACGTATATTTTTTAAATGTTGTGTACATTGGGTAGGCCTACATCATTATCACTGATCATAAGTTAACTTACCTGTACCAGTCCAGTCCGTTGTCATAGTTACGGTCGAAGAAGTGCGGCTCCGCTCCGACCGCGCGGATATCTGGATGCACGCGCAGAAACTCCAGCAGCGCGCGCGTCCCGCCTTTTTTCACGCCGATGATGATCGCCTGAGGCAGCTTCTTACTCCCCTCGCCTAACGAACTCAGTTTACCTGTATCAAAATACGAGCCCCTCGTCTCCAAATCTACGTCCAAAGAGTCTGACAGCTGTACGTTTGACTGAAAAATATGTTTCCCTGCCTCAATTTCAGGTAAATCCTCTTCACTGACACTTTCGAGCCGGTGGATTAATCTGTTGTGCCTCATCACCAGAGGTCTCGTGGAGGTCCATTTCTGAAAAAGTCTCTTTCTCCTCAGCGACCCAAAATCTTTAAGTTTCGAGGCGTGAAAATCCTCCGCCGGACCCGTGTCTCTCCTCTCCGTGGGCATACAGGTCCCGCATCGGTCCGTGAGGCAGTGGAGAAAGTACAGAGATGCGAGTATAGACAGCAACATGACCGCGAAGGTCTTAAAGATGCTCTTGGACGGAGGGTCCGAGAAGACGCGGCTAAATGCCATGTCGGTCCACGGGTGGCATGAGTTGGAGAGACAGCCATGCTAGACTGGCATTATTCGGTCTTGCCATCAAAAAATAAAGCAGTGTTTGGAGCTCGAGAGCATCAATGGTGGTTTAACAGTTCGTACGCGCCGCTCTCCAAAGACCCTCGCGCATATGTAAAGCTCGTTGTCGTTATGCTGTTATTATTCTGAGCATTAGATTAGTGAGATTTGTTGAATCACTATGTTTATAAGCGTGAATCATGATCCCTTTAATAGTTCGTTTAAATCCAAAAGAACCGCAACGAGTCAAAAGTGAAAAAACAAAACAAAAAACTAAATGTCTTTTTTTAAATCCATCCTTCTTCAAATGATTTGTGAAATTGGGATAAACTTT
The DNA here is from genome assembly GCF_949357685.1 of Gobio gobio. Lineage (NCBI taxonomy): Eukaryota > Metazoa > Chordata > Actinopteri > Cypriniformes > Gobionidae > Gobio > Gobio gobio. The sequence continues at coordinate 13,219,172 of NC_137113.1, read as the reverse complement.
CATAGCACTAGTAGCTCACACGTGTGTGCCTTGTATCTAACTTCAGAATGACGTCACCTGAAGTGACTGACATACCGCGGTCCAATCAGGTTCCCCAAACCTTTCCAAAGCGCGTGTAATTTGCATTGCAGTAACCAATAGGATGCAGGAAGAGCAGGACAGACCCCGCCCACCTGTCAGTTCTGTTGAGGAACGGTCACGCTCGTGTTCAAAGCAAATGTCACTTTCAGCGCCCGTGGACACAGCCAAACAAATGTAGGTTTGAAGTTTACGCAAGGTGGTTGAAGACAATTCAAGAGAGATGGTTTGTGAAAATAACACCAGCATATTGACACAAATAAATAAATTTAACAGTAACTGCTCTGCTAAGACTTAATACATCGTATAAATATAATATTACGATTTTAAACATTACTTTGTAGTGAATTCCTTCCTTAATCTAATTAGAAATCAGGCCGAAATGCTCTGCTTGGAAATATTATATAGAATTTGAACTAATTCTTAACATATGATAAGCCATTGGATAGAGGAAAAATGTAGTATGAAACTGATACGTTGTTTGATCTCTTGTGCAAATGTGAGTTTAAACAGTCATGGTAATGGTTTAATAAGATTATTTCAGACATGCATTACTGCATGACTAAACCTATAAACATTATCTCCAAATTTACATTTTCTGCACTTCATCTGTGTGGATGGATAAGAATATCTGTTCGTTCTATCACAGTTTTCACCCCTATTTATCTTCTTTACAGACAGCCTATGTCACTGACAGATTTCGTAAACATTTGGCTCTTTTTTCATTTTCCTTAATCCGTCATTCTTACGCTTAGTCCACTTCAGGCCACCAAGGACGACCGTGATTTTTTTCCCCCTGTTGTTACCGTATTCTCTTTCTTTTTTAATAAGGAGAAGAACACAGTATGGTGAAATGAAAATAAAAGCAGCGCATTATTTCTTTACAAGTGAACAAGAACAGAACCAAATGTTTCACATCTGCTCCTGTAGTTTGCAGCATTACCATGAGAAAGCCAAAGGAGTGTTTCAATGCAGTACAGCCCACTGCTTCAGAATGGAGATGGAGACCTCAGTCAAAGCACCGGCTTGCTTGTGCCAGATGTCCCCGTGATGAGGACACAATGAAGGGGCTGACTCGCATTTAACAAATCACACCCTGGTCCTTTCGGCCATCCCGGGAGAAAGAAGAGGCAACAACCATAGTCGGGCCGTCCTCCTGTGATGCCCCGTGGGTCAAATGTTTTTGCACCACCATTATGTTCATGATAAAGGAATGTGCGGAGACGCCGTTGCTTAGTGGACAGGCCAGTCCACTGAAATTTAAAACACAGGCTAAGAGTAACATTTTCATTGCACAATATCATGCCAATGTTTATGTATTTTTTTTTTTTTTTTTTCTCTAAGTGCAGTTTGTATGTGCCTTTTCCGTAAAACGAGGAAATCTCAGCATAATTATACATTGGATTTGGTTTGAATAAAAAATGTAAGAGCATATGCAAATAATAGATATCTCTCTTTCATCTCGGTTATATTTACTCTGGATACTAGAGTGTACTGAATTGCAAAACAGACTCAAGGATTTGCAACAAATAATTGCAAGTGTCTGTTGTCATTTGTTTAGAGAGTTCAGATATATCCATTTTGAAACGCAATACGTTTATTAGGTTGATAACAGCTGTTATCTCTCTGTCTTGTTTTTGTTAATAGGATCTACAATGTTTTTATGGTCAGCAGCGAGCATAGCCTCAAGTACACAAAAAGACTTCTTATGCATCAGAAATGTGAATCCTGGGCCCCCTGGCATGCTGCAGTTTTCTCTGGACAGCTTTATGTGTGGATTTGGGACGTCTCAGCATGAAAGAGACATCTTTACGGCCAGTGCTGTCGGAAAAATACAGGGCAGGTAATACAGCTCACTCGTGCAACAGCAGAAGAAACAGAAGGGCATGTGAGGTAACTGTCCAGTAAAACTCTGATTGCTTATACACAAGGCAAGTCCTGTTTCAGAAAGGCAGATCATTAGGTAGATAGATAGATTAGTGTGCCTTATACAATATATGTGAACTTTTCCTGTAATACATGTTTGACTTGCACACACATTTGGAGCAAATGGTTAGTACATAAACACATCTGTGGTTCAGACATGCAAGTAAAGTGTTTTTCCGGAAGGATTTTCATTCTGATCTGCGGAAGTGCAAATAAATCATGCTCTTAGTCAAATTAAGATCAGATTTGAAATGCTGCTTAAAGCTTAGATCAAGATTGATTGCAAAGAACCGTGGCTTCTTTACATCAGATTTTATACCTTTATGAGTGCCAACAATAGACCCTAAATGTAAAATAGATTTCAAAGTGTGACAGTGTTCATTAATAAGATTTGAAATTCCTAATTAAGTGCAAACGTGATTAACTGTGTGTGTGCCACATCTCTGGGTGATAAGTGTGTGACACATTCCAACCTCTAAGAGGCAGCAAGACTCAATCCAACTTGAGGAAGTTTTGATGGGTGGAATTGAGAGGGAGAGACGGGATGGGGGTCATCCAGAGAATGACTAGTGCGTGTAAAACATGAATCATATTATTTGAAAAATGTGAGAAGATTCTTAAATGCTTCAAATGGATTTATGGAAACATGATACAGGACTTCCACATATCCAGTCCACAAAATAGAGATTCTAGCCGATAGAAATCATATTGAAACTTGTTAGATTTCCTGTGTATATCACTCTAATACAATACACTGGTCAGACTGTCTCTTTATCTCTCTCTCTCTCTCTCTCTCTCTCTCTCTTTCACATTGATCACACTAATGGGCCTGGCTTTGGAGATGAGTCTTGCAACCTCCCTGTGTGACTCTCATCTGAGGCCCTATGAGAAGATGACTCAGTCATTAGATGGATTGCTTTCTTACATAAACAAATGTTAGCCGTGTTCCCGACCGCCCTGTTACTCTGCTGTGGGACCAGAATCATATGTGATATCAGAAGTGTAGAGACCTAAACAAGCGCTTCCAGCTCATTAAAGGCCAGGCAGAGTGTAACCGTTCATTAAAAAGCGATACTAATGTGTGATTCATTTTGCCAATAAATGTCTCTTCGTTAATTTTAAGGTTTTTTAAAATGGATATATTGTATATAAAATAGGAAACTGAATTTGAGGTCAGAGACCAACCAATCAGAATTGACCCCCAGCTGACCCGTTACAAGCTACATTTTCAAAACATGATAACACAAATATATACACCAATCAGGCATAACAATATGACCTAATATTGTGTTGTCCCCCTTTTGCTGCCAAAACAGCCCCGACCTGTCGAGGCATGGACTCCACTAGACCCCTGAAGGTGTGCTGTGGTATCTGGCTCCAAGATGTTATCAGCAGATCCTTTAAAGTCCTGTAAATTGCGAGGTAGGGCATTAATCTGACTTGTTTGTTCAGCACATCCCACAGATGCTCGATTGGATTGATATCTGGGGATGTGGAGGCCAAGTCAACACCTCAAACTCGTTGTGCTCCTTGAACCATTCCTGAACCATTTTTGCTTTGTGGCAGCACGCATTATACTGCTGAAAGAGGCCAGAGCCACCAGGGAATACAGTTCCCATGAAAGGGTGTTCATGGTTTGCAACAATGTTTAGGTAGGTGGTATGTGTCAAAGTAACATCCACATGGATGGCAGGACCCAAGGTTTCCCAACAGAACATTACTCAAAACATCACACTGCCTCCGCCAGCTTGACTTTTTCCCATAGTGCATCCTGTCATGTGTTCCCCAGGTAAGCGATGCACACGCACCCGGCCATCAATGTGATGTAAAAGAAAACTTGATTCATCAGACCAGGCCACCTTCTTCCATTGCTCCATGGTGCACTTCTGATGCTCACATGCCCACTGTTGGCTCTTTTGGCGGTGGACGGGTCAGCATGGGCACCCTGACTGGTCTGCAGCTATGCAGCCCCATACGCAACACACTGTGTATTCTGACACCTTTCTATCAGAACCAGCATTAACTTCTTTAGCAATTTGTGCTACAGTAGCTCGTCTGTTTGATCGGACCACACGGGCCAGCCTTCGCTTCCCATGTGTATCGATAAGCCTTGGCCGCCCATGACCCTGTCGCCGGTTCACCGCTGTTCCTTCCTTGGATCACTTTTGATAGACACTGACCACTGCAGACCCAGAACACCCCACAAGAGCTGCAGTTTTGGAGATGCTCTGACCCAGTCGTCTAGCCATCACAATTTGGCCCTTGTCAAACTCTGTCAAATCCTTACGCTTGCTCATTTTTCCTGCTTCTAACACATCCACTTTGAGGACTAACACATCCACCTGTCACTTCTCATGCCTGTTTGGCCTTGTATATATATATATATATATATTATAAAATATGGACATAATTCCAATATAATTTTTTTTGCCTTAAAAGCTGATCTCTTATTTCAGTCTACATTTTAGAGGGATTAAGCAGAGAAGCATTGTTTTAAACCATTCCAGCTCTTGGACTTACTACATTCCTCCATAATTGTTCTGAGCTGAGCCAGATGTCATTCTTCACGGCTAATGTGTTAGAATATAAATTAAAGTACCACAAATATAGGAGCACGCCATTCTAATATCTGCTGATTGACAGGTTCTCTGATTTCTCTCAAAGGGCCTGCATAGTTTTCTGAAGAGATCTCCTCACTCTTGCCTTGTCACACAAGACCTAAGAAAAAAGTCTGGAGGAAACGAATGAATGCTTCTGCATATAGGTGAAACTGGTTGCGATGTGCATTTATACATGTTTCCAAGTATACAGAAGTTTATTAATGAGGTGGGGAGCACTGTGTGACACAGGTTTTTATTCATTTTTCTCTTTTACTGTATGACCGTCCAAGGTTCCAACTGAGGCGCTCAAGGGATAGATGATAAAATTAGTTTTGGTTTTGCACCCTGCTTATCCCATCATGTTAAGACCTCTGAGTTAGTGCTTAAACTGTTCTAGGGAATGCTGGCGTCCCAGTCAGCCACCTGAGTATACACTACCTGCATCAATTCCAAAACTGTTCATCTTTTTTTAATTTGATAGAGTGTGGAAACCCTGCCTTCTCATGAGCCTTTGACAGTCGAGACAGCTGGATGTAGAAATAACTGCTTTTTGGCACACATCTTGACTCGCTGATCCTCTGTTTGACATATGGGAAAAAAAGGAGTGCTATTTGTTGTATTTTCTATAGTATTATTTGTAACAGTATCTCAAATAGGTGTCTTAAATGTCAGAAAGAGGGGAAGAAAAATGTGGGAAGAGAGTAAAAATGTCAGAGGAGCTTAGAATGCTCTCTAACCAAAGCTGAAATGCAGATTCCCAAAAAACAAAGGTAATGTAATGCAGAGAGAGCAAGGATCTTTTGTATTATCGTTTCTGATAGACAATCGGTTATCATTTGCAATCACATACTATAGCATTTTTCATCCTTAAGCATGAACTTCCTCCCCCACTGATATTTACATACAGGAAGATCTGACCCGGTCACACGGAAAATACGTAATGAACACTATTTGTTAATGTCAGCTTCTAGCCTAATTCCATTAACCAGGACATAAGCAGAGCTCTCATTTATACAGTTAGCCTTTTTTACAAGACCCAAACTGTATAATTAAATTTCTACCATCCATGACTTGTTAATATTTGTCAGAGCGTGAAAGATACCTTGTTAGCCACGCTGCGTAATCGAAGAGTGATGACAAATTGTAATGATTTTGCATCTGGGGAAAGGTTGAGCGAGTTGGCAACAGGGGGCTTGTTGCTAGTCTTTTGGCTTCCTTGCCTTTCAACAGAGAGCTCAATGGCTCTTTAGGGCAACCAGACTGAATTGAAATGTTTGTTATGGTTGGCTGTATCATTTATTGTATTACAATATTTAATATTTTCACAGCTGTCTACTTTTTTTTATATTTAGCATATTTAAATCATCTGATACTAAAAAGACTGTGAAGTCATCCTAAATAGTACCCCTAAAGTAAAAAGGATAATTAGAGAAAAGTTCCCAACTGCAGAAATGAGCGACTCCATTTAAGAATACTTTTGAGTGCGACATCAGACACCTCCAGCACGTTTAAAGGTTTTTGCAAGTGCCTGAATAGCTCCACTTGTCTCTAAAGTGGTATGTTAAGGGAGGCGCTGATGGAGACAGGGTTTTCTGTTTTGTTTGCTTTAGTGTAGCAGTGTAATTGATACTCTGCAAAATTGTGCTGACCTGTTGGTCTCATGAAGCATTGTTTTTAAGCAAAAAATTACAGTCTGGCGAAGACTCAAAGGCGACAGACTCTACTTAGTGACTCTGGGTGGGGTCCAGGGTGGTTGATAAAGCTTTTGAAGGTACACGTTGCACAAGAAAGTAGATAAATAGGTTGTGTGTTTGTATGAGTGTGGTCTAACTGATAAGATATCTGTGGTTAAAAATAGTAATTGGACCACAAATATTATGTTACTTCACTATGTTCTCAACATCATTAAAGCATAAATCTTTTCCTTTAGTTCAGCTCAATTAAGTCTAGTCCTTTAAAAAATAAAAATAAATAGTTAAATAAAATGAAAACTATTTAGGTAATAGTCATGCTTTTGGTATGCAGAGATAATTATTTAGTTTCTTTCACGCTAGCCTGAGGTATAGGTATATAGGGTATTTTTCCAAATTAATTTTTGGTTTGCATCTTCCTCACAGACATTTAAGTTTTTTAATTTTGTTTTGTTCTTGTTCTCTGATTTTGTGTGTGTGTGTGTGTGTGTGTGTGTGTGTGTGTGTGTGTGTGTGTGTGTGTGTGTGTGTGTGTGTGTGTGTGTGTGTGTGTCTTGGTAAACCCTACATTATGTGGACAAAATTTCCCCACAAAGATGGCGATATTCAAATTGTTTTGGCCCCTATGAGGAAAACAGCTTACAAATCATACTAAGTGATGTTTTTTGAAAATGTAAAAATGCAGAAAGTTTTTTTTGTGATGGGTAGGTTCCGGGGTAGGGTTAGGGGAGAGAATATACAGTACAGTTTAAAAATTATATGGAATGCCTATGAAAAGTCCCCATAAAACATGGAAACCAGGTGTGTGTATGCGTAGACAAGTGGTTTGAATGCTCAAGTGCCAATATATACACCAAACCAACAGAGTCTCTTTTTCTCTCTCTCATAGTCTTTCCTGTGTTACGCATATGTGAGCAGTCCAACGTGTCCAAATCAATGGATCAGTGGACAAAATTAATTGCACATCTGGATATACAGTTAGGTACGATGCCTTTTCTCAGTCCCCCTTTATATCCAAAACCCCCTCCCACCAAGCAGACACAAACATAAACATGATAATACATGGCATAGAGTCAAACCTCTCCCACACTCTCGCATATCTCTTTCTCACACTCTATTTCGCTCTGACACACAAACATATATACACACACCTCTATTTCCCTCCTGTCCTCCCTAAACATCCAAATGGCAAGCATTCCTTCCTCCCTGTGCTTCCGCTGAATAAGCCTCCCTCATCTGTACAGAACCGGACTGTAACCTCACCACTCGTGTTACCACCCCTGGGACAAGCAGGTGATAAAATAGGACTCTGGCCATCCAGCTCATCCTCCCGCATCTCTTTTAATGAGCACAAAAAGGGAGAGCTGGGATACAGAATGCTTTGAACACACTAATTATCCAGGATGATTTACACATTTGTTTGCTTGGGAATTTGAAGGGAGGATGGCTCGGGCACCGATGTGAGCCTCTTGTTGAAAACAGCGTTGCCTTTATAGAGATTAGCAACTGAGCTCTTTTTCTGCTGAACCCCCCTGCCTATTCCAAATTGCTTTCGCTGCCTTTTTTGACGGCACGGCAAACATTCACCGTTCTACAAAGACAGAGAGAAAGAGAGAAAAAAAATATGATTTAATGAGAAAAACCAGTAGCAATCGCTGAGCTGTGTTTTGAGTACCGTTTGACGCTGCCCTCGCTCCCCCCGTCGTCGCTGTGTCAGTGCCACCTCATTTTGATGGTGCGATAGGGGAGACGGGGCCGCCACCACAATTTGACACAACTAATTTAGACCCAGGCTTTTATGACACCCCAGAATGTATTACCTCGCGTTGGCGTAATAATAATGGAGAAGCATCAATCAAATGGACCCTGTGCACACATTGTGCAATAAAGCTTATCTCTGACTGCCACAGTCTGTCTGACTCAACCCGGCTCAGTGACAATGAGTCTGTGTGCAGTTCTCTGGCATTAGCTTAGTTAACACAGCATAAATATGCAGTTTAAGGGTCAATGACATTTTAATAAGCTTTCAGCTGACAGATCGCGCACTGGTGTTTGGGGAAGTTTGGGTGTATACAGGGTGGCTTTGGGGAGAATTTTTTTTTCTTGCATGCTCACACACTTGAAATACTCGATTGAGTTCTTTCCCCTTCCCACTCCATATTCATACATTTTTGTCAGTTTTACTGTGACTAAAATGGCATGTAAATGACAATAACATTTTAGCTAATGAAGTGCAAATTTAACCCAACTATTTATACATTTGATATACTAATGTTCAAAAGTGGATTGGTAAGATTTTTTAATGTTTTTTTAAAGTCTCTAATGCTCACCAAGGCTACATTTATTCATCAAAAATAGTGTTAACACAAACAGTAATACTGTGAAATATTATAACAATTAAAATAACTTATAATCTTAAAATGTACTTTATTCCTGTTTATAGCAAAGCTGGATTTTCAGCATCATGATCCTTTAGATATCATTCTAATGTGCTGAATTTTCTCACATTATCATCAATGTTGAAAGCAGTCGTGCTGCTTAATATTTTTGTATAAACTGATTCAGGGTTCTTTTATAATTTGAAAGTTTAATTAAAATGATTAGTGCATTGTTAACATACAACACTCCCCTCCTCTTTGCCTGTATTTACAATTATTCACTCTTTGCCATCTTTTTTTGACAATGTTCTTTTTTCTTCCTTTTCTCTCCTACCCCTCTAAAAGTTCCCTTTGTGCCGAGAACAGTGATGTCATGGGCGGTGAACACCTGGAAATCTCTGGAGCACATGTCACAGTATGTTTAGATGAGACGTATAGAGGTGTGCTGGCTGAAAGCCCTCGGCATAGCAGGAGATGACCTATTTGTTCAAGCTGATTAATGTCCCTGCCTGCTGAACTCAGGGTTACATGTACTGGTTGGTATGGCTGCCTGCTGATAAGTACTGCTCTGCTGATTTTCAGTTTACATCAAGCCTTTTCATTGACAAATGTTATCAATTAGGCAAAAGGCATTCATAATCTGCTTTAATACCATTATTTTTGTTGAAGTTTTGCCAGTATAGTCATCAACCATGGCTGCTTTTACCTTCCTGTTTCTGACAGTTTTGTCAAGCGGTTGTAGCACATTGAATGGGATTGTCTTTGAGAGTTCTTGTGTCAGTCAGATTTAATTGTTGCCACGACAGGGTCAGAGACCCCCTGCCATGTGGAGGCAGTCAGCTTGGTCTATAAAGGCTCCAGTTGGGCTAGAACAACATTAGCTTCTTACAAGCAAACTTTCCGCCACGCACCGCTATGCCAAGTTCCAACGGTGAATTCTCTCTCTAAGCAATACTTGGCTATTGATCTAAACTGGCAATACACATTGTTAACATGAAGCTCGCTGACACCAGAGATGAATACAACTAGTATCATTAGCTTAGAGGCTGATCCGCTATAGTCATCTGTTCTCTCTTTAAACAACAAGCATCTAAAGCTGTAAATTACACCCATTCAAACTAAAGAGTTTATAATCAGAGTTAAGTAGATGTACAGGGCAATAAGACAGAGTGACTCCAGTCATTATCGCCAGCCGCCAGGGATATTGAGTTGATCCCTTTACGTACAGACTGAGGTACATTGTCTCTGTGTAATGGATGTTGTTTGGCATTAGTTTGAGAGGTTTATCATTAGGCCTCATCCATATTGATCAGTTATGGCTCAGACTCTACATTACACAAGTTGTTGGCTCATGATAAGATTGTGTTTGTGTCTGTTTTAACACCCTGTATCTAAGTAAAATACCAGCTTACAGTCAAGACAGAAAGCATTCCAGACATACCAGACATCACAAGCAACTTTTTATGTTACTGTGGGGTTAAATGTGGTTAGGCTAGCATAACCTAACATATGTCCACAGTATGAACTCAATGATGTGTTAAAGTGAACATGTAGTTTTTCAACATACATAACCTTTCAAAAGTTTGGGTCAGTACTTTTTTTTTGTTTTAATAAATTAATAATTGTATTCAGCAAGGATGCATAAACTTTATCAAAAGTTTTGTAAAAATGCATAATGTTACAAAAGATTTCTATTTAAAATAAATGCCAATATTTTAGTCATAAAAAGTATCACTGTTTCCAAAAAATAAATAAATAAATTATACATTATATATATCTTACAAACCCCAAACTTTTAAACGGTAATGTGCAAGGCATACAAACTCTTTCAGACTATGTGTCAAAACTTTCCGATAACCAGTCCAGCCATATTTAACAATGTCCTGGCCCAGCTAGCCCCCTGTAGCACACCCACATCCCAGCTGTCACAGGCCCTGAGCTTTATTTAATGCCTTGTCTGGAAGTATATGGGCAGCCATAATGCCTGGCTCTGAAATTGTGGAACAGAAGAGGTGTTATATTGGGGGTCTGGTCAGGGTGAGAGTGGCTTAGAGCCTGTCACCTGCAGTGTGCTTGACTTGTCCATAAAGTAAGTGATGATTAGATTGTGGATTGGCCGGAGTGGCTGCAGGGCTGCCTTTAAGGCCGGGGTATATCATATGCTTGGTTTTTATGGCAATTTGAGTTTATGTTGGAATGGCTCATTCACACTTTGTTTGGGTTGCACTTTTCATGACACTCTACTTGCCGCCGGTTGTATCGACCTGTGTAAACAGTACAAGGAGTAAAAGAACAGTTCACAAAAGCTTGATATGTAGTTCCCTGTGACAAGGCAGTAATTGTGTTTTTTAGTTTTCCTAATAAAACTCGTTTGTTCCGCAGCCAAACCCTTCTGGTTTACAGAACCCTCCAGTGGTGCATGTTTCTGGCCTGATCTGCAGTACAGAACTTGTTTTTGGTATTATAACTCTTTAAAGAAACCTTTGGCACATGTAAGAAACGTGGCATTTGAAATAATGAAAAGCAAAAACTATGCTGAATTGTGAATTTAACAGGGCATAAATCATGGTATGAAAGGAAATTTAGAGACCCATACCTAACAATGCCAACTAAAGCACAAACAGTGACAGGGACACTTTGTTCTGTGGGTTTGGGAAAGTTACAATCGCCATGCATATTAAAGACATATGTGGTTACTGTAAGGGCTTCTTACATTTTTTAAGCAGGCTGCAGAAAGAAGAGTTTATATACATGGACTTAGACGACCCTTTTGGGTCATTTCTACTAGGCTATGCATTGTAAAAAAAGAACATAAAGATGAAGTGTTGTTTGTTTTGATAGATAAGATATCTTGATATTAGGGGCCAGATTTACTAACAGCTTGCGCCAGCGCAAACCCTCTTTTGCCATTAAAACATGTCAGGATTTACTTGAGACATGCAGTGAAAAATTAGCTCTAAAAAGGCGTGGACACAGTTATTTTTTTGCGGCTGACCTTAGTGCTTATGCATTTGTAGGGGTTTCCCTTTCAGATGAAAAATTTATGGGAGGAGAGTATTTAAATGAATCATGCAAGGTGATTTACCAAGGTTTACAGTAGTCAATTTACTAGTGTTTCCGCCATTGTGTTGGTTATGGAAATGATCCGGTTGCGGATCTGTGTTCTTTAATTTGTCGTTAGTAGATCACGCGCAGAACTTTCCAATCCCATCTGCGCTTTCATGGGATTGCGCTCTCATGCTATTTACTACCTGTTTAGTAAATCTGGCCCTATATGTAGACTACCATTCAAAAGTTCAGTATGATTTTTTTAAAATAAATTATTTTTTTTTATTCAGCAAGCACATGTTATATTGTTCAAAGGTGACAGTAAAAACATTTCAATATTACAAAATATTTCTATTTAAAATAAATGCTTTTTTAGCCATTCTGTTCATTCATCAAAGAATCCTGATCATCGGTTTCCACAAAAATGTTATGCAGCACAACTATTTTCAACATTGATAATAATAATGTTTCTTAAGCTCCATATCAGCATACTGGAATAATTTCTGAAGGATCGAGTGACACTCGAGTGAGAAATGGCTCCTGAAATTTATGTTTTAAAATATAACAGTTTATTTTAATTGGTAATAATATATTTTGATCAAATAAATGTAGCTCTTGTTGAGAGACTTCCTTTAAAAACACTAAAAATCTTACTGACCCCTAATACTGACCCCATAATGTAATACATTTCTCATACAATAACCTATTATGTGATTACATTGGAAATCCATTATTACATTATGAGCTCAAGATATTACACATTTTGACAAAAATATTACACTGTAAACATATTGCATTATTAATATAATACATATTACATTATGCTTTGTTACTACATTATGAGTTGCTACATGATGTCCATCACATGTTTTCCCGACGCCCTTGTTAATACAGTACACTCACACCTATGCTGACATTTGCAATGTGTCTGTTGATATGAGGTCATAGATTAATACACTTGTGTATGAACTAAGCTTGTTTGTTCTCTCTTATCCTAGGGGTTGTAAGGAGGGCTGGAACATTGTATGTTTTAGATTTAGGTGTCTTGCAAACTCTGTCGTATGGGTGTGCGCTCCTTATGTGGGTCAGGTTTTGTCTACATTGTGGAGGCCAAATTTACCCAGAAAGATAGTAAAACCTGCAATCACCTACATTGTGAAGACCAGCAGATGGTTCTGAGGTAAACGCAATGAAATCCTAAAATGCAGAAATGTCTGTGAGAGTTGTGAGTGGGGTTAGGGACTAGAAAATATCGTAGCTCTGTATAAAAGCAACAGAAGTCAAAGGAAAGTCCTCACCATTGTGCTTGAATGTATTCTTTGGTAAAGCACTGTGAAAAAAAATAGTACATTTGTGTGTCCATCTTATCTTCAGTCTCTCTGCAGAATTTTTATGCACAAAAAGCATTGCACTCAGCCAGCACCACTACACATCTTGTGGCACGGAGATACTCAGAAGATGTCAGTTCTCCCTAAACAATCGTAAAAGCTTTTCCATCAAAGCTGCTTTGTGTTAGGTCCAGCTTTCCCCCATCACTGTCAGTGATAGGGAAGCATTATCTGTCTTTAGAGACTGAGAGGAAGGTGTTATAAACCTGATCTATTGTCAGGATTATTGTTGTTATTATATTTTTCATTTTGAAACTTGCGCAAGGCAGCAAGCGGATTATTTGTTAACAATTCATGCACATTTCTTACATTAATTGTATTCAATGTAGTTCATTTTTGTCATTTATATAGTGCCACCTTTAATCCAAAAAGCATTGAATTGTACACTTTTTCAGTCTAAGGGCCCTATCATACACCCGGCGCAATGCGGTGCCAGGCACGAGGCAAGTGTTTTTTGCTAGTAGTTTCAGCATGTCGCCTAATCATTTTCATGTCCTGCTCCACATTGTTAAAATAGTAAATGCATTTGCGCCCATTTCTGCGCCCATCTCAACGAGGTGTGTTCAGGCGCATTGTTGGCGCATTGCTATTTTGAGGCAACTGAAAACGACTGCCCCATTGACCTACACAATCCTGGTCTAAAGTCAATAGTGCAGTATTGTTTGTGTTATTTAAAGGGCGTGTTAGTAATATGCGCTTATAGCCGGGTGCACAATGTGCGTACACTCTGCTTATTACACACACAGGGACGCGCAACAGCACACACACATGCCAAATATTAAAAATAAAAGGATTACAATGTAAAAGATTATTATTGTGTACATAAAGATAAAAATGCCTACATGTCATAATGGATAGTCATGGCATGTATTTGCAGTAATGACAAATTAAATTGGCTACTTATTTAACCAATCGTGGCAATACAAACATATATTTAAACTGACTCTCGTCAGGTTGAGGCTGTCTATATTCCACTATGTAAATAGCGAATCCGCCATAGTGCGAGCGCAACTGACTTTTAAAGGGAATGGGAGATGAGACTGATTGGTTTATTGCACGTTACACCTAAAACACACCGATTACTCATCAAGAGTAGCCTGGCGTGGCCATACTCAATTCTAGTCAGAATATGAGTCTGGTACCGCTCCATTGAGCTTTGATTATGGGGCGTGTTTCAACCGAGCCAGGAAAGACCTCAATTGGATAGACCCACAACCAATCAGAGCAACGGAGCGACGCGTAACGTTAGTTGTCAAATGTCAACGGAACTCAACTGCACTGTGATACCAAGTCCGTGTTTTTCTCCATGTCCGCGTGTTGAAGCGACCCCAATTATGTGATTATATAAACCCAGGAATGCGAATTTTAGCAGGCAAACTTGCCAAAATAACATATTTTGCCAACCAAACGGCATTTTTTTCCGGAGAACCCCCCGGAAAGTTATTGTTTTGGGCTATAGTTTTGAATAGCAATTGTGCGCGACACTTGGAAACCCTGTCTGCACGCACGCTGGATTAAGTAACGTCACAAGAAAAAGATGAGTGCAAACGATCTTTGCCAGTAATAAAATAATTTAAGGATACACAGAGTACTTACCAACACGATCATCGTTTCTGAGAGAAATAGTGAAGGTGAATGCATATACGAACAAGTTCTCCGTTTAGGATTAGAACAAACTCAACCCAAGAGCCTTCGATGACGTGGATGATTACGTTACTGTTGATCATCTGTCAATCATCGTCTAAAGCCCGCCCTGACAATTTCATTGGTCCGAACAGTTTCTGTTCGGGCATAATTACTCCTCTATGGAGCGAGTCCAGACCGAATTGCCCGAGCAAAAAATTGGCATCCAGGCTACATCAAGAGAATAGGGACAAACTCTTTTAGACCATGCGGCTGGTGCGTCGACCATTTTTTCCATTGTTAAACTTGCAAAATTTTATTCGGGCATGCCCTAAGCGCACTTGCGCCCTGCGCTTTAGGCCATGCGCTTAGATTGTTAAAATAGGGCCCTGAGTCCTTATGGTTTTTTTTCGATCAATCATTAATTGTGTAACCTTCTCCAATAGCAGCTGAAAGCTGATGAGCTAATGACAACCATATTTCTTTCCATAATTGTTGCTTCCAGCTAAACTTCATCTCTTGTGTTTGCTTATGTCACAGCATATAATACAAGTTCAAGCCAATATATATTTAGAGCTCTAATAAGTTCCAATCCATCTGAATTTGCTTTTAGGAATACGAAATTTTGGACAGAACATGTGGAGCCTTTGATTGATGTCTTCAAGACCTTAGGTGCAGTATTTCAAATCCTTCTGAACAGGCAGTGGCCAAGAAGAGCAGAGGTGACTACATCACTGATGAATTCTTGTGTTGTAAATTACATTCCTACATCATGTCCAAGCCAGCTAATCCCTGACATGTGAATTAGTACATGTGTCGCTGACCTTTTGATCTGGCTGGTCTGGATGCAAACAGCTCCGGTTACATCTGGAGCCCTCACGAGTGGGCAACAACACGGAGCTCAGCATATTCAGGGTCTCTTTCCACTACAGTATGTGGTTTGTCTGAAGAGCTGTCAGCGAGCTAAAATGGAGAAGTGAAAGGATTAGTGGCGGAGAAAAAAATGGACATTCATCAGGATGAAGGAGGGACTGAACTGGAATTCACCGCATGCATTCGTCTTCTGATCTCATGAAACTTCCAGAGTGATTTCACAGTGTCCTGGTGCTTTTTTTGGACAGCAGTTGGAGCTTAGTGTCATATGGCAATCTTGTTTATGTGGGAACCTTTGTTTCGGAATAATGTTGGTGTCCAAATAACAAGTACATGCCCTGCTGAAAAGACCTGTATAGTGAATTTCCATACTGGTTTATAGGCAAGTTTAGCTGGTGGATAAGCATAGCCACACATTGCATTTCTAAAGCTAAAAACTAATACATTCTCACTGGTTTAGATTGCAAAACTTAGCTGTTAATCCAGGTTGAGCACCATGGTCGTTTTGGTTACGCTGGTTGACTTGAGAAGAGAAGGAATCTTGAGTCATGTGTCCTGGCGCTGCACCCGATCTAAATCTAAAAATACTCCAATCCAATCCAATACTTAGCAATATCTATATCATATGGTACCAATATATTGTTCATCCCTACTACCTTTCCATAAACTATAGTTTATTTATCATGCAAGGTCCAATTCTGCACATCAATCGTTGGCACACATTGGCATATCTGGTCGTCATAGAGGAGATGAGAATAATTTATAAATGGCTGATGAATATGGAGGAGGGGGAAAGGGCTGTCTGTGGAGGATAAATGTTCAGCAGTGGCTCAGTCAGAAGGACAGAGACGGCAATAAGAAACCTCTTGAACCCTCTGTTCAGAACGACAAACTGCCTTCAACCAGGCAAATGCTTAGAGATTAACATACGCACTGCAGATTCAAAGGAGCAATTTCATTTCAAAACTCAATCCGCCAGCTTGAGGATTTGCATGGCTAATTAGCAGCACTGGCACTCATTTTTTCCATCTTCTTTCGTTCTCTCTGCTCCTTCATCTATCTTTGCAGGAGTTATCCTCTGTTGTGATAGCAAAAGGAAGGAGAGCCGTACATTAAATTAAGCCTACCTGTTAGACTTGTGTAAAATATCCAATTACATGTTCAGCCACTACTTTACTCTTAATGCATAAGCGATGTGAATGGTCCCAGTAGTTATAATATTTCAATTTATTAGATTTATGATGGGTTAACACGGATCGCCTTGCATCCATTTAGCTCAGAACTGAATTCATTATGAGACATATGGATGCTAATTTCCTGTTAGATAGGTTGGCCTATTATTTAGTAAAATTACCGATTATATACACATATACACACAATACCTTTTCGAAGATTTGGGTCGGTAAAAGTATTCGTTTTATTCAGCAAGGATGTATTAAATTGACATTAAAGACTTTTACATTGTTACAAAACATTTCTTTTTCAAATAAATTCTGAACAATGATTTTTTTTACTCCCTCAATAGCCATATACCCAACTTGAGAACTCTATACAGTACATAAAGCGAGGATAAATAAGAAGAGGATTCTTTGCTGAACCTAAGGTATTTCTAAGAGCCATTAAAGAAGCTTTATTTGTAGGAGTGCAGGCCTGAAATGGACTCCACTTACAATCTCTTGGTGATCTTCTCCATTTTCCCTTCTCTCTTTTTTCAGATACAGAGTGAGCATGAACGAGAGAGAAAGCTGGAATGAGATGGAGAACATCCCTATAATTACAAGTGAGGTTCATTTGAGTGCAGTATGCATTTACAGTATATGTATATCACTCTGTAGATGGGATTACCCTCATAGCCCTGCATCCAATTAGATAAACTGCCTTTAATAATTCAACCTAACCCACCGTTCCAGAATAATGAGTGAGATAATGCAGCAGTATCTCAGACACAGATGTAATTTATTGCTGAGAGAGCAGCATTTATGGAGAATGTGATTTTCTACAGGCATAATGAGAGTTCGGGAGTTCACCGCAAATGTTATGGATTTGATTCCTTTGGATGTGCAAAATGTTGCCGTGAGCTTCGTAAGTGCATTTAGATTAGATTGTTTTTAAAATTGGTTTATTGCAATAAGGTAATTGCTCAGATGAATCCGGTTGATAAAAATAACCTTTTTCTTGATATTATTATTCTGTTGGACTGAACTTTTATGATCAAGATTGTTAGCAAAGTAATTTGCCCTGTCCATGAGGTCTTGCACAAAATATTTTGGCATGGGAAAAAAAAACAATAATGGCTTGTGTGGTAATGATACAGTGGTGAGGGAGCATTTTGGGGTTCTTTGTATCACTTTAATATCAGAAAAACTCATTTTCTTTTCTTTACTTCTTTCTTCTTCATCTTTTTTCTTGTGCTTTCCCAGTGTCCTTGACTGTCTGACTCCTCCTGTAAACAGCGCAGGAATCACATCTTGGCATTCCTGAAACAACACTGGATTTGATTTTACAACCCAATTAAAGTCGAGCTGTAAATCAGTGGGGCAGTAGAGCCTTTTCTCCTTCATTCTCTTTTCCTTTTTTCCCCTCCTTTCGCTTAGCACCTACAGCAGAATTTAGTATCCCCGAAGGCTGTGAACCAATATCAGGACAGCTTATAAAAGCAACAGGGCTGAGAATAGAGGCAGGACTGATGAGGGCGTTTACAGGGCAGCCAAGGATGCCACCCTTGAGGTTCCTAAATCACAAAGCTGTGATGGCTAGCAAGTGGCTGCGTGGCTCTAGTCCATGGAGACTAGAACTCTGTCTTCAGCACTAAATCCTGGATGAGTCTGTGTGCTTTCGGCTAGATCTAAAAATGTTATTAGCAATATCTGTAGCTGTAAAGGTCATTTTAAATATTACCGTATGATAATTTCTTACAAAATGTTCTATTTCAAATAACGGCTGTTCTTTTGAACTTTCTATTTATAAAATAATCCTGACAAAAATATATCACAGTTTCCATAAAAAATGTTTTCAACATTGAGATCATTGAGCAAATCAACATATGTGACCTGTGCTGGCAAAATGAGTCGGAATGCGCACAGGATAATTTCGAGCTACAGGCAAAACAAGTGAAAAATTTGAATTTTGGTCGATTTTGAGGTTTTAACAAAAATGAGTTTATTAAAACATCTAAAAGGATCTTTATGCGTGGGTTTTTGGAGAGGAGTAACTTTCTCTTGCCCATGAAAATGATCTTACTAGCGTTGACTGACAGATCCCGATGCATGCACACAAAGACGCCTCGGACTGCGCGCAATCCCGATATACACACATACTTTACTTTACATTACAGTACTTCAAAATATCTATTTTGGCGAGGATTCTCGCAAACATTATCTGTTATATCTTATGTGAACGTTTGGTTAACTGATGCATCTGATGTGCAAAACATCAGTAGGTCTTAAAGGGTTAGTTCACCCAAAAATGAAAATTCTGTCATTAATTACTTACCCTCATGTCGTTTGACACCCATAAGACCTCCGTTCATCTTCGGAACACAAATGAAGATATTTTAGTTGAAATCTGATGGCTCTGAAAGGCCTCCATTGGCACAATGCACGGTACACTCTCAATACCCTTAAAAGGTACTAAAGACGTCATTCTCACTACAGTGGTTCTACAATAACTTTATGAATCGGTGAGAATAGTTTTTGTGCGCAAAAAAACCCTAAATAACGACTTACATAGTGATGACAATTTCAAAACACGGCATCATGAAGCTTCGAAGCGTTATGAATCAGTGAGTCGATTCAGCAGTTTGGATCGCCAAATTTCAGCAGTTTGGCGGTTTGACACGCGATCCGAATCATGATTCAACTCACTGATTCATAACGCTTCGAAGCTTCATGATGCCTTGTTTTGAAATCGTCATCACTATATAAGTCGTTATTTAGGGTTTTTTTGCGCACAAAAACTATTCTCGTCACTCCATAAAGTTATTGTAGAACCACTGTAGTGAGAATGATGTCTTTAGTACCTTTTAAGGGTCTTGAGAGTGAACCGTGCATTGTGCCAATGGAGGCCTTTCAGAGCCATCAGATTTCAACTAAAATATCTTCAGTTGTGTTCTGAAGATGAACGGAGGTCTTACGGGTGTCGAACGACATGAGGGTAAGTAATTAATGACAGAATTTTCATTTTTGGGTGAACTAACCCTTTAATGTCTGTTTCATTTATATTAATCAAACAATTGTGGAAAAATATGTTGAATATATATTTTTCCTATAGATATTTGGTTTTGACTTGATGTGTGCCAAATTTGGTGTTATTACCAGGAATTTTAAGGTGTGGTTGCTAATGCTAGGTTTTTTTATTTTGGAACATGCAGAAATCTTAAACTCGATTTTTCTCAAAATTAACTTTGCTGACTCTATCGACTTCAAACAGATCATTCGATTTATGTCAGATTCAAACAAACCATACATCATTTTGAAGGATTTTTAATAGAGAATGTGCAAATAACAATAACTCATTTGTGCAAATGTTACATATAGAATGATTTCTGAAGCATCATGTGACACTGAAGACTGGAGTAATGGCTGCTGAAAATTCAGCTTTGCCATTGCATGAAATAAGTTCTATTTTAAATTATAGTAAAATAGAAAAGTTATTTTAAATTGTAAATATATTTCACAATATGACTATTTTTACTGCATTTTTGATTGAATAAATCCAGCCTTGATGAGCATAAGACACGTCTTTCAAAAACAAATGTAATGCCAAACTTTTGAACGTTAGTGTACATTTCCCAACATTTATCCTTTTCTCTTGGAGCAGTGCTTCAACTACAGTATAACTGGAGACTGGTAGAGCAATATTTTTCCAAGCTTTTGGCTACATAATCAAATCCTATTCGGGGCAAGACCTGGACAGGAATCTCTATCAGCCTCGTCATGTGGGATTCAACAGGCAGGAATACTGTGGCTTACTGATATACAGTTTCCTCCAGCACACATCCGCTGGTAGATTAAACCATCTTGCTGTATGGCAGTTGTTTTTTACACAACATCCGTCGCTAAGACAGTAATTGCCTGCTGTAATAAATCAAAGCTGTTACAGGCGATTGTCATTTTTCATTAGCGCAACAACAGGTCAATGCAGGCTCGCGGCTATTAGTCAGAAATTTTCTCTAATGGCATATCAATAACTCTGTGACACCTAGCGCACTGACTGCATGATTTAAATTCTCTTTTTTTATTTATAAAAGCCAAAATGAAACTCATTTCATTTTAAGAAGAGGCGTGATGTGCATTAAAGCTTTTGAAATGACAATTTCTTCCTGGCATTCACTTAATTGCTCAGTTTATATAACAGAAACAGAGGGTGGAATTTAAATAGCTTGAAGTCTGTTTGGGCACACTGTCTTTTATACAAAAAGACAACATATTCAACTGAAATTTGCTTATTTTCATGTGGCCATTAATCTTTTGCTTGTCATACACACACTCATATGCACAAACACCCATTATGAATACGCATCTGGCAATATGCTGTTCGTGACAAATGCGAGGAACACCTCGGATAGACAGTGCGACAAAGTCAATATGCCTCTAAGAGACATTTGAGAGAAATTAGGCCAGCGCAGTCATTCTGCCCTGAGTGTTTGTCTTCAGACCCCAATGAATAAAACCTTGCAGCACTTTTTGTTCTTGGTCTTTGTCATGTCATTAGAAGCCTTACTGATGGAGTAATGAGGAAAGGCAGCCCTTCAGTCCAACTTACTAAGCCAAGAAACTGCTTTGAGCCTTGGCGAATGATATGCACAGGCCTAAGATATCAAATCAGCTTAGTTTTGTCACTATGTTGTTGCTTAGTTGGGCATTTTGCAATAAGTGACGTGACTAGTAGCGATTAATGTGCTTATGATATAACATTTGGAGGCTGCTAAACATCACATATAATGGCATTCACAATGGAAAGATTTTTTTTCTTGTCTATTTTCTGTGTAATACCATCGTCTTAATACTTTACGTGAGTAGCATTCTGACTGCGCCACAGTTCTGGCATTTGCTTGTCTTAATTTAACTCTTGATTTAATGTCTTTCACAGACTGAAGCTAAGTATAACCATCAGGTCTTACACGTAAAGCTCTGAGATCGGCAAATTTGATCACTGTTATTTCTGACTTAAGTGGACAACGATTGATTGAGGTCTCTTGGGAACGGGAAGAATAACATTGTTTTTTGCACACCATGGCTTAGGCCTCAATCAAGCAACAATTTGCACTTGGCACACCAGGTGAGCTGATTTCACGGACAAATAATGACGACTGTGATTAGGGACGGAGTAGAATTTAAAGCAGTCTGTCTCCATGACCTCTTGGTCTGAATATGACTCCGCATTCCTCAGTCTTGAGCTCTGAAGCGCTCCTGTCTGACCATAGCTCTGCAGCAGAGAGATCTCTACACCTGCGTGCTGCGTACTTGTGACATGTTGACGCAGCTGTGGTTTCGGTGGAGAGTTTTAGATGGCAGACACACCGCAGTGAGCTTGCACCTGTGGTATTGTGGGTAGGTGTTCAATCTGAGTTTAACAGCTGGTCTATTCTCTACTATATTTGATTCTTGGTTGCAGTGTCAAAAGCTGTTGTTGTCAAATATGTTTTAAAGGGTGAACGGAATAATTTTTTGCCCCCCTCATTTAAAACTTTTACACCTAAAGAAATGAATAGCGCTTTTGACAAATGATTACACTTAAATTATTAAAGTGCCCCTATTATGGTTTTTCAAATATTCACTTTAATGCAGTGTGTAATATAGCTGTTGTGAATGTAAACGCTCTGCAAAGTTGTAAAGTCGAAAGTGCACGATAAATAAAGTTATTGTCGCCCAAAAGAAAGAATCTACTCAGAACCACCTGTACGAGTCGTTTGTATTTTGAATCCTACTCTGTGACTGTTCTACGTCACTAGAAAAGACATTCGCATAATGCCCGCCTATGTTGTACGTTGTCCGTCCGCAAACAACTTGACCCGCCCACAAACACGTCATGTTACTGACGACTGCTTCTAAAAGTTCAATGCGGGATTCGCAAAACATTTACTTTTGAAAGTTGGGTCAGTACCCAGTTTATGTGGACCAGCTTGCTCCTCAAAATCAAAACCTGTAAGTATGAAAAATTATTGCTGTGTATATTTTCTAACGGGTGTTCAAAATATGTTGTTTTGTGTTTTATATTGTTTATGTCTCCGGCTAACTCGCATTATTACCGTCTTATTGAAATACTTCTACTAAGCAGCTGTGGGCCACTATAACCTTAAACTGTGTCTATTAATGCAGATTGTCTATCTTTTTCACCACTTTGAGTAAAGATAAAGGATGGAGCAAGATTTGTTTTACAAATGTTTAATTTTACATCAGTCATTCATGCGCTGTTATCGATACAGTTCCTGCATGTGCACCGCAAGAAAATTAGAAATATACACACACATGGGTTTGTTAGTGAACGTACACTTGTTAATGCTGATGGGGAGAAATTACATTTGCAATTCTCAAACTGAACCTCAAACTGAGTAGTGTATCACTGAGAAACGTCCTGCTCCAGTTGTCCTTGCAATGAAGGTTCGAGTTGAAGAACTAGCTCTTCCCATGTTTCATCATCGGAGTCGTGCTCGGATTGATGTGGTAAAATCGACGTCATCATTATCGTCTTTACAGTGTGTAAAATCACTGAGGACCACACTGTAAAAAAAATTCAGGTCTCCATTTGAAAATTTTCAAGTGACCGATCACATCTAAATTTTTCAGTTGGCCAAATTGAATTTCTGTGAATTGATGCAATTTAATTCACAGAAATTCAATTTGGCCAACAAAGATCGGTCACTTGAAAATGTTCAATTGGAGACCTGAATTTTTTTTACAGTTCAAGGAGCCTCCGGAGTTGAAGTTCAGTTATAATAATGGCCGTTTAGCTTCCGAAACTCGCACTGTTGACCAATCGTAAAGACTGGGCCATCTGGCCAATCAGAGCAGAGTAGGCTTGCGGAAAGGCGAGATTGAAGCCCTTCATGGCACTTCATGTGCACTTTTGGTCTTGTGGACTTACAATGGCCGCTGCGTCCGTTAAGTCCACGAGACCGCAGGGAGTCCCATTTGTCATTTTAGGTCTCAGAAAGGTGCTCGCAAGCGCCCCCTTTGAGGTCGGTGCACTTCTGCCGAGCCCGCACTGGTGCGGGTTACGCAGCGGACTTCTTCCCGGCAGTCAAAGCGGCGTTACGTTGTGCGGACCCAGCGGAAGAACATGAGGGTTTAGGGTGCCATTTGGGACAGGACCTTAGAGAGACTGATTCATCCATCGAGTCTTTGAGAATAATTGAACATTGTGGTGATGTACAATGTATAGGCTATTATGAGAAAATGAAAGTGTTTTTTGACCTTTGATGCATGTAAACCTGTTGTTGGAGACCTCCAAAACAAAATTAGAAAACCTTAAAATAGCATAAAAGGGGCACTTTAATTAATTAAATTTAAATACATAGTTTTCCTTTTTTACAGTTCTCTCTTTGATTAAATGTCAATATGGTGGAGATTAGCAAGATAAACATAAACAAAAACTTACTGAATGCACATTTAAGGATTATTCTGGGTTTATTACAAGTTAAGCTCAATTGATAGGATTTGTGGCATAATGTTGATTACCACAAAGAATAATTTCCACTTAAGGTTGAGACACTTTCATTGGGAGGTTTAACAGAAGAAGTGTAAAGTTCATAATTTCATAAAAGCACAGTACATCTTTTCACACTACAATTGTGCTTATTCTTTATGTCTTGTGGATATACTATTGAAAGTATTTTCAATTGTAAGTGCCTCACTATAGCCTAAAATTTAGCATTTTTTTGTTTTAAAGAAAAGGATGGACAAGTGGAACATTGTTGATTATACAATCAACAGTATGACACAATTCTGTCTATTAACCCTAACCTGTTATAATTCCTTGAAAAAAAGGAGAATAAAAGTGATCCAAAGGGATTGCTCAAGATTAAAAATGAGCATCAACATGTGTTCATTGATTCAGAGACATATTTCCCCTGCAAAAGCTATTAAGTAACATTTTTCTGATCTTAGAACAGTAAAAAAATAAGCGGAGGTCAGCCCTGAACCCAACAGGAACAAGGCTGATAATGCAGAAACATAAATCACCAGAGCTTTCTGCAGGCTCTCTCATTCAACACATATGCCTCTAGTCACTGAGGCCTCCTGGGACATCATGATTCGTTCCTCAGCTGTGGCCCCTTACCTGCTGGGTGGCAAGGCTCTTTAGTAAATCGTGTTGGAGCGATGTGTCATTAGCGGGTGCTTTTCCTCTGTTGTCGGCATTATGGGATATTAAACATAGCTATGGCCCTCGGTGGGTGGAGACGCTGGGCACAACACATTACGTTCGCCTGTCGTTATGGGCTGTAACGACCCTGCAGCGCTGTGCAGTTTTATGGTGTGGTGATATGAGGCAAAGCATAGAGGCAGTCAAGGCAGTAATGCTGGTAGTTTGATGTGGGCAAGAATGATGGGGTATAAAGGTTTTTCCAGATATTCAGAATAAAACTGATAATTATTATTTTACCATAAATGGGTTGCATGCAAAATTAAATCATCTAAAACAAAAAATAAATAAAAAAAATGGTGGGAAACTTTTCACATTTAGAGAATGCATGTTTTTTAAATAATGCAGATGGTATATTTCTTTTCATATGTATATATGACATTTTGTATATATATAAAATGTAAATGAAAAGTAATATACCATCCATATCATTTAAAAGAATATACTGTATGTGTGTGTGTATATACTGTATATATATATATATATATATATATATATATATATATATATATATATATATATATATATATATATATATATATATATATACATTTCTTCTTTTTAGCTAGGTTGATTACATTTATCAAGTGACAAAGACAATTAAAAAAAAATAAAAAAATTATAATAGACATTTTTCTTTTGAGCTCTATTCTTAGAATCCAAAAATAATATCAACATTTCCACATAAATATTAAGCAGCACAACTTAATATGAAGACATATTACTTTGAATATTATTTCAAATATTTAAAAGATATATCAACCCCAAACGTTTAACCATTTATACTAGTGATAAGAAATACAGTAAAATTCAAAGAATAGGCTTTAAGTGGACTCAATAGGAAAGAAAGTGACAGCACACTATATTGTTCAAGGATGCCATCTGTTACCAGGCCTCCTCTGTGACATGGCTTTGTGTTTACAGCAATACAGAACAAAAGTGTTTATGCACTCGTCAATAATGCAAATCTGGGGTCAAGGAGTAATTGGCCTCTAATAAGCCAGATGAGTATCTCTGCAACATCTTTTCCCCCTCTGAGGATTAAACAGGCATTTTGGTTTAAACTGCAGACTTTATAGCACAGCTGTGTCACGTCTATCAAGGAATGCTCCTGGCTAAATTACGTAAGTTTGAAAAGCCTTTCCAATGTTTATAAAATGCAAAAATATAAATTGTGCATGACATATCAGCCCTGAAGTAAGAATTATATTTTGTGCACTCAACACTTTTGTTTTATTGCTGTTATTTTTGATGACACGGTGAATTCCAGCCACCTCAAACTTAATTAACTCCTATTGTGACAGTCTATCCACGGCAACAACAGGAAATTAAACACAACACCAGTAAAATTTGAGTCTCCTTATGCTTTATTTTTAGGCAGTGCCATTTCTGTTTGGTCAAAACAGAATTCCTCCTCTCTGAACTTTACCACAGATGCCAGTCTGGAGCACAAGAGAGAGGTCAGACACAAAAATGACAAAACCCTGTGGTAACAATGCATTTTGATGTGCCTAAATAGAGACTCATTTTGCTGCAAAGTAAAAGGTACGGCGACTGCACTTAAAATGCTATACTCAAGTCTCTGTTTATAATAACTGACAGCTTTTTTCAACAGTTAAATGATGGTATGAAAACAATGATCCCTTATCGCATTAACTAAATCCATTGCTTTATATAAGAGAGCGAGAGGGAATTTGTTTAACCATAGTAAAGAAAAATCCCTAATGAGATGTCTGTATTATCCTACAGAGAGATGTTTGATGAAGCTTCCTGCTCCTCCAAATATTCATCTTACAGGAAAAAACTAAATTAATATGGGCCAGTGCTATTTTAGTATTATTCATGTACTATAATAGCATTCGTTAATATTTTGAATTAGCTTTTATTTTTTTTATTTTATTGTAGTTTTAGTTTCCAGTAGGATTCTTCCATTGCTCAGTGGTCCAATTTTGATGCTGGACTGTTGGCGCTTTCGGCGGTGGACAGGGGTCAGCATGGGCACCCTGACTGGTCTGCGGCTATGCAGCCCCATACGCAACAAACTGCGATGCACTGTGTATTCTGACACCTTTCTATCAGAACCAGCATTAACTTCTTGAGCAATTTGAGCTCCAGTAGCTCGTCTGTTTGATCGGACCACACGGGCCAGCCTTCGCTCCCCATGTGCATCAATGAGCCTTGGCCGCCCATGACCCTGTCGCCGGGAACATGGTCACCCCGCAAGCGCTGTAGTTTATTTATTTTAATTTTTTTACTTTTAGTTTATTTTATTTTTTGTAGTTCCCATGGCAGCATTTTTTACTACTTCAACTTTAACTTATTTTATTTCAGTTAGTTCCCATGGCAGGATTTCCATCTTATATATTCAGCTTTTTCCAGTAAATGGAAATGTTTTTAACAATAACAACACTGATGTGCACGATGCTCTCTACTTTCATTTAATAGCTGTGTACTCTTACTCTATATGTCTACAGTATGTCAACATGCGTGTATTATTTGCCCTAAGAAATTTTAAGAGACATCTGAGACAACGTTGATATTTTAAAACTCAGAAATCTCATAAGCTATATCTGAGCAACTTCTGATCAATACAGTTTTCCTTTGGGTAAGCAAACGGATGTGTTTGTGACAGGCATTAACACTGTCCATTTAAGATTGCAGTCAACTGTTCTTCATCCTAGAGGTAAATGTGGTGTAGCATACATGCAAATACCCACTGGGGACATTTTAAACCCCCCTCTGTTGCTGGGACGTTTGCCAGAAATGTCACACACAAAGACAGAGCTGTCCTCCTTGACCACACCAACCTCTTTAACACATCTTCCCAAGGACACATCTTCAAAAACAGTGTGATTCTTGTTTCCTCTCTGAATTTATCTGTGTCTCCCATTCTCTCTTCATCTACTCTGATATTCTGCTCCTCAAACACAGAGAATGAAGATTAATGTGTTTGCTTTAATTAATATGCACTATCTGATTAGGAACAGGGAGGTACAGTCTTGTTCTTTAGCTGGGGTTCTGATGGAAGGCAAGGGGCACGTGTGTGTGTGTGTGTGTGTGTGTGTGTGTTTGAGGCAGACAGGTGGTGTTGATGGCGATGCCTGATTCAGTGTGCACCTTATTTGCATACACTTGCAGACAACCATCTGTGCTAATAGCCTCTGAGATGTCTCTATTAGGCTCTGAGCCACATGTCATTGCCAGGAGAACCGCACCCATGTTGTGCCAATGTTGAACCGGAGCCGCTGTAGGTACCATCTGATGCCACGTAGTGATTGGAGGAGCTATGAGGAAAAGAATCATATATAGGCTGCATCCGAAATCGCATACTCTCATGAGTAGGTACTTATTTTGAATATTTAATACACGAGTGTGGTCATAACAGTATACGTAGATGCCTCATTAGCGCTTGCACGGATCAGTAGAATGAGGCATCTACGATCGATTTATCTATGACCACGCTCATATTTTGACCTCACTTAGCGGAAGTTATGGTGGAGCTCAGAGATGATCACGTTCGTCTGATAAGAGGTAAAATAATAGCATAAATACTGCTCGGTTTCTTGCAGAAACTGATCGTATCACTAGATAAGACCCTTATTCATCGTCTGGTATCGTTTAAAGCCCTTTGAAGCCGTACTGAAACTGTCATTTGGACCTTGAACTGTTTGGAGCCCATTGAAGTCCATTATATGGAGAAAAATCCTGGAATGTTTTCATCAATAACCTTAATTTCTTTTAGACTGCAGAAAGAAAGACATGGACATCTTGGATGACATGAGGGTGAGTAAATGATCAGCAAAAGTTTAGTTAAAAGTGAACTAATCCTTTAACAACGCTAAAAAGTATGTTCTATATAGTATGAATGTAATTTGGACATACTACATTTGGCATGTTGCCCTTATCATGTGACCTACCAGTGTCAGTTGCGTCACGTCACGTTACTGCCATTCACAAAATCCTCTCCCGTGACCTCATGGGATAGTAAAGTGTCCATCGTATGCACACTTTAGAATCTTGCCGGAAAAAGTAGGTCATCCAGACACTTTTTGCCTACTCTTTCATGAGGACTGTGGGTTCGGTCATACTTCTTTTGTCATTCTGTTTTTCGCCTACTATATAGTAGGGAAGTATGCGGTTTCGGATGCAGACATAATTTTCCAAAAAATAGTGTAGTAGAACTTTAAATCAATTCTCAAAAAATATATGACTGAATCCCAATTGTGAGTTTGATTAGGGTTGGAGCTAAACTCTGCAGCGCATTTGCCCTCCAGGGTAAGATTTGAGGAACCCTGATCTAAGGTATTATGGTAAAGTCATACTTTACACACAAGGATACAAGTCCTTTAAAGTTTTTGAAAAAGCATCAGAAAAAGTACTCCATCCAGGCACCTTCAATTATGTTTTAGGATGTACTAATCCTAATCTAGTGTTTGATGTCATTTATAATTTAATAATGTATACTTTTATTATAAAACATAATAAATATGTATATACAGTGTGGATGAGATTTCAAAAGAAATCTCTTATGCTCACTAAGGCTGTACAGTTCTGTTTACTGTACAAACAGAAATATTATTACAATTTGTTACGAACTGTTTATATATTTAAATGTATTAAAATTGGAATATATGTTTCATTCCCCTGATGGCATATGATCCTTCAGAAATCATTATACTATGCTGATTTGGTGCACATTTCTTATCATCACATTTGGAAATGGTTATACTGCTTACTATATTTGTGTAAACTGTGCTGTGATACTTTTGTTTTGGGGATTTCTGAGCAGGATATATAGTTCAGATGCAAAAGCCTCTAAAAGCCTCTTCGGTCAAAAATGAGATAACAATACTGAGTGAATGCTCTCCGCATATAGTATACGTTCATAAAATACTTTCACTTCAAACCCACTAAATCCCAGCCTCAGCCCATTCAGAAGTACCGGTAGTAGAAACCTATACATAGAAGCCTGACAAAAATGCTTATTTTAAAGAAAAACGTCAGACGGACTTAGAGGCTTTTGCATCTGAAGTCTTCACATATATATATATATATAAAAGGGAAGTGCTGTCGGGGAGTCATTTCCATATTCTAAATTAGATGGTTGTTATGCAAATTGGGATTCAGTCTATTTCTCATTTTTGAAATAACTTTTTGTAGTTGTGTTGGACTGGACAGGACTGGAAGCATCTGCCAGACCTCAAATAGGCCCTTCTATCCTTTGCTTCTGGCTAAACATGGGAAAAATACCAGTTTCTCCAGAAAGTTCTTTGTTTCAGTTCATCAAACAGTAATTAAATAGCGTTCATCTCCAGAGCTCATAGTATGCATGTCTGTTTTGGTCTCATGCATTTTACAACAACGCAGTCAGGCCAAGTGACAATTCTCCAAGCCACACCAAACTCAAGCAAATTATTCTTATATTTTGCACAAATTCCTCCAGTTTCACAAGCAATTTCTCAGTCATCAACAGTGACATGCTGACAGCTTGTGTGAAAGCATTCAAAGGTCTCTTCTGAGTGTTTGCGTTCCCAGCTGTGTACTGGCAGGCGTCTTTCACCTGAGCAAAATCATAGAAATTGTCCAATTAGGTCCAATTATCAACCTGTAAAAATAAAGTAAGCTATGGATAAACATCCAAATAAATAATGAATCCTGCTCAGGAAATGAAGGTTATTAGCTGTAATGATGTTTGGAACGCACCAGGAGTCCATCCATGAATGACAGTGAGAAGTGTTGTTTGAAATAAGCCAGTATTAGTCAGATGTTCTTGGATGGAGATTAAACTCTAGAAGGACGTTCAAAGACATTTGTGTTCTATAAAGACTTTCTGGACATACAACAGACTCTTAAAGGGATAGTTCACCCAAAACTGTCTTTCATCATTTTGATCTAAACCTGTATGCCTTTATCTTCTATGGAATGCGATATAAAAGCCTGCCTTGTTGGCAGATGCTATTTACACTAACTCCACCTAACAATAGTATGATCGTGCCAGACAAAATCAAAAAAAGAAATCCCATTGATAACAGGATCAGTGGTGTGGAGCGTAATGCGGGTGGCACTAACTTTTGACACGACCGACCCAAATTCGAATCCGCCTTTTCCGACCCTTTTCCCATTGCATATCAGTTGAGAGAGGAGATCATTTAAAATAAAAATGAAGAAAATATTCAAAAAGTGAAAATAAAGTGCTTAGGGTTTAAAGGAACACGGCGACTTTTTGGGACTTTATCTTATTCCCCATAGCCCCCAGAGTTAGATAAGTCCATACATACCATTCTCATCTCCGTGCGTGCCATAACTCTGTCTGACGCACCCACCACTAGCCTAGCTTAGCACAAAGACTGGAGGTAAATGGCTCCAGCTAGCCTACTGCTCAATAATTGTCAAAATAATGCCAACATTTTCCTATTTACATGTTGTGATGTGTATAGTTACATTGTGTACTAAGACCGACGGAAAATTAAAAGTTGTGATTTTCTAGACCGAAATGACTAGGAACTATACTATCATTCCAATGTAATGATCAAGGAATTTTACTGCCGTACTATGAGTGCAGCGGCGCAATGATATTATGCAGCACCGGAAATAGGCTAACTTCCATCAACATAACCAACGTGTAACAGACTTCATTGTGATTTGTGTAAATTTAGTTTAAATAGGTTTAAGGTCTGCATTATCTGTCTTAATAAGTAGGGACTTTTATTTTGACGGATGTGGTAGTCTACGGAAAGATAGTGAGAGCTCGCGGTTCATCGGAGTGGTTTGGCAGATTTAAAGTTTGCAGTTTGTTAAGCACCCCCCGAAAAGTCATAAGGTGTGTATGTTCTTGTTTACTGTCATCTGTAATGAGTATTTTTGTGTATTTCGCTGTATGTTAATGATAATGATATGAAGAGATAGAGAGTTTGCGTACGAGGTGTTAATGCGCACTTCTTTGCTTTATTTGTTCAGCTCTTACAGTGATTTTTTGGAGATCAAACGGTTTCAATAAACTCCATGAAACATCAGTAAAGTCTGGCCATCATTTGGACAGGGTCCGCTACAGAACGTGACAATCTGCTTGCACAGAGAGCGCTGGGGACTATTATCAGGTGATGCATAATATCATTGCGCCGCTGCACTCATGGTATGGCTCAAAGTTCCTTGATCATTACACTGGAATGATAGTATAGTTCCTAGTCATTTCGGTCTAGGATATCACAACTTTTAATTTTCCGTCTGTCTTAGTACACGATGTAACTATACACATCACAACATGTAAATAGGAAAATGTTGGCGTTATTTTGTCACTTATTGAGCAGTAGGCTAGCTGGAGCCATTTACCTCCAGTCTTTGTGCTAAGCTAGGCTAACGGTGGGTGCGTCAGACAGAGTTATGGCATGCACGGAGATGAGAATGGTTGGTATTTACTTATCTAACTCTGGGGGATACGGCGAATAAGCTAAAGTCCCAAAAAGTTGGCGTGTTCCTTTAAGTGTTTAGGGTTTGGTGTAGGGGTGGGTTTTTTGGGACAGGGACAAATAATGTCCCAATTAGGCAGCATCCATTTATGATTTTGAAAAATATAATCATATACACCGAACATGGTGTTATTTTGGTGTTTTATAATATGCTACAATATCTGCCACTCTTTGCACTAAGTACAAATAGCATCTAACAAAGAAAATACTGCTATTTTCACTTAGTGTGAATAACATCTATCTATAGTTTAACTTTTTGCAAATAGCCACTGCCATATTTTGAATCATGTCTTAATGTTTTATTGTTCCACAAATGAAAAAAGTCATACAGGTTTTGAATGATAGTTTTGCCAAAATCCACATATTTTTATAGCTCTATATTTTGTCTATAGTCTATATTTTTGTTTCTCATGTAGTATATCATGGGACACATCTTTGATGCAAAATTTATACATTAAAGAAACATACATTTAGTCTTCTGAGCTGTGTAAGAGCAACGTCTGAGCAATTGTATTTTTCGGCAAAGATATTTCAGATTTTGTATGACTTCTTGCAACACCGGTACTTCTCAGTTCATCTTTGACAGATATGATGTACGACCTTCAGGCATGTCTCAGTGACTCTTGGTTTGTCAAAATTGCACTCACATTGTTTGACATTTCTCATTCACAGTAACTTTCATGCTTATACTCCACAGGATTACATCAGGTTTCCTGCAGACGGACCCTACTACACCCATATCAGACCTATAAACATATAACCGAGCATGCACAATGAATGATTCATAGGGCGGTGGACAGAAATGGGTAAAGTCATTACTGTATGCAAAGAGATGGGTAGAGAAATGTACTGTATGAGGGAAGTCTGCCAATATCAGCACTTTATTTAAAAATGGAGTCTTTACACTTACTCTCAAATTTCCATAGGCTTTGTGAAAAACTAATTTGAGAATCTGTAGTTGGGCTTGACTGCTTTTGAACCCTGGAGAGTGCTGTAATGATGCCGTAACCAGAGGGCCGCATAAAAACGCCAGTCCATGTCCTTCTGAGATCACGATGTGGCATCGGGAGTATCTGTGACCGTTTCCGGCAATCTGATGGGGTTTTTTGGAGAATGTTTTGCACTTTTTTAAAGGACGGACACCAAGAAGTGTGTTGCAGGATGAATGACTCATTGTTTTGATTGGCTTTCTGGGGAGAGTCACGTTGATTAAGCGATCCAAAAAGAATTTGACTTTGAACTTTGTCTGTCCTGTGATTGGTGACAGTCTGTGTCCAAAGAGAATATCAGAGTCGGTATTTGTTATGCTAAATGTGAATCTTATCAGATCATAATATGAAATTCGTTGAACAAATATTTCTCTTCTGGATCATTTTCATTTTTCACCCAGACTCACTGTAACATTGAGGAAACTGGAGGATTTATTTGTGTTTGCGATGAGTGATATATACCTGCCTCATCCATGCGGACCACCAAACGATAATCACTAGAGCAGTATTATTTTAGTATTATTTACATACTATTATAGTTTTCATTAATATTTTGAATTGGCTATTATCTTATTTTTATCTTTTCAGTTTTCATTTTAATAGTTTACTTTTTAATAATCTTGTCTTGTGCTTTTTTTAATATTACTATTTAGGTTTTTTTTTATCAGTTCTAGGTCATTAATTTCAGTACTTTCACAAGGCAATATTTCTCTCTTATTTCAGCTTTATTTATTTCAATGTTTTGTTTTAGTTCATGATAATAACTACATACATCACTCCTGTTACTTTCTCAGTCCTAGTTTTATTTCAAACAACTGAAGCTTAAAGTGTCGCATTAAGATATTTACTTCAAGATAAAAAGAAATCTCAGACAGTAATGCTGCTTTATATTGGTCATTTTGTCAGAATAGTGTTACTGTATGATGGGAGAGAATATTGAAGATATCAGGAGTGTTCTGGATTGTTTATGTCTGCAAATGCAACTTTTTTTTTTTTTTTTTTTTTTGGGAGTTTACACTTTATTTTGATAGTCCACTTTAGATATTTTACTTACTACAAGTAACTTTGCAACTACATGTCAACTAACTTAGTTGACTGTTAGACTGTTAATTTAGGGTTAGGTGTTAGGGTTCCGGCTGCAGTTAGTAAGTTGTAGTCAGTAGTAGAATGTGTTGGGCGACCATCAAAATAAAATGTTAGCAGATAAGCAGGCAGTCTGAGAGTTCAAAATAGTCGTAAACAATAAAATAGTTAGCAGTTGCTCAAAATTACTTGTGGTCTAAAGTAGACCATTGAAATATTTAGAATTTTCCCCCAGAAAAACAATAGGAATACAATCAATGCTGTAACCTAAACCTCAGGACATGATTTTTTCAGCCCCCTCATTTGCTCTATTTGATTTATTAGCAAACACAGCATAATTCCTTTATAATGATTCAAACTTGAAATAGGCCGGTGGCATCATAAAAGTAATTGTAATTTACACCAATCAGGAATAACATTATGACCACCTTCCTAATATTGCCAGACTGGATCGTTGTTGTGCTCCTCAAACCATTCCTGAACCATTTTTGCTTTCTGGCAGGGCGCATTATCCTGCTGAAAGAGGCCACAGCCACCAGGGAATACCGTTTCCATGAAAGGGTGTACATGGTCTTCAACAATGTTTAGGTAGGTGGTATGTGTCAAAGTAGGTGGAACGTGTCATGTGTTCCCCAAGCGATGCACACGCATCCGGCCATCCAGGTGATGTAAAAGAAAATGTCAGACCATTCATCAGACCAGGCCTCCTTCTTCCATTGCTCCGTGGTCCAGTTCTGATGCTCACGTGTCCACTGTTGGCACTTTTGGTGGTGGACAGGGGTCAGCATGGGCACCCTTACTGGTCTGCAGCTATGCAGCCCCATATGCAAACTGTGATGCACTGTGTATTCTGACACCTTTCTATCAGAACCAGCATTAACTTCTTGAGCAATTTGAGCTACAGTAGCTCGTCTGTTTGATCGGACCACACGGGCCAGCCTTCGCTCCCCAAGTGCATCAATGAGCCTTGGCCGCCCATGACCCGGTCGTCGGTTCACCACTGTTCCTTCCTTGGACCCTTTTGATAGACACTGACCACTGCAGACCGGGAACACCCCACAAGAGCTGCAGTTTTGGAGATGCTCTGACCCAGTCGTCTAGCCATCACAATTTGGCCCTTGTCAAACTCGCTCAAATCCTTACGCTTGCCCATTTTTCCTGCTTCTAAAACATCAACTTTTAGGAAAAAATGTTCACTTGCTGCCTAATATATCCCACCCACTAACAGATGCCGTGATTAAGTGGTAATCAGTGTTATTCACTTCACCGGTCATAATGTTATGCCTGATCGGTGTATTATTTTTTAAGAAAAAAAATGCGCATCAATAAGTTACGATGCACAACTAAATCTCAAAACGAGGGTTGTTTGTATTATTAGGTCTTTAGCAGAAACTCTTGATGATTTTTCCTCTTGCTTCCTCAACTGCTCATATTTCATATTTCAAGCTCTCCTTCATTCCATAATTTTCTGAAGTATTTCCCTTTTTTCCTTTTCTCTTTGTCTTCCACTTTCATTTGCAGAGGGGACAGAATGAAAAATGATGGTCAGACACAGAGAGGACACAGGAGAGACAGTCAGCTAAAAGCAATTTCCTGTCAAAATCTGTCTGTCAGTTACAGTCAGCTGAAGGGCAAGTCGACAATAAATCATTAACATTAAAAAGACAAGTGGCACTCTGATTAATCCTTTCATCCTCTTCACAGGCAGAACGAAAAGCCCAGACAAAGACGTGGAGTTTCAGTCTCCTCCAAAATCCAAAGAGGGATTTCAAGAAGTTTCAATATACTGTAAATGAAGGTATGTTGTATAACAGCCAGGCAACTTGTATTATGAGCAATGAAAGTGAAAGACAATGTTGATTGTCTTTGCTGGGATTTACTGAATAAAGGCACAAATCCTTTGTTCTAAGATATGTTAGAAAAATGTACTGAACTTACAATTATCCTAGAATAAAAAGTTTTAAACCCAAAATGGGTTAACATTTTGGCTTGTCCCACCTTAGAGGTGTATGTATATATAATTACATTGATACAGCAATATCATTTCGACAAGAGAAAAAAAAAATTAACTAATGATATCTTCATGACCAAAAACAATTTAAGATTTAAGATGTTAGCTGTTTAAGAAGTAGTGTTAGCTGTATCTGTTGCTGATATTTTAGGTTAGTTTAGTTTAGTTACAATACAGATGCATACATAGGTTGTGTTCTCAATGTTTATTCAAAAAATTTTGTCTAGGAAGGCATCTTTTTAGGTTTTGAGACAGCCATAATCTTAAATCTGTACTATTCTGTATGTGTGTGTGTGTGTGTGTGTGTGTGTGTGTGTGTATGTGCTTAAATGAGAAACTTCACAGGCACTTGAATCCCTTTGTCCGTTCCCCAGCCTCTGAGGTCCATAGTGAGAGAGAATAAACACGGCTTTATCGCCAGGGAGGATTTAAACAGACAAGCACGGGAGGAGAGCTTCACGGTTTCAAGGACAAGAGGTGTTTAATTTTTCAGCTGATAATCATCCACCCATTTAGCATATGTCACGCAGTCCGCTAATCATCAATCACCTTTTAATGAACTACACCACATTTCCTGCACTATTCAATTGTCATTTGTTTCAGAAAGCGTCTTTTATAATGGCCATCTCTTTAGTGTTTTGGTGAATCATTATGTTAGCGTGTGCATGCATACATATATGTGTGTGTATTCCGATTGTTTGCATGCAATCCCAAGGAGAACAGGCTTACCAAGTGTTGAGATTAATTAGACATTGTGGTTTTCCAACGTCCTCCAAGAGGTCGTCTTGTATCTCTATCTCTCTGTTTACTGAAGAAAAATAAGCAATTTGGCCTCACAAAAAAAAATGGAGGGCTTATTGTTTCTCTCTCACCTAGCCGCACACCAGAGCAAAAAACAATTAAGCATGATTGAATAATTACAGTGAGAGAGATGAGAGAAATCTGTATAAAAAAAAAAAACAAAGATTCCTTCTTGTCTCCATTCCTTTACCCATGTGCTGACATTTTTCTCTGGCCAAAGGTCAGATTGTAATAAAAAATGCTCACTGACCTTCTGATGTGTCCAAAGAACCTTATGGCACCATAGTAATCGTATCCACTTTATGGCGTCAAGACCCATAGAGGAGAAACAGAGGCTTTTAAAACTGAACGCCCCCCCCCCTCCCTCCACACCAACCCATATGGCGCTCCTATTTTATTTGCCTGTTCACTTCTTGATATATGAAAGGTATTAAACATGACACCTGTGCTGAATGAGTAGTCCTCCATGGTGACGTTTAGCCAAAGTTTAACCACATTTCAGTTTATTCCCTGTTGTTGTTTATAGCAGATGTGAGGCAGAGCTTACCTTGAGGTTCAAGCCCACCCACGCAGAACAATATCTGCACATTAGTCACATCTTTCAGTCCAACCTAAACTCTGACCATCCAGCAACAATTATTAACAAAAACAAAGAAGAACAACGACCCTCAAGAGATGTTCTCCTACAATAGGAACCTAAAAATGATTTAGTATTTTATAGTCAGGGCAGTGTTGGTTTTAGAAATGAATTAATATTCTGTATTGTTTAGTCAACAGTACATTTTTTAAATATTTATGTTTTTGTTCTTTTGCAGGTTTTGTAGCACCTGACTCCATTTTGGTATGGAACGGCCATTTTTACACAAGTCAATCAATTCTCGTCCTGCATTTTTTTTTTCATTTAATTTAATTTCATTGAGTTTTTCAGAGCACTGAACTTAAATGCTTTGAAAATGCCATTTGATGCTGAGTTTAAAAATGAAGAATTGATGGCTTTGCTGGTTTTGCTTGTCCAGACTGGTTTGTGTTGGTTTTGGGCTCATCTGGTGGTCCTTACTTCAGATTTTGTAACGCGACTTCATTGACTTCCGCAGACGAGAGTTGAAGCTTTCGGAGGCCCGCACACTGCACTGAC
This sequence comes from Gobio gobio, assembly GCF_949357685.1. NCBI lineage: Eukaryota > Metazoa > Chordata > Actinopteri > Cypriniformes > Gobionidae > Gobio > Gobio gobio. Next base: position 13,180,719 of record NC_137113.1, on the reverse strand, counting down.
ATCTTGTGCAGATTTGGGACCGAGTCTGCGCAGTAGGGATCTCGGGACCGGAGTTGCGCAATAGAGAGCAGAAAGTAGAGGCGCGATTATCAAAAGCCCGCCCACACTCTCACATTGCCCTTTTCCACCAAGGCAGTGCTGGTGCTAGTTCGGAGCCAGAGCCTAGTTTCAAATCGGTTCTTTGTGTTTCCACACTCAAAGCACCAGCTCCGAGCCAGTAAAAGTGGTTCTTAAGTAGCACCAAAACATTGCTGGGCTAGAAGTAAGAACCGATTACGTCAGGCGCTGGGGGCGGGGTCAACAAGACGAACACAATCTTGAGATCCGCCATTTTTGAAATAGCAGCTAATGGAGCTAACAGCTGCTGCTCGTTTGTAATCTCCGTCTATACAAATTACGGCGAACTGCATGAATGCGTTGGATTCGCTGTGTTTTCGTTGTGTTTTGATGCCGATGTAGGATCGTAAAGCCATGTGAATCAATAGTAACGCAACGTTTGCATTGTTGATGGAAGGCTTGTTTGCAGCGGTGCTGTGCAGACCAATCGCCGTATGATAACGAGTCCAGCGAGAGCATATGACACCTTATGCTTTTGATTCACTCATGCGTTTTTTTATATCATACGTGGATCGGTCTGCGCAGTGCTGATGCATCTCGAACAAGCCTGGTGTGTTTGTATTTCCCGCTGCCCAGGGTTGCCAGGTTTTCACAACAAAACCTGCCCAATTGCTACTCAAAACTAGCCCAAAACAAGCCCAATCGCGTTTCAGGGGGACTTCCCCGGTAAAAATCACATTTGGGGGTAAAATATGTGTTTTTTTGGCATGGTTCCCTACTAAAATTCGCATTCCCGGGGCTAAATATCACATAATTGGGGTCGCTTCAACCCGCGGACATGAAAAACAGCCCGCGGCAACAGTGTTGAAGTAGCCCCGCGGACTTGGCAACACTGCAGCTGCCTCGCTAGCGTTGCTGAGAAAGATGAGACGTATACAGTGACGTAAGACCTGGCTCTGTTGTGGCTCTCAGCATGTGGAAAAGCAAACGGTTCTTAGAAGGCTCCTCAGTCGAACCAACTATGAACTGGGACTAGCACTGGCTCTGAACTAGCATCCGGTTCATTCTGGTGGAAAAGGGGTAACAGATGCAGAACAATTAATTATGTTGGTGTGACAAAAACAGTTATGGAAATGTAGAAATTAAAGCTAAAGCTCCAATCTCCTCGAAAAAAGTCTGTTAGTGCCTCAGTGACAACTTCACTTAGAGAAGCCGTCAATCTCAGATGTCAATCATGACATCACACCCCCCGTTTTTATAGCATCAAATAACTAACTAAAACTAAACTTATTTAAAAAACGAACACTTGAATTTAAATCATTGTGATAAAAACTGCCTAAAATGACAGAAACTATCTTTAGGAAACATTTTTTACTTTGACTCGCCGTCCATTGTGGAGAGGTTTATGAGCTATACTGGGACCAACCACCGGGGGGCGATCGAGGCGCTGAGGCTTCAGTTTCTGAGAGGAGTGCTGCAGGCTTGGTTTTACATAGGGGTGTGATAAGATCTCGTGCCACAATATTAAAATGTGACAAGATGTTTCGTCGTGGTGAAAAGCTGTCTCACGATATCGCCATGATGGACCATGATGGTGAAATTAGCTTTTATATATAGAAATAAAAACCATTTAAATCAGTTGGATAACGGCCGCTTCAATTGTAAACTATTGTAAATGTCTGCTCTGCTCATCCAGCACAAGCCACAGAGTCGCACACAGTGCAGCAGGAATCACAGTTCATTGATCACATGACGAGAGTAAGGCGAGATGACTGACAAGACCATAGTGGAGGATTCGTTGTGCAACAGAGCCTAAGCGTTAGATAAATGTCTTATCTTGTAGAATTCGCACACAGCACCGCTGCTCCCCACACATAGAGTACGTGCAATCGCAAATTCGATTATTCAAAAATATCTGATTTGATCATCGTAAGCGAGTTATATCCTCAGTGTTTTGAGTTCAATGATTGGATAGCATTGTACAGTAGACAATAACGGGTGGTAATATAATGCAAATATAACAAAAATTAACAAAATAACATTAAAAATTTAATTAATTCAGTGCTCTGGCAGTAACTTGAGCTGCGCGCTGCTTGTTAATGGATGATCGCGTCTCTCAGATCATGTTAATAACACAATAAAATGAAAGATGACATACATAGCAGGGTATTATGTAAGTCTATTATGTATAGTTTTAAATATTGAAGTTTACTGTTAAAGAGCACCTATCATGGAATTTTGAAATTTACCTTTCATGTAGTGTGTAACATAGATCTAAGTGAACAAAAACATCCTGCAAAGTTTTGAAATATGACAGTACACCGTATATAAAGTTATTTTCTTTCAAAAGTAAGAGTCGACTCTGAGTCATTTTTAAGAATCGTTAGAAGACCGAAGCTTTTTCTCTGACTAGATGACGTCAACTTGTCAAGTTATTTGAATACGATACGCCCACTTATTGCGCTCCAAGACGCCAGTGAAAACTAGAAAACATCATGGCGACGAGACGCTGTGTTCTGAAGTGCGACTCAAAAGCAAACTTTTTTCATCTGCCCAAGGATGAGCATTTGAAGACTAAGTGGCTTGAAGACAAACCATACATTTGGCGATTGTGTGTTTATTTAATCGTCAAATGTCTCTATTTGCATGTTTCGCGATCTCAGGAAGCTTTTATTATGGACTTCTATTATGGCACATGGTTCTTCTTCGTCTGTCTGTACATGGACTACATGTGCACAGAGCGCCCTCCGGCTGCCAGGATGAATTGAAAACAACACATAAGAGACTCAATCGCTCACGATTAGGCTATATCTGCGCATTTTGAGGAAGTATTGAATAAAAAATACTCCTCTGTTTAGAAATTTGACACAGACATATGAGAATCTATCAATATGTCTCCTCATCTGCACACTTTTGAACTAAAAGCCCTGAGGGATGTTGATTTGTCGCGAGTCTTCGTGAGGAGAATAGAGGAGTTTTTTTATGAATGAGATCAGCTGAGGCTCATATTACAATCAAACGGTTCCGACGCGGTTTTCATATTCATAACTCCTGACACATATTAACAAATTACTGTCACTATAAGACTTCCGTTTCCGAAAATATCTGCACAGACTATACCAATCACAACTGACTGGGTCATCGGACCAATCACTGCAGATTAGCGTCACGTAAAGGCGGGGTTTTGAAAAGTGAATCACTAAAGGAATCATTTGAGAATCGCTGTCAAAACAGGTAAAAATAAATGCATATTATAAGAAAACTAAAGTCTTTTTTGTCATTGCATGCATGCAAAACTGTTGTTGGGGACTTCTAAAACAATATTTGGAACATTTTAAATACCATGATAGGTGCTCTTTAAATTCAACTAAATTAGTTTGATTTTCTTCTCAAAACTGGCGCTCGTCCATTGACAATAATGCAGGTGGAAATCCCTTTACGCTACTAATTAGAGCAGGATGTGACAACATGCGGACTGTGATAAAGGCCTATAGGAATATATTATTATTATTATTTTTTTCTTCAAATATACTGACCCCAATATATACACTGTTTAGTCTTCAAAAGGTATCATGTAGCAGAGATAGTATTGATTCTGAGAGTGGTTGAGGTGCTCTCTTTGAATAGGAGACTGATGTAAGAAGCAGTGAATCTCCTGTGGAGAATCTGACACAGGTCTTCCCTGAGGCCTCTCTTGGATTTCCATGGGAACTCTAGTTGTCAGAACCCTAAGTATGAAGTGTCTCGGAGCCACAGATGAGATTCTCACATGGTGCTGTCAACAGAAATCCACCCTCACTCTTCACAATATCTTCCCCATAGCCCTAGCGAACTAGGGCTTTCTCTGATATCGGCTGAATACTTTGAAAATACAATTCACTCGTGTCACACAGGCATAGACCTCTCATGCACTCTTTTTTGAACACCCAAAGCTCTGTGCCAGATGCTTGCGGTCTCCAGTTTCACTGCAAAGAGTCTCGACATGAGGAGGGAATCACCTCTCTGTACACCTTCAGCCATGGCGATACGATTGGGAATGAAAGCTCTTCAACAATGAGTTTGATAATACTCAAAGAAAGCTATTGTTTTCTAGACTTCAGACAAGGCATTCTGTTACATGATGCATTGTGTCAGTGTATGTTGAAATGGGGCATACCGCTTTAGGGTTTGCTTAGGCACTGTGCCACGTTCTCAGTCTCTGTCTTAAAAAGCAGTGCACGCTATCAATGTTATTCATTCATTCTCCCATCCTCTTGAAAAGCTTTTAAGAAAGGAAGCCAGTTTGGAAGACAGCCTACCCGCACAATGCTTGGAAGATTCCAGCTCGTCTTTGGAGGAAGGGTTCAGGGGCCAGTGTGGAGGCTTCCGCTACGATTTTCAACCACAGCAATGTAAGGTTCCCTGTTTCCTTTTCACCAGCACCACGTTAACCTTTTAATTAGCTCTCTGATTGGACCGTTGTAAACTCACTTGGATCAATTCAATGAAGTCGGCAGGATTTCTCAAGGGGGCCCATAAGTGGTTACATAACAGGCTCAGGCTATTTAGAAGAGAAGTAGAATAAAGTACTTTGTCAATACTTGGACAAGTAAGAGAATTGAATCAATATGATTTCTAATACAATGTCAAAAATACATATAGTACACTCTTAAAAATAAAGGTTCTTGGCATCTATGGTTCCATGAAAAACTTCTAACAGCCATGGAACCTACAAAAATGTCTTTATACCTGTAGTTAAAAAAGCTTCTTTAGATTATTGAAATATTCTTCACACTAAGAAAAACATGATTCTTTTAAAGGATTAGTTAAATTTGATATAAAAATGTGCTCATTTACCCGCCCTCAAGCCATCCTAGGTGTAGATGACTTTCTTCTTTCTGATGAACACAATCAGAATTAGGGGTTAAAGGCCATCTGAAGCAAACTGATGGGTTTTTGTAAGAAAAATATCCATATTTAAAACTTTATAAAGTAAAATATCTAGCTTCCACCAGACCGCCTTCCGTGTTCAACTTATGAAGAGTGAAACTAAGTGTAACTAAGAAAGTTCAAAACGCTAATGCTACGTCTGATGTCATACATCGTGCCAGTTGAGCTTTTTTCATAAGTTGAATATGAAAGGCGGTCTGGTGGATGCTAGATGTTTTACTTTATAAAGTTTTAAATATGGATATTTTTCTTAAAAAACCCCATCGATATTGTGTTCATCAGAGAGAAGAAAGTCATATACACCTAGAATGGCTTGAGGGTGAGTAAATCATGGGATCATTTTCATTTTAAAGTGAACTAATCCTTTAAGAACTGTTTACTGAAAGGTTCTTTGGGGAACCCAAAAATGGTTCTTCTATGGCATCACTGTGAAAACCTTTATTTTGAATAGTTTATGTTTAGATTTCGATCAGCATTTGGAGGAACTGGAAAAATGCCGCCTCTGTGAAGATGTCTGAGGCTTTTTCAGTCACTTTAAACTGGTGAGTACGTCTCCGGGAATGATTGATACCATCACTCAGGGCAAAAGCAAAAAAATACAAACTTTGGTAGCATGAGAACAGCATTCCTAGAGCTGGATAAATCACACAGAGACATGCAGATGACAGACAGACCTTCTCCAGCAGGCAGAAGCTGAATCAGAGCATGAAAAATGCATAAAACTGCTCTTGACTCCATCTTGTGTGGAGCTCTGTCCCATGGGACCAGAGAGACAAGAGTAGACACGGCCCTTGGAGAGTGATTTCCCATACACACCAGTGATGTGTGTCCATGTGGACCACACAGACAGATAAAAAGCTTGGGCCTATTTCATTGTAGATCACTGACTTCGTAGCATAGGTGAAAATTTAGGGGGGGAAACAGGTTCACAGGAAATACCAGTATTATATTATAAAATGTTCTATCAATATGTTCAGATACCCTTGCAGATCATCCACATGCAGTATGAGTGGGCTTTGTAAATGCAAATTATACTGAAAATAAGTATTATGCTTAGAAAAACATACAGTGTTGCATATAATATATAGCATATACAGTTCCATGATAAACCATTTTTATTTTAGCCATTACTCCAGTCTTCAGTGTCACATAACCTTTCAGAAATCATTCAGATATGCTGATTTTCTGCTTAAGAAACATTTCTTAGCAATGTTGAAAACATTAAGTATACCCAGGATTCATTGATAACAGCATTTAATTAAAATAGAAATGTTGTATCATTATAAATGTCACTTTTGATCAAATTCATGCGTCCTCGCTGAATAAAAATATTAATTTCTTTAAAAAAAGTTATCCTGGGGTGGAGGGAGTAGTTGATGTTTAAGTGAAACCACCTCCACTGCTTCAGAGCATGTCACAATTTACCCTTACAGAGAATGATTGCATTACAGTATTCAGACAATTAAAATACAACATGGATAGGACATTTAAGCATGCAGATGCCCACAGGTGTCTACCATGCCTGGCTGGCAGCCGTTTGCAATTTAAGGGTCACAGCATGTTTCCATTTCTGTTTAAATCAAATTAACCCAACATCTTTATAGCCTCCCTTTATGCTAGTGGTTCAATTAACCTGGACATATGACATCGTATTTCTGTGGCATATACACTCCTACCGGATTTGAACGAGTTTCGGAAAGTTTTTTCCGAGTATGGCCGTGTATGACGTCAAAATGGGTGGATTTCCTTGTATGGGCACTTGTCCAGGAAGAGCGCATGCAAGAGCGCACCCTTCATCGCGCTTCGTCCGGGTTATGGGAGCCGTCGGCAGCGCTTTGTTTTTAGACCACGACATCAACAATGTCACTAAAGAAGTGTGTTTCTGGTTGTGGGGGAAAGATAACTTTGTTCAACTTCCCAAATAACCCAGCGTTAAGGAAACATTGGATGCAAGTAGTTTTTCCAGAGCAGCAACAGAGTTCTGCAAGTGTGTGTTTGTTCTCGGTCATGAGTCGAAACTGCAGGCAGTGAGTGAAACTGCATCAAATGTCTGTGTTTTGTTGGCAATTGACGCGTAAATGCATATAATGTAAACAACACGAACGTATAGTGAATCGAAAGTTATCCAGGATGGGATAATGCCACGAATGTATTGTGTGTGCGTGTGTTTGTCATAGGTGTATGTGTGTGTGTCTCTTTAGCTCCGCCCACTGCACTCCTCCACAAGTTCGGCTGTTTTCGGAAAGATAACAGATTTTATAAATCTAATAAAACTACAGACTCTTTTGAGATATGCAATGCTACTCTGTAAGTACTCAAGATTAACATGAGATTAGCTGAAACGGTGTGTGTTAGCCCCCCCTTTAATGCTTGTGTCAAAACTCTCGATATAAGCTCAAACATTTCTTGCCAAATTCTTCCAATGCCACAATATTATAATAATTCTACTACTTCTCTATGCCAACAACGGTCTCATTTATTTCAATTTTTCTCTCCTTAGGAATTTTAAGAGAGGCATCAGAAATTAAGTCAATGCTTAAATGAAACATAACTGGGAACTCCATTATGTCTCCTGAGCAATGAAAGACCAGCCTTTGAGTGATAAAATGTTCCTCTGGGAAGGTCTAAGAGGGAAAATGAGAAGTATGATGGTAGATGGCATGCAGATTTAGACAGAGACATAGAAAGAATGAAAGATGCTAATGTTGACCTCAATCCTCAAGCCTGCTACTGATGCCAGAATGTGCTATATCACTTCAAAGACTTGTACAGAAGTGCTTTCTCCAACAATTATCCCTCTCGCTCAATGTCTATCTTTTGGTGTCATCATTGTTATTCAAGCGCAGTCTTGGAATGCAATGGTTTTTGTGGATGAATGATTTTACTACTGATCAAAGTCTGCCAGGAACATCTGGGCCAGCATAGCAAAGCTGCTTTAATGGCAAACTGCTTTGGAGGATATGAAACAATATTTTGACTTTTCACATCATACTGTTTTATTTGACTCTAAACTACTCTTGTATAGTTTGAACATTTTAAAATGCCATCGAAATGTTCCTCCTTAACATGAGATAATGGTTATTCCAACCAGTACAAGCTAGTTTATGGCCAGAGACCTTATAAGTAAGAGCACCTATTCATTCAAATATCTCTTACACCGTCTGTGTTCACACATTTTACTCAGGCTTGTTTAATATTTTTAAGTTTTAGATAAACACTTGGCATAAGGAAGCTTTTCACTTTGCTTGAGAAAGTAGTGCCTAATTCCGAACAAACAGACAGACGTGTGCTCCCAGGTTGCTTCAAATGCTGACCTTTGACCTCTCACACTCTCTCTAACGTACAAGCCGACTGAGCCGCGTTGCCACACATGGGCTGTTCGACTCCTCTGAAAGGCTAGTTTTCTGACAGCTTGTGTTTATTATGACAAGTGCTGGAATTCAGTCTAATGAAGGTTTTTATTATCTATAATAAGGACTCAACTGAAGCCAAAGCGCAATGAGTGGAGCATTTAAGAGAAGGAACGACCAGCAAAAGATTGACACGAGCTGCTGGCACTTCTGACTGTTGTTCTAACGTCTCAAAGTGACGGTAAGATGACAGTCTTCTCTCACAGTTTACTTGTAGCTTATCATAAAGTGTGATTGGGAATAGATTTTTGACAAGTAATTTGATTCATCAGCTGTTGTCCATATGTTTGCATGACACATTGTTTGGAAGTTCATATCACCATGAATGGTGCTTTAAACATTAAGTCACAGACATTATCCTAATCAACTAAATACAGAGACATGTATACAGCTGTCTTTTTTTCTATATAAAAGTCTGGAAATCTGGCTTTCGAAGTCTAATTCAGTTTTAGGATTTTGACAATTTTATAACAAAGACAGTTATAAATGATGTGTGTTCGTATATATCCAGGTTACATATGCAGTATTTATGCACTGTATATAGTATATGTATAGTTTTAGATTCTTTATATGTATAGTTAATTAAGTATCCATATAGATAGTATTTTTATATGTACTAGACAATATATTATTTGTATAGTTAGGTTACTTCTTCCAGTAAGTGTGTAGGTTTACACTTGTTTATATGTTTATACTTACTTTTATACTGTATATTTAAATATGTTGCATATGGTCCTGCGAGGCATGACATTTTGTCCCACTATATATATATATATATATTTACAGTAGTCTGATGAATCACGTTTTCTTTTACATCACGTGGATGGCTGAGTGCGTGTGCATCGCTTACCTGGGGAACACATCGCACCAGGATGCACTATGGGAAGATGGCAAGCTGGAGGAGGCAGTGTGACGCTTTGAGTAATGTTCTGCTGGGAAACCTTGGGTCTTGCCATCTATGTGGATGTTACTTTGACACGTACCAACTACCTAAGCATTGTTGCAGACCATGTTCACCCTTTCATGGAAACGGTATTCCCTGGTGGCTGTGGCCTCTTTCAGCAGTATAATGTGCCCTGCCACACAGCAAAAATGGTTTGAGGAGCACGACAAGAAGTTTGAGGTGTTGACTAGGCCTCCAAATTTCCCAGATCTCAATCCAATCGAGAATCTGTGGGATGTGCTGAACAGACAAGTCCGATCCATGGAGGCCCCACCTCGCAACTTACAGGACTCAAAGGATATGCTGATAACATCTTGGTGCCAGATACCACAGCACACCTTCAGGGGTCTATTGGAGTCCATGCCTTGACGGGTCAGGGCTGTTTTGGCAGCAAAAGGAGGACCAACCCAATGGGTGAGTCTCATTCAGTTTCCTAGCTCCCAAGCTCGTGAATCAGTATATCGTGTACACAAGTTCGGGCACTGGTAAGGACAGTAAAAGAAGATAAAGGATGGAGTAAGATTTGTTTTGCAAACTTTAATGTTACATCAGTCATTCATGCGCTGTTATTGATACAGTTCCCGCATGTGCACTGCAATAAATTAGAAACACATACACACAGGTTTGTTGATGGTAGAGCTTAGATCGGGCTCAAAAAATCAAGCCCGGCCCTACCCGAGCCCGTGCACGTTGTGTCCGAGCCCGGCCCGACACATTAACTGTAATTATGAGCCCGAGCCCAATTTAAACCCAACCATTTTTTAATACGTGGGTGTTCTGAGAACGAGCCTGTAATGAGCGAAGCGGGCGGGTGTGACGCTCAGCTCAATAATCCGCTATGCAGGCGCATGAACCATTCACTGGTAAAACAACCCTTGCTCAAATCCCGCTCAGACATGACATGCATCTGTACTGTACCCTACTATAGGCCTACTTGTTGTAGCTATTAAACAATGTATTTTGTTTAATATTTATGTTTAAATATTATAATGTTATTTTTCAATTTCATCTGATTATGAAAAGTGCAAAGGTCAGAAATTCTTTTGGTGGTTATTATTTTTTGTTTAATATTAAGTTTTGTTTTGTATTAAACACTGGATGACGTGTAATTTTCTGCTATTGAATTCAGATAAAACTGAGGTATTACTTATTGGTCCAAAAAACTGCCCACAAAACCTCTCACAATACAACTTTAACTTGGAAGGATATCCTGTCACTTTATCCACTACAGTAAAAGACCTGGGTGTTATATTAGACCGCAACTTGTCTTTCGAAAATCATATTTCATATGTTACAAGAACGGCATTTTTCCACCTTAGAAACATTGCTAAGCTACGTAACATGCTATCTATCTCTGATGCAGAAAAGTTAGTTCATGCATTCATGACCTCGAGACTAGATTACTGTAATGCTTTATTAGCTGGTTGTCCTGCATCATCAATAAACAAGCTACAGTTAGTCCAAAACGCAGCTGCTAGAGTTCTTACTAGGTCAAGAAAATATGATCATATAACACCAATTTTATCATCTCTACACTGGCTACCTATTAAGTTCTGTATCAATTACAAAGTATTGCTACTGACCTATAAAGCCCTAAATGATTTAGCTCCAGTGTATTTAACGGATCTTCTATCACCCTACAATCCATCGCGCTCTTTAAGATCACTAAACTCGAGGCTTCTGGTCATTCCTAGGATATCTAAGTCCACTAAAGGAGGGAGGGCATTTTCAAATTTAGCTCCTAAACTCTGGAATAGTCTTCCTGATATTGTTCGAGGTTCAGACTCGCTGTCCCAGTTTAAAACTAGATTAAAGACGCATCTCTTTAGCCAAGCATTCACATTTTAATTAAGTTTTATACTACAGTTAAATCGCACCAACAGCATTAATATTCTGAACAGCAGCTATGCTAATTATTTCCCATCTGCTTTTCTGTTGTTATCTCGGGACACTAGTCCCGAGGTAAATAGTTCGTCAGCTCCAGTTTGTATCCAGCCTCTCATGGAGACTTCAGATGCTCCAACACCTGTGATGAGACGACTCGACGCCTGTGAAGAGACGACTAAACGCCAGCGTTGTTATGGCCTAAAATAATACATGATTGATTAACTTATCCTAACATTTTTCTTTAACATTCTCTTTCTAACATTTTTCAATGTACATTTATGAAATGCACTTTCTGTGAAGCTGCTTTGAAACAATGTGTATTGTGAAAAGCGCTATACAAATAAATTTGAATTGAATTGAATTGAATTGTATGAAGCCCTTCTTTAAAATGAATGTGTATCTTAATTTTAATCAAGGTCAGCCAATTGCTTGGATTTAATAAATAACAAGCAAATAGAGTAATAGCAGATTATAAGGGTGAGATGAAGTCACGCGGGAGCGATCACATGCATTGCACATGAACTGGAGCGCGTCTCATAAATAAATGAAACTCAGAAGGCTACTTGCCTCACAGACATGAGAAATATGTGTATAGAAAGCTTGAAATGTCTACTTTTCTTAAACTTCTAGTTAAGAAAAGAAATAGACTATTTAAGCAATGAGCAGTGTTAACGCGAGCAGCTCATGACTGGCGTCTCGGAGCGTTTCTGAATGCTAGGCTTCATCAATGCGTGTGCTGTGAGTTTAACACGCATTTTTAGACTAATCCTGACTTGTGCAACTTTGTACAAATTTGTTTCTTAGTTGTTGTATTACTTTGCTAAAAATATATATTATTTCTGATTATGGCATAGCTTTCTGCCCACCCAATTAGGCTAATAAAGTAATGATTAAAAAAAAACACAAACGATCAAGGGCCCGGCCCGACCCGGCAGCTCGGGCTCGGGCAGGGAATCTAAACTCTAGTTAATGGACACACACTTGGTAAAGCGGTTAATTACAGTTGAAACATCTCATAATTCACCTCAAACTGAGTAGCATCACTGAAAAACGTCCTTCTCAAGAATCGGGTTGAATAACCAGTTCTTCCAGTGTTTCATCGATTGGGACTCGTGCTGGGATTGGTGTAAAATTGAAGTAATTTACTGTCTTTACAGTGTGTACAATTGCTGAGCTCCGGATGCCGGACGGAGAGGAGTTCAGTTATGGTAATAGCCATTTGTTTCTGAAATACGCGCTGTACGCGGTAGACCAATCACAACAGACTGGGCCACCTGACCAATCAGAGCAGAGTAGGCTCGCGGAAAGGAGTGATTTAGAGAGACTGATTCATTCATTGAGTTGTTTGAGAATAATTGAACATTGTGGTGATGTACAATGTATATTATGAGAAAATTAAACTGTTTTTTGACCTTTGATGCATGTAAACCTGTTGTTGGAGACCTCCAAAACTAAATTAGAAAACCTTAAAATAGCATAAAAGGGGTACTTTAAATTAAATTAATTCTCGATTAACAATACCTTAGTAATTTAATGTGTCATTTGATTGATTCAGATCATTTCCTATGTGTGTTTAAAAGGTCATATCTAGTGATACGAATCTCGAAAAACAACATGTCCACCTTGTCATGCAAACATATGGGCGACAGGTGTACATCACATTAGAACTTAATGTAATGGGTAGCTGTAGCCAAGTCTTTATAGAGGCATTGACTCAAGGGTCTGTTCTAGATGGATGAAATCTGTCCCACAGCATTTTTCATTCTTCAAAGAGACTGCAGCAACACCAGCTTTAGTCCTCTAGTCATGAACACCGGGGAGTAACCATGCTGCCACACTGATATCCATTATAGTTAAGAGAGAGATAGTTAGCACATGGGAGAAACGGAAAGGGAGAGTGAGAAAGCAACAGAGAGCCATAAAGTCTGATTTCAGCCACCTGTGCTCCTTTGCTCAGCTCATTCTTTGTGTGACACGCTGTGCACAGATAATTTCGCTTATGCAAATGTTTTTTTGTTAAATGGAAATTATTGGGCATGCTTTAGAGAAATGAGCTGAAGAACAAAATGAAGGAGAGGAGAATGTAGAGAAGTTTAAATGAGAAAAAGTTGGATGAATTATTAAAGTCTTTTGCATATCCACCTTTTCCCCATTATGCCAAACCGTTGGCCTGGTAATTAAAGTCATGCACTGATGGGATTGGTGCGTTCTGTGCCACCGTGCTCCTTTATTGCACTCTGTCATTTTGGCACATTTGAGACAGGAAGGGGGTTGTGGAAGGAGACTGGAAAAATGAGCATAGGTCTAACGAAATAGAGGGCAGTAAATAATATAGGCCACCATTGCTGGTGGGTTTCTTGATAAATGGGGATTGCTCTACTCTTGGTTCAGGCAGAACCTTGTCTGTGATTTTAGATCTTTGGAAAGTTGATATTATAGGATAGAGGCATGTTTGTTTTGTGTGTGTTACATAGTGTCTGAACAAGGCCAGATAAGATGAACCAGTGAGTGCTAAAATGTTTTCCATGTTTTTTGTCCTCGACTGCAGTTAGTAGGTGTAACGCAGTTGACGTGGAAGCAGACGAAGACGATGGTCAAGAGAACCCAAGTGCAGTTTATTTACACTCTAAAAAATGCTGGGTTAAAAATAACCCAAGTTGGATTGAAAATGGACTAACCCAGCAATTGGGTTGTTTTAACCCAGCGATTGGGTTGTTTTAACCCAGCAATTGGGTTGTTTTAAGCAAACATTTAACCCAACCACTGGGTTAAAACAACCCAATTGCTGGGTTAGTCCATTTTCAACCCAACTTGGGTTATTTTTAACACAGCATTTTTTAGAGTGTACAGTGTCAAAAGATCCAAAACATGAAACAAAGTATAAACAAAATCCAAAACATGAAACAAACCATGAACAAAACTTGACTACGAACAAACCTTGATAATGGACACATGGAACAGCATACTTCAATAACCCACAAAGTAACATGACACACAAACAAACTCTAAATAATGCTGGGTTGTTTTTAAACCCAAAATGCTGGGTTGAGACTGTTGGGTAATCACATTTTAAACACCATTGGGTAGTTTCAAATTTCCAGTTGTTGGGTTAAACCTGCTGGGTCGCAACGCTTGGTTGATTCTACCCAGCGCTTGAATAAGAATAACCCAGCAAGAATAACCCAGAATAGCAAATCCATTAATGGTAAAAAATTTACTACATCTTGGGTTTTCTCAACAGCCGGCCGGTGCATTTTGTGCAGCTTCTCCAGAGCGACTGCCTGAGCTCTGATGATGACACAGCTGTTCCATGATTGGCCGGATTCACTGCATGACAGCGATCATGGGTGTTTTGTGTTTATTCTAAAACCTTCTGTTCCACTAATGCTCACAAATCAGTTTTTTATAACGGTAAAACCTCTTTTCATGTAGACGCGATGTTATATTGTCATGTTTATCAAAATAAACGTAGACCCCACTTCATTGATAGTGTAGGCTTATATGTTGAACTTTATTCTTGTGCAAACACACGCTGTATTAAGCAGTAGCCCACATAAAGTATTGAATGAAAATGTCTTTTGAAACATCTGTGTATTTGACAAATATTCAATTTATTTCACTTCAGCTGTGATAAAGTATGCAAACACAGCGCAAGCGTCACTACGGGAAGCAGAAAGTGTCCGACGTTTGCAGCTCCACCCCGCCTGTATGCGGCTACTCTTGCCGATCGGTTGCATCCAGCCGCAGGCGATGTCGAACACACCTATTGACACATAACTAAACCAACCAATAGGAACATAACACATGAGACTAAGGAAGCACATGACATGATCACATGATGGGAAGGGATGACAAGACCAGAAACTGAAACATGAAATTACAAAATAAAAAACATGAAAACATAAACGTGAAACAAATCCCAAAACCAACCGTGACAGTAGGCGACTTGTTTTCTATTTCTTGGCAGTCCCACTCCTACTGAAATTTCATTGGTCTTAAATCTCTCTCCATTCTACATAAAACATAAAATATGTTCTGATATGTGACTGAGATTTTTTTGGCATCATGCTGAACTTTCACTTTCTTTGTTAACAGACAAGTAGCTTGAATCTTCACATGATTTGTTCCTGGATGAACATCATTTGTTGTTCCTTGAGCAACCCTATCTATAATCCTGAGAATAACCAAAACTTAAAAACTGAAAAAGTGATCTGATTGATTCATTGATAACTGACTGTTATTCTAGGTTGAACATGTACAGCGTAGATAAATCATGTTATTTCAAGCTAGTGTCATTATAAAAGGTTACAGTTAAACATGTAGGCCATAACAAGAGATGTTAGCTAGAAAGGTCTATTTAATATGCCTGCAAACCATCAGAGTAAGACACCACCTCTTTAATGTATCGCAGCTGCTGGGAATCACTCCTCACACACGACAGACAGTGACCTTGGTGTCTCATTAGTACGTTCGTTCAGTGTTCTTGTTCAGTGTGTGTGATGATTAACAGTCCTGCTGGGGCCCTCCTGTCCATTGTGTCCAGCAGCCAAACTGCCTGAGGGATCTCAAAAACACCAGGGACAGTGAGATGAACCATCCCAATGTGACACTGACACACTTGAAATTAGCGAATGTTTTATTAAATAGAATTAGAATAAAATTATGCTATTATTTACTACACCCTAAGTTCGTTCCAAACTTGTATGACATAAAGGACAGATTTTGTACTTTGAATTTCGGGTTGTTTGACTATATAGATTTGGACTACACTTAAAAATGGTGCTATATGGCACTAAAAGTGGTTCTAGGCTCGTAATCATAGAGAAACCTCTTTAAGTGCTGTATAGCACCAATCTTGGTGCTTCAGCGGTTCTTCACCGGTTCTTTGGCTGAGGTGCTATATAGCACCACTTCCATATACAGAACATGTTAAAGGGTTAGTTCACCCAAAAATGAAAATTCTGTCATTAATTACTTACCCTCATGTTGAACACAAATTAAGATATTTTAGTTGAAATCCAGTGGCTCAGAAAGGCCTCCATTGGCACAATGGATACACTCTCAAGACCCATAAAAGGTACTAAAGACGTCGTTACAAAGTCCATCTTACTACAGTGGTTCTACAATAACTTTATGAAGCGACGAGAATAGTTTTTGTGCGCAAAAAAACCCTTAATAACGACTTATATAGTGATGACCGATTTCAAAACACTGCATCATGAAGCTTCGAAGTGTTATGAATCAGTGAGTCGATTCAACAGTTTGAATCGCCAAAGTCACGTGATTTCAGCAGTTTGGCGGTTTGACACGCGATGCGAATCATGATTCGACTCGCTGATTCATAACGCTTCGAAGCTTCATGATGCAGTGTTTTGAAATGTAAGTCAATGGGTCTTGATAGTGTAAAGTGCATTGTGCCAATGGAGGCCTTTCTGAGCCATCGGATTTCAACTAAAATATCTTAATTTGTGTTCCGAAGATGAACGGAGGTCTTATGGGTGTCGAACGACATGAGGGTGAGTAATTAATGACAGAATTTTCATTTTTGGGTGAACTAACCGTTTAAGATATGGTGCTTTATAGCACCAAAAGTGGTTCCCCTATGATTACAACCAACAACTTTTAGTGCCATATAGCACCATTTTTTTTAGAGTGTATATAGAGTAAAAGTTACTTTTATGAAACTTCATTGTGCTTTTTGTCATTTTGGAGCTTGACAGCCTCAGTCCTTTTTCAAGTGGCAAGGATATTATTTACACATCTCTCCTTTTGTGTTCCACAGAATAAACAAAGTCATACAGGTTTGGAACGACATGAGGGTGAGTAAATGTTAACAGAATTTTCATTTTGGGTGAACTATGTCTTTAATTTAAGCAACCATTGGATCCTCGATGCCCAAACCCGGGTCCGTGGGTCAAAGTTGGCCTGTGAAGACCTTAGGCTACGTTCACACTGCGAGCCTCAGTGCTCAATTCTGATTTATTGCTCAGAACTTTTTGTATAACTCTTCACATGTGGCCAATATCCAATATACCAGTGCAAACAGCTCATGGTCCTGAACTGACCTGTATGCGCAAAAAAAACAAACATAAAAAGACATCACGCAGCATACTGTCATAAGGAGGTAAACACATTAGAATAAGTGATTACATGTTTATTTATAGTGTGATCTGCCTTGGAAGCCAGCAAATATTCAGTATGCATAGGCAATATAAAACAAACAAAGACGGGGATGTGAACAAAGAGAGCAGAGTTTGGTAACAATTTAGAATACTGTTCCGTTATTAATAATAACTACAAAATGAGTAACACATTATTTACACTGGTAGCTACTATTAACTAAGAAAATCTGATTAAGAAATTAGTAAGTAATAATGCTTAGTTAAACGTGGTAGTTCACTATTAGATAATCAGTAACTACTATTTTTTCATACCTCCCATTGATTTACTGATCCAAATAATTAATAAGTCCTTCTGAAAGATTTAGTAATACTTGAGTCATTGCGTGTGGGTTACTATCATCTTCACTTAAAATTTAATTATACAATTCTGCATTAATCACATTAATTATGAACCTGAAGAGTAGCTCTTAGTAGATCTCTGGGAGATATGAAAAAAAATCTATCGATGCGACAGGACGGTTAGACCCGATATAGTTCGGCTATGAGTAACCCACTGATACCTCATTATATTATGACGTACCTCAAATGGAATTGCAACGGTCGCTTTGTCGCGTCCAGTGTAGACATCTTCTAGCTGCGGCGCGATGTGACATGTCAACGGTCATGTCCGGTGTAGACACGGTGTTATACTTATGAGCTCTGACACATCACTGTCCTTCATTGACTAACTTTCGCAACTATCTTGATAACATTGGCTATGTAAAATTGTTGAAGTGACTCCCATTAGCGCAGAATTGTGACCAATGTTGCTCTAGAGTGACATAAAAAGTTTCGATATGACTGTTCAGACACCGGTCGCATTGCAAAACATCTGACCTGTATTGGATTTAGTACCACATATGGAAGTGACACAAATGGGAATTGAACAGATCAGATTCCATGTGGTTTGTGCTGTTCACAGCTAGCAATAGCTGTCAGTTCACCATCTCGGTTAGACCCGATATAGTTCGGCTATGAGTAACCCCCTTCTAGCCAAAATAACCTTGAAATTGGTTACATGTCGTTTTTGCCAAAATAACTTGAGATGTAAGATATACCATCATGTAAGCAAAGTCAACAGTGAATGCAAGGTGTTTGGTTTCATTGTTTGGTTGACATGTATATATTCTAGATGACTAGTCTATTCTTGGGCTATGGTTATGTCTATTAAATTTTCACTGACAGCCCAAATTTTGCCTTGTTTTAGCCTAGACATCAGGGCTGTGTTTGGATGGCTATAAGTCTTTTAAACACAAAATTGCTTGGTGAGATGTGTGTTTGATGTGAGGTCTGACTCTGAGGTCTGATATTTTTATGTTTGCAATGAAACAGAGAATACTGTATGTTCATTTGATTTAAAGGGGGGTGAAATGCTGTTTCATGCATAGTGAGCTTTTTACACTGTTAAAGACTTGGATTCCAGTGCTAAACATGGACAAAGTTGAACGTTTGATGGAGTATTTCTGTGCCAAAAATACTCCTTCTGGTTACTCATAATTTTCGGAATTTTTTTTTCAATTGATGTCAACAAGGGCGGAATATCCTTGTACGGGCCGTACGGGCTCTTCTTCCGGGAGGGCGCACGCGCGACTAGAGCGAGAGAGCAAATGCACGGCCATTAGCTGTCATAAATAAAACAGAAGCGGATTCAATTTTCGGATTATGTGTATATATATATATATATATATATATATATATATATATATATATATATATATATATATATATATATATATATATATATAATATATATATATATATATGTATATATACAGTATATCATTTTAATACAGTTGGATAAAGTAGAATGCATCATTTTACTTTGGACCCATCGTTCTCAATCATTCATGTTTGATTTTTGGCCCTTAGTAGTAAAAAGTTTGGGCAGCTCTATAGCATTTCTCTATAGCGTTGATGGGATTTTTTTTTTCAAAGATGTCATGTTAGTGATTTTGGAAAAACGATATTATTTACCACATAAATTGTGCTGTTTTTAATCTGGCACACAGGCTTGAAACATCTGCTTGTTTTTTAGATATTGAAATTCTTTAGCAAAAAAAAAAGGCTGCACGTCTACTCAATCGAGTTAAGTTTCACATCCCAAATCAATGGCTGACTGTGGAATATATACAGTCATGGAGATGAAAATAGATGTCTCCGTCAACCAGATTCAGATAAGAATTTGTTTCTTGTCTGTTTTTATTGATAGGAAATTTGAAAATTGCCTTACATTTTTAAAACAGCAATAAATGTCAGAGAGGTTTGGCGTTGTGTTTGAATGTTTTTACAATGTGCTTTCATGACTAGCAGCATACTTTTTCCTGCCTATGTTTTTGTACTATATTTTTCTGTTTTCATTCACTTACTACTATGTCTGTCATTCTGTGCGTGCCTGCGTCCTAGGCTCAACAACAGGTCATTTCCCTGGCCAAGGCGCAGGAGGAAGCCACTTTGCTATAACATAAACAGGATTATTTTAAATCAAATTTCACAGCATTCTGAAACAGAGCTGCAAGAAAGCTCAGCTTTGAAAGGCAGAGGGAGGGAGGGAGAGCGAGAGAGAGATTGAAAGAATAAGAGGGAGAAATGTACTTTTATCTCTGCCTAGGAATATATATGCGGTCCACTTTGCAAATTGACTTCGAAGGCCACAGTTCTGCAGTATTTCTGCACCCACCCGCCCCTCACTTTGAGAAATATACAGCTGAAGTCTGATTCTGCAAGGATGCTATGATTTATGACGTAGAGGGATGTGTTCCCATCTGGGACTCCAGCCACTGCCGGACAGGAGATTTACGGGTGCAATGACACCACTGATTACTTTCGGACGCCGAGGAGAAATGAACAGAGTTTGTTTTTCACCCCTTTCCATCTTTAAGACCTGGACTGAGCATGGTTGAGTCCCTGGGCCTAGATTTGGGTCTTTGTCAAACCTTTGGGTCGAGCAGAGGCACCGGGGTTCGCTTATGGACACACACAGGCTAACTTGGACAAGCTCAAGTCGATAAATAACATACACAGACTGATGGGAAACCCATACTGAATCTCCGTCGACGAGAAATGCAGAGACATTGTCATGACCCCAGAAACCACACTTGCTCTAGGAATTGCTTGACTCCATCTCTCTCGTTTTGACAAATTTGTGAGTCTTCCTGTGCGTTCCGAGGAGGCCAAACCGTGGACATTCAAAGTTCAGCCAAACCCAATACTGTCTGAAAGCAAATGCTAGGGTTCATCTGACCTCACACTGGACTAAATGGCTTGATAGCTTTGTATTATATGACTTCTGACAAATGAAATGCCTTCTTTTTCATTTACCAACAACAAGAGCCTCAAATCCATTAAGCAAGAAAAACGCTAAATGAAAGACAACGCTGCCTAACACTCTAACTCAGTCAATAAATCAGGCAGAAACAATAAGCGGAAACATAAATGCAGACTGGATTGAAGTCATTTTTCTTCACATGGAAATTCTCAAGACATTTTCAATTTCTTGCACAGCCTAGAAACCCTACTAAAGACATTTGTGTAATATAAGCAGGGAGAAAGTCTTTTGATGATCGCGACAGGTCTGCGTTCCACCCAGCCCTACGCAAACAATGTGCCTGCCTGTCTGTCTGCCTGCCATGCATCCTCAAAGGGACATGAAGTGTCTCATATACATTTGACACAAAGAACGGGTTATGTGACATAAACCAGATGGACTCTTCAGTAGGACCCGACATTGTGATTTCTCAAAGACCACAGGCTTACTTGATCGCTCCACCCAGGGCCTGCTCACTGGCAACTGGGAGGCGACTCACTTTCATTCGTCTTCTCACAACTTTGGGTGAAAAGCTTTTGGGAAGCTTTGTAAGATTGATGATCCATGGCCAATTACTGGCTTAGCCCCTCAATCTCACAAAGAAAGCATAGGGAAAAAGCATTCGGACGTAAACACAGGACAAAGACACAGGGGCTGGGAATACCTATGTCTCGACAATATGGAAGTGTTCTTACTAAAAAATCTGTCTGGACTAGAGTATCATCACTCTCACATAAAATAAAAATATTCAGGCTATTTCATATATAGTGACAGAAACCTGATGCCATATTTGATGTATCCTGCATGCATGCGTTGATCGATATTTTGATTTGATTTGTGAGTGAATAAGAGTTTAATTCCTGATCTATATCAGTCTATACAATTTTGTTTTTTTTCTTTTATTCAGAAAGGATGCATTAAATTGATCAATAGTGACAATAACGACATTTATAATGTTACAAAATATTTTTTTAAAATGCAGCTCTTTTTTATCTTTTTACTCATCAAATCTTGAAATATGTTTTACCATGGCTTCCACAAAAAAAAATTATGAATTGAGAAATTAACTTTCCCTTGAGCCTTTGATAAATAAAAGTTAATTGGGATATAAGAATTTCCTGTAAGTTTCGGAGCTGAAAACTTCCTTGTTAGTCCATGAAATGCTTTTATTGACAGAATATGTCGACCCTTGACGTCATCGTATGCTGAAACGCCGCCTCAACAGATAAATATGTATGGCTGATTCTGTAGCCCCGCCCATCGACTCGTGAAGCTAAACTGATCGCGCTACCGAGCAATAAACATGCCGAAGATAGCAAGATATTTCACTGTACCTGGTTGTGGAAGAACACAGTCGCTGCATAAGCTTCCTTCGGATTCTAATATTGGAAATGTGTGGTTGAACTTTATTTTTAATGAATATCCAGCTCACGTGGGGAAGACATTGCACGTTCATTTCACCACGGATTCGTTTGTAAACAAGAGACTGGATTTGCAGACAGGATGAGATTACATGAATGAATGAAGCAAGTCAAGCAACACACTAATGTGAGTATAAAATTTTTTTTTTTATATGTGATAGTATTGCATTGTTACAGATCAAATACAACGTTACATTGTGTACATGTCTAACTAAACATAACTTACCAATGTCACAGGCCTCGCAAAGCCCAACGTCCCGGGGCTATGTGTTTTCCAGACGGGCTACCAATACGTATCATCTTAAATAGTGAAATAACATTCCTTTCTTGATGTGCGTTGTTCACTCTCTTGACTTGATATTTGAAGGAAAAATACAATTGCAGAAGTTTTGATCATGCAGTCTGCAATGTACTTGGCGCATGCGTATATCCACCGATCAGGTGGGCCAAGTAATATAAAATAACATTCATATTAATTGCGGGTGGATGAGCGATAAATCATTGTGTTTGTTTGATAAAGACATTTTGCGAGCCCTGAGGGACGAATTATTCCGGTTGATGTTTCCCCACACGCTTTCAAAACAATGCCTCACGCATACTCATGGGGGAGCCGAAGCTCATTAAATATGCAAAGCTTATCCAATCATAGCAGTGAGCGTTTACTTACAAGTCTTCAGTGCGGCACGCCCATAAAAACCGAGCGTTTCTTGAGAGAGGCTAAAAACCAGGGCAGAAAATAGCCTTTTACTTATTCATTATGATGTTTTTGAATGTAAAAACCCCGCGAACGTCACAAGTAGACCTCAGACAACAGTATACATTAAAAAAATATTTTTTTTAAAAATGCCGACCTCACACTGTTAAAAAAATAAAGTTTTGGGCTTTATTTTTGGGTGAACTATCCCTTTAAAACTTATTTTTATCTATAGATGAGACTTCAAGAGTATCTCTTAAAATGATCTCATTCCACTGCCTGATCCTGGTATTTCTGGATGGTGCCATCCCGAGTGAAGAAAGGAGGGGCGGGTGTCTATCTGACGCCCCGTGGTTGACGAGCACCAGGGCGCCAGGCAAAAGCTTGTTAGACAAACTCTGACAACAAGACGCTGCCCTTGAAAATCAATTATAAACACAGGAGCTTCCCTGCATCTGTTTCAGCTCGTAGTTTTGTGGGGCTGTCTGTCTTGGATTTCGGTTTTATCCTCCCTCTCTTTGGGCAGCTTTCTACTGTGGTTCAAACGGCCATCTCTGAAGGATTACTGCGAGTTTTTTAAACCCACAGGGACAGAGAGTGTAAATCACGGACGGGTGAGCTAGAGTGATGACAGGTCATGGCATCCACTGCTTATTGGGATGAGCAGTTTATGGGAGCAGTTGGGGTGTATTTCACTCCATCTGCTTTGCCCGGCCTCCTGTTCCCAACAAGTAAACAATCATAAAAAATGACTTTGACTGGTTAAAAAGGGGTGCAGACAAGTTTGCGAAGAGGACTTATGGGTTCCCACTCTTTAAGGTCCTCTAATGGCCCTTCAGGGCTCGGCTTACACAACCTGGGGCCCATGGTTGCTCTCAATTGTTTCAGCATGTCACCATTCCATTGCATCAACAAACACCAAGTCATGTGCTGATTTTAACAAAAAAGAGTGAGTTTGGTTCAAATATTTACAACTGAAATTTTAAAGTAACCTAGAGATTTAATCCTGCATCAGTCTACCTAATTTCTTTCTACAGTAATTGATTAAAAATGGATCTGCCATCTGTCTTCCAAACCCATATGACTATTTTTAGGTCTATGGAAAACAAAAGGAATAATGTAAGTTGTAATGCAGTCTTGATGTGCTATATTTGGGTCTGTCACTGACTATTTTATGATGGTTTTATGCAGGAATGTTATTGTTAACTAAAACTTAAAGTTGAAATAAAATAAAGATTTTAGATTTAAAGGTGCAGTGTGTGATTTTTAGCGGTATCTAGAGGTGAGGTTGTGAACTGCAATCGACCAGCATTACGGTAGCCGACACAGGACAAAAATGTTGTCGTTGGAGAGAGCACAGGATAGCTGCATCCGAAACCTGGAAATGCTGCCTTTGGAGAACACATTTCAAGGCAGGAAGGCACCAAGGCACGTCCAAAATCTGTTAGCTTCACTTCCAGTCTCCTGAGATCCCTTCATCTGATCGATTTTTGATGGCAGCGTATTTTTCGTATGATATCCCACAATCCTGTGCTTTCCATTCTGTGACAGTTGAGCTGGAAAAATAAGATGGCATCCGAAAGTTGCATTTGCTGGTCAGTTTGTGTGTAAATGTACGTTTTATGTAGAGAGAAATGTATGTAGAGAGAAATGGCTCATTCTAAGGTAATAAAAACATAACTGTTCATTATGTAAGGTCTTTATACACCACTGAAAACATAGTTTTGTATAGTATATTGCATATCTGTCAATATATCCTCATAAATACTACACACTGGAAAAAAAAATGTACTTAGGAAACTTAACTGAAAATCAGAAATACTGTCTTGGCAAAAAACTGAAATAAAAGTTGAAGTTCTAAAATTAAATACATTTAAAAAAAATAACTAAATAGAAATATACAAAAATTATAAATGCACAAATTTACTCAAATGTAAACAAATGAAAGAAAAAAAGAATTTAAATGAAAACTAAAAATATAACAATTCATAATAATAATAAATATATTATTATTGATATTTCTATGTCCACATTTATTTTATGGGATTTTTTTTTTTAATGTCTCATTTTGCGTTCTGCAAAAGCATGTGTTGACTTTGAAACATAAATAATTAAAAGTTCATAATTATATAAAAAACACCTAAAAATGTTTATTTGTACAGGGACAATACAAAAATGTTGTCTACAAAATATATACAGCTCATGCTAATCTCCATTTCAGGTTCCTAATGGGTTTTTTTTCTCCAATTCATGCTGTGAAATATCAAATAGTAGTAGTAGCATATTTATTTGTTCCAACATGGACAGTGTTTTTTGCAGTGTTTTACATCATATTGTATATCTATTTCATCAGGGCATGACCCCGACAGAAACCCGTCAATATATTTCAGTCACAGTCCCTTTGTTCATCTGTCTTTTCTTTCTCCTTGCCTTAAAATAAAACAGTCTATCTCAAGATGCTACATTCTGCCATGATAAAAGACCACCACAGTGGATGAGACCTCTGTTTGTGTGTCCTGAAAAGCGCCGTGTGTTAAGCAGATCCATCCAATCAGGCTGCATTGTTCTGAAGCCCTTCAGGCCATCTGCCTCTCAGGTTAGTCAATGCTGAAAACCTTGTGGTGAGCAGGATGTGGAGGCATGTCTAGCTTTATGACCTCTCTATATCTTTAGTCTTCACCATGTGGAGCATCTAATTCAATTATCACACACCTCTATGACAATAGTCATTGTAGGTGTCTATTCTGAAGGCTGAGGGCAGCACTTTGAAGAAGTCTAAAAGAACAAAGGGTGTAAGCATACTTGATTAGCATCCTTGGTTACAAACGGCACTCGAGGACACAGTGAGAATCATTACCACATGTTTACCATACTTGTCCTGTGAAGGCAATTCACAGTCAGCTCTGGTTTAACGCATAGGCGAATATATTTTTTTTTAATTAAACATAAATTCCAGTCTCCTTTATAAATGATTAATATTTCTTGCTGATAATGTGCAAGTGTCCTATCAGATAGGTCACTATGGACATCTATTATAATAAACAAACAATTTCCTGATCTTATTTTCTCATCCTCATTCTTCCATTCAATGCATTGTCAACAAGCACACAAATCATGTTATTCTTGGGGAATCAGATTACATGAATTGCTGCAAATCGTGGAGCAAAAAAAACAATGAACTCGGCTGAATGACTTTTTTGTATTCCTCAGGAAAGGTCAAATAAGTTTAGCACAGAGACACTTAGTGAGCTGATAATAGTTTACATGTGTTTTTATCATTTGTAATAAAATAAACTGTGGCTGGTTAATACAAACTTTACATTAAAAAAGAAAAATCCAATTAATAACTACAAATTATTAAACATGAAAGTGGTTCTGATTGGCTGTGATTGTGTGATATTGCGCAACTTTTATTTTCAAGGGACTGGTTTGAATATAAGTTCAAGATATGATTCACACGTGCACAAGATCTAAATCACATATAAAATAACATTATATGATTACAATGCTAAAACACATGGAGTTTTGATGTTTTATGGGGACTTTCCATAGACATAATGATTTTTATAATGTACAAACGGTGTATTCTATCCACTAACTGTTAACCTACTCATCACAGAAAACTCTGAATTTTTACATTTTTCAAAAAACATAATTTAGTCTGATTTATAAGCTGTTTTCCTCATAGGGACCAAAAAACGTTCCCACACGGACAATGATTTTGGATATTGCCATCTTTGTGGGGACATTTTGACACACACACACACACACACACGCACGCACGCACGCACACACACACACACAGACTGTACTCTTGTAAAGTGCTCCAGGCTCATATAGTCTTTTCATATAAACAAAACCTAGCAACACAATAGCGTGCATCTCAAATCAAGCAAGTCTCAAAAAGTTCACAGGGTCAAAGCTGCAATCCCGTCTTATTGCACAACTCCTGTCTGTGGGAGCAGAATAGAGCTCATGATCTGTGGCTGTTAGAACATACCGCTGGGCATTGCTGACATTCATCAGAGCTGCATCTGGATAGGGGGGTGAGATTAGATCATGTAATCTGCTATAGAGAGGATGGGAGGGCTGGCCAGGAAGCGGCCATAATGAATGAGATGAATCAAGGAAATGGGGTTGGATGCGATGTTTCAACCATCAGGCCTTTAATACTGGAGGAAGATATCCAAGATAATCAAGGAACGTCTGAGTGTATTTACTGATACAATGGAAATTGATCTTCTTAGTAGATCTTTGATAGACATTATGAGCAGTATCTCTTCTACAAAGGATGCTGATTCATGTCAGATATTGCAAACTACTGTATTGGTATTGGGGAATTATGAATCACACATGAGACGTGCAATAAGATAAGTCTATTGCAGTTCTGGCCACTATAGTGTAATCGCAAACATAAAAAAATAATGGAGCAGGCATAGAAGCTGCTGCTCATATATCTGAGTGAATAAAAAAACAGACCTGAGCTAGGCTAGGCTTATTGTAACACATTTTACTTTAGAGAATGTTTTTCAGGGCTTAATTTATTTTTTTGTTTAGGCTATAGATACATACTGTACCGTTTATAACTTTCCCCTCGTTAATTGCACAAAAATAATAATAAAAAAAATGAAGTTACGGTCATTTACAATAATACAAGGCAGAATAATTCCCTTAATGTTGTCATTTATGCAGCTAAAACCAAATGTAAGCATTAATTTACGTCTTTTACTTCATTTAGTTAATTTTAATTATTAATAACCGTTCAAATAGTTTTCTAGGATTGTCAAAAGCATGTAACAGTTGCCTCACACTGTACTGTACACTGCTCCGTGCGCGTGCGCGTGCTCGTGCTCATGCTTTTCTACAGCAGGACAGGACACACGTCAGAGGAAACACTTCGCTTACGAAAGCGAGGTCAAGATGGCGCGCCGCAGCATGTGAAGGGGACTCAGCGGTAGCCGGTCGTTCGCCTGAAGAACATGTACAAAACACCATGTAGTAGACTGGCGGGAGTCTGGAAATGCCTTCCATGTGGTATTAATAACTATGCTATGTTAATTAATTATATGTTATCTTTCGTTCGTTCCGGGGTGACGTTTTAAAAGAGTGCTAGCCGGTTAGCCTAGCCACGGAAGCGCTAATGCAGCAGCATGACCTTAAAATAACATCACAGTTTACATGACATGAACCCGTTTTTCAAGAAAGTCCATTAATTAAACGCTCTGACTTTGATGTATAAGTACGTTTTCTGCAGTATATTTTGCTTGCTGCAAATTATTATTTGACTTACATTGCCTGTTATATGACATATTTTAATATATTCAAGTGTGTATGTGTGTGTGCGCGCGCATCTGTATATTGTCAATACAAATTGTTTATATATTAATTATATATGAAGAACTGATGTATTGTGTCTTGAGTGCTACAGGAGTCATTTGATGTGAGGATGATATTTGTTGTTTGTCATGACGTCACGGGGAGATGTCAGATATATGTAGATGAAAATTAAGTTAATGATTAAGACAATGATACGGTTTAATGACCACTTGGATTGATAAAGCATAATCAATTTTAATGTTAATTTTAATGGGAAAATTTCATAATAAAATGAATTGGTCCGATTCCAAACCAATTTTTTCTCACTTTAAAAATGGCTTAACTATATTATGTTTTATTTTTATAAAGATAAAAAGGCAGTTAGAGCTTACAACATTCTTTGCAAGTATGATATTGTTGCACAAAGTGCATCCTTTTCCTCCTCGTTCTGTTATTTTGAACAAGGCAAGCTTTTGAAAGAATGTTTCTCATTGTATTTATACTGTTCTTGTATATACATTACATGTCGGAATATACATTCATATAGGTGTTCATAAAATAAAAAAAAGATTAATATTACCTTATGTTTTCCCTTGTTGAAGGTTTGATAGGTGTCAACGTACAGCAGAAGCTCATTGCAAATGCATCTAGGAGTCACATGAGTGCCAGGAGTCTGGTTCAGCTCTGCAGGAAGAATCAAGCAGAATGGTTCACGTTCCAGCGTCTCTGCTTTCTAAAGAGACAGGTACGCTATGAAGTGCTGTCCTTGTGTATGCATAATCAGAAATACACTGAACAAGACAATCCTGCTCAAATATGATTTCTATACTTTAAAGACATTCAAAAATATTATCTCATTATTTTTTGAGGCAGCTCTTCCTTAATACTAGTTCAGGAGGATTATTATTTCTTTGTAATATTGTTTACTTTCCTTTTAACTGATTGCAAATCAAATTAGTGATATTCAAATCACGTTTTAAGAGCATTAACCAATTAAATTGAGATCCATCAAATTTGAGTATTCTGATTTTTAGCCATATTTCTTCCCTCTTCCCTTAGTATGTGAAGAGTGGTGGTCTCTGCCAGAGAGCAAAACCCAGGCAGGAGACCGTTGCACTGGATGATCGAGATGATTCGGTGGTCAGACGGGTTCAGCAGATCCCAGCCTTAAAGCCTGAGCCAGGTACTGTGGTGCCGCCATGTGACTCAAAGAACATCCAGGCTGAACCAGAGGCGACCAGAGCAGCCCGCTTGGAAGCTCGGCAGTGGAAGGAGTCGAGGATTGAATACAGTGATTTACCAGGGATTTACGCACGGCTCTCCAAAATTAAATTAACAGGTATAATATGTCTTTATATTTTGTTTGCATTAGTGTTGTCATGATACTGGAATTTCTAACTTCGATACGATACCTAAAAAAAATATTTATATTCGATACCACGGGGAAAAAATGCTGCATATACTGTGAAATAGATATTTTTAATATAATTTCTTTTTTTGTCCGTCTATTGAAAGTCTAGGCAATTAAAAATTTCTTCTGAAGAGATCACTTTATATGATAGAGCTTTTAAGCTTTTTCTCATATATAAACGTTGATCAATTACCATTACAATTATCTCACAAATATTTGCTAACTAATTGTGTTGCGATAGCTTACATACAGCACAAGGAAGCTTGATTTCAACAGAGTAAACAGTAATAAAATAAGAACCAATAAACAAATTACAAACAATAGCACAAATAAATACAATAGAATAAAGATACAAATGAAATTATACTGCTTTATTTTTTCAGGTAGGTCTAACAGTATGCAGGTAAGAAACTGAATATAAAAAAAAAAACAAAGTAATCAAATTTAAAATAACATTGGTCAATCTTCATTGTAAAAGATTAAATACAGATGAATCCATTAAAGTTACACAAGTTAATCAGTCAAGAGCAGTACGTGGTCATTTGTCTTTTTGTAGTTTGAAAAATAAATAACTGCTGTCCCTTTAAGACCTGACGCACGCATGGATCCCAAACACTTTTCCTGTTACACATTCTTCCTGAACTGGTTACTACTGTGTTTACGTTAATACTCACCAAGATGGACATTGAGACATTTTTTTTAGTGTATTTGACCATTAATAAGCTGGAAAAAGGAGCTAATTTTTGCCCTTGTAATGTCAGAGGCGGCTTTATTACGGTAGGCCTATGTGTTTGTGCGCTTCAGATGCGAGCGTGAAATCTGCGGGAATTAGAATTAATGACGTGCAATCCTACGCGAAATTCAGACCGGTCACACCAATAGTAACATGCTGTCATGAGGAAAAATCTGCTGTGTTCAGAGGGTTAACCGGACTGAATGAGGGGAGGCGGGTGTGTGTCAACTCGCTGTCGGTCGGAGAGGAGAGCGCAGCTGGTATCGATACTGTAGAAAAGGAATATCGTATCCTTTCAGATATTTCAGTATCGGTACATATCGAAATATGGATATTTTTTACAACACTAGTTTGCATGATATATGGTCATATTGCAATACAAGTAATGAACTGTTAGTTGAGCATAGGACTTTTGCAGTAATCAAAGCTAATCTGCTGATCTTTAATTTCAGGGAAAGTTCAATATATGATACTTAATCTAAAAAAAGCAGTCAGCGCTGACCTGACTAGTAATTATTTTTTTAAGCTTAATTACTTTCCCATGGTTAATCATGTAATCATTTAAAATCTGTCTTAGCCCATTAAGTACATTAAGTAGTTTTCATCCTTTTAAATGTCCTAATATTTCAAAATTATATTATATTTGTGGTGTGATGCCCACTTATATACTCAGCTAAATTAATATGCCGTGACTTGTATTTCTGACAATTTTTAGAGAGAGCTGAACATATACCGATGTATAGCCTAATTGCATCTAGCCAACCTTGTACTACCTGTTTTTGACCTGATTCTTTAGTTATTAGTTAGAGGATGAATCGCAGACACTATTCTTTTTGTTGTTGTTGAATTTGATTTTTTTTTAAGTGTCTATAAGGCCAAACAACTGGAAAGTTCAATGAAATGCTGCCAAAAGTTTTATTTATTTAATCATTTTCTGTTTTGTAGAAACAGTTTCATCTGAATAGATCTTGTAAACTCACTCGTTCTTTTTTTGTCCGTAGCTCTTGTGGTTACTACCGCAGCTGCTGGCTATGCCATGGCTCCAGTGCCCTTTGACCCTGTCACTTTTTTGATGGCTTCAATCGGAACAGGTCTCGCATCCTGTACAGCCAATTCCATCAATCAGGTCAGTCACCCCATGCACATTCATGAAATAACTGCACACTCAGCAGAACGTGACAGGACCAAACACAACATATGAAGCCTAGCGACCTGACATCCATCTGGAATATGCTAGCAATTGATAGACTATTTCATTGTGTGTGTGTGTGTGTGTGTGTGTGTGTGTGTGTGTGTGTGTGTGTGTGCGCATATGTGTATTCAACTCACGTGCATCTGATCTTGTGTACTTTTATATCCAAAATGCCTGATACATGTGGATACTGTGATTAATTAATCAAGCCAGAATGATTAATCACCATGTACTTGGGCATTTTTAGATTACTGGTACCTGCTAAGGCATTTTAAAGGCACAATATGTAAGATTTTTGGATTAAAATATACAAAAACCACTAGAACAATGTTTTATATTTTGTTGAATTGTGTACTTACATTATCCCAAATTTTTCCACGAATGTTTCAATCCAGAGAAATAAGCTATTTTAACCAGGACACGGACCGTGTCTGTGCGTCGCCTATCAATGACATCACACCCGCGTTACCCTCGATTTCCCGTTTTGTGTAGAAACCATGGAAACACCAAATGCTTTAATATATTATGTGTTTTATCAGACAAGGGAACAACTGTATGGAGACATTTATAGATGGAAAGCGTATTATGTTGCAGTAATATACAGCATATTCTCCATCATACAATATGTTTTAAAATTAAGCAACACAAGCCATCCGGCATATATTAATATGATATTCTAATATCGATGTAGCTTACTGGAGTGTGCAACAAGTGTCTCATTGCAGCCGCAGAGCGAATGCACATTTATAACATAATGTTCAACACACTCAAATGTATCAAATATGATAAAACAGCGCTACATTACCCCACATACACTTGACCGGAAGAAGCGGCGACCATGGAATAATAATAGTTTCGCTGCTGTCGAGCCGTGTCACGCTCGTCTCTCATTAGAATCAAACGGGAATCATCGACCTCGTTCAGCTCCCACAGGACTCGGCCCTGCTCTGCTTCATACTACAGTACCGTTAATAATCTCATCCATGAACATGATTTCTGTCCGCGTCCCGTTTGATTCTTTTCCACCGGCTGTGAGGTGAAGACTACAACTCCCAAGATTCCTTTGTTTTGAATAGGCGACCTCTAGCGGCAAAAAACTACATAGTGTGCCTTTAACAAATGTTACCTGGGTCAATCTCACGAAGGGTTGTTCAGGTTACATTTCACTGCTTCTCCTTCTACTCCTTCCTTTTAATTAAAACAATAACATAGATCTTTTTATATAGATAAAAAAATAATGCCATAATGAATCATTATAAAAAATATTTTTTTACACTAACAGACACATTATAGTAATGAGAATTTGGAGGTAAAATCTGCTTAATTTGAATAATTGTTCTGTGCATTATAATGCATTTATAGGTCCTAATAGTAAAAATACCTTATGCAAAATATGTTTATTATTATTATCATTGCTTTTAGTGAAATGTGACCTGGACATTTCTTTCAGATTCCGTTTTCAGTTGCTGGTGTACTGACAGCTTTGTCAATGGATCAGTCATTTCTGAATTCAAGAACTTCTCTGTACTCTAGATATATCTGTTTACTTCTAGCAGAGGCCTTTACTTTCACAGTTAACAAATGTACTTTCATTGTGGCTTTTACATTGGTTTATTATCCATGTGACATGTAAAAATGGGATGTGATAATGCAAGCCCATGGCAGACCCCACAAATCCTGTTGTAGATGGTTAGAAATGTATTACCCGCTAGTTTTGGTACTTAACCTCGACTCTGCACAAGCATTCCAGCCGGAGTAATTGCCTACTTGGCGGTCTGTTGATTTTTCTATTGTTTTGCTTGTGTACAGCTAGATGGATGAAGTCTCATTGCAGCGTTGGCTTGACTTCAGGGAGTCCCGCAATACCCAGCAGAGTTTCATTGTGTGTTACACAAACACAGGACACAAACACTCGATATGGGCTCTCACAGTGCAGTTTGTCGTTCATTTAGAGCGAGAGGGAGAAAAGAAATCAGTGTTTAAGTGAGCCAATTGAAGAGTCTTTTGCATTCCACTCCTGCTGTGTATCTAAAAAAAAAAAAATACATTAAGCAAGATTAGCTGTGTTACTCTTTTTTTTTTCAGATGAAAGCATTTGCAGAGCTAGAATGAGAAGAAACAGAGAGCGAGAGACGCACGTTGTATACGCTCTGGTTTGCTCCATCCGTAATCAGCTTTCTGCTCAAATCTGAGCACGTTCTGTGCAGTAAGGTCTTCATGACTCAAGAGTATTAGCCAAATTGAAGGCTGTTACATCAACCTCTTTCAACACCTGCAGCTCCTTGACCAAAACACAGGTGTGACCTGTATTTTGTCAGAAGGTCACGATCACACCACTGGCTCGTTCACCTGCTGACCTGTTTTCAACAGGAAGATCCTACACTTGGCCTTTTTACTTTTTAGTGGTGTCTCTGCAGTGTGTTTACCCATTACCGTGGCGTTAGATTAGCCTGACCTCATTGTGTCATATGCTGGTGGCCTTTCATACCTGTGGACTAGATGGTGCAGAAACGAACAAGCAAATATTTGCTCCTCAGGTTGGGCATTCATGGGTTGGGTTTTGTTTAATGACTGATTGCTAACCTTTTTCTGTGATATGTCTGCATCGCATAGGTGTGTGTTTGGTTGACATGTTTAGATTATGCACTTCTACCTGATTAGTCTTAAAAGGGTTGGTAAGATTTTTAAAAACATTTTCTGTAAGAAGTCTCCCCAAGCCTACTTTTATTTGATCAGACTGTAAAAGCAGTAATACAATATAATTGCAATTGTAGTGAAATATTATTATAATTTAAAGTAACTGTTTTCTATTTTAATATATTAAATCATTTTATTCCTGTGATGGCGAAGCTGAATATTCAGCAGCGATAACTAGGGTTGGGTATCGTTTGTGTTTTTTACGATACCGGTAACAAACCGATACTTTTAAAACCGTACCGGTGCCAAAACGCTGCCTGATCCGATACTTAAAAAAAAAAAAAAAAAAAAGAGCCACAAAACGAGGTGGATGACATTAAATAATGGCTTTTTATTGAAAACCTTTTTTTTATTTAAAAATGTATTAAAAGTTTAAGTATACTTAAATATATAAATATAAATAAATACAAAACACAGTTAACTTAACAAATTCACAGTAAAACCTAAGCCACCTAACCCAGGCCTAATTTAACACTAAATAACAGTTACAGTAATAACAGCAAAGTAGTCACTATTCATGGTATGCCACAAACCAGCTTCAAGGTTCAGCTTTATTTTGCAGAAATATGACCATATTCTCTGGCTATATATTTTAGAATGCATCGCCTTATTGTTTCCATGGCGACATATCATGCTTTTCACATGATACACAGCAGCCACAATAGTGCTTTATGACAGCTCAGCTGTATCGGGTTTATTTTGTTTTTATTCAAAATATTCACAAACTTATTAACTATGTCACAAACTATCTGATATTCTGATTTTCAAATATGTGTTCGGGCGCCGCCATGTTAGTTTGCGCCTCAGAGAATCGGATCTGTCGGATTTACAACACGTAATGTTATCCACGTCTTATGAAATACATGAAAGTAAGTGACCGGTGAACTGGGAGAAGAATAGAGTAAACTACATAGTTACTATATACTGTGTATCTGATATGAATAAAACACATAGTCAAATTATAACTGTCTGAAAGGATTGTCATTGCGGCTATAGATATCTGTGTGTATTTTTTGCTAGTACTTATGAGCATTTAAATGTCTGGAACCTAAAATAAACATTATGTGGTTGAAAACATTGAATACCGGTAGTTGTGATATGTGACGAGCGCTGAATGTGTCCGTCTCTGGCTCGCCGCCAGCCAAGGCACAAAAGCACGTTTGAATTTAAGTGGCACCGAAATCTGCGTTCTGATTCGGTCCCGATTACATGCTATATTGCCATATTGGCACCGGGTTTCGGTACCCAACCCTTGCGATAACTCCAGTCTTCAGTCACATGATTAAATTATTCTTTAAAAATCATTCTGATATGCAGATTTGTAGCTCTAGAAACTTTTGTTGTTAGCAGTGTTGAAAACAATATTTTTGTGGAGTTACTATTTTTTTTTGTTATTTAAAAGTCTTTACTGTCACTTTTGATCAATTTAATGCATCTTTGCTGAATAAACTATTCTTTAAAAAGAATAAGAAAATGAAGCCTATTTAAATATGAACTTAATATTTTATTATATTTTTATTTTACAGAAATTGTCGTTTTGTGCCAAAATTGTCTTCACTTATAATTTTTTTTAATCCTTATCTAATAATCCGGAGTTTCTAAGTTTTAACAGTTGATTAAAAGGTGTCGGAACCCTGTTGATTTAGTATGCTGAATAACACTGCACATTTGAATTGATGCTAAATTAGTCATTCATAGATGAGTTAAAAACATGTGGGGAAAACTTGGATAGGCATGAAAGGTTTAAAGAAATCTTACAGCGAAGAAGCCAACTAATTTTTCAAGTAATATAATGAAGTTATAATGGCAGGGAAAAGGTTGATTTGGTATAATTGACGTTTTTGCGCAGTTCAAAATCAGGGCTCACCTGGTCATTAAGTGCATTTAACAATGAAACTGATACAAGGTCCAGGAGGCTGAAAGGGCTGAGGTAATGGACGAATATGGCGCGAGTGAAGGCGGACAGATGGGCGCTCTGTAAATTTGTAGCGTTTGATGTGCCGTCTTTGAAGTTCTAATTGAGCAGGAACAGTGAGGAGGGATGGAGTACTTAGAACAGGTCCATCAATCACGTGTGCTTTTATATGCCAAAAAAACATGTTGGAACACAGGTATCAGATGTTAGTTTTATAATTTAAGTGGAACATGGGTATTTCTGATGCACACTTTGGTTTGCTCTGGTACTGTCTAGATGGCCTTGTGACTTCCGCAAGTGTTTCTGAAGGTTCAGTCGGAGACTAATAGGCTTTCTGTGGCTTCAGAGGACATTTAATCCATAGGCCGTGGAGCAGGCTTTCTTGTGGCAAGCGGTTTGCATCTGCACAAAGTCTTCACTCCACACGTTACAGTATGGAAAGAGACTATGTCTGGCCTCTCTGTCTCACCTCCTACTCAAAGCTGTCATTTGGTTTCACATCCGCTGACGTGTACATGCATAGAAATTTAATTGCAACCATAGTAGTGCGTCAGTAGCCTTTAAGGGTGAAATCATACATCACTTCATCATGTTAATAATATAATTATAATTACATAGAAAAAAAGTTAAATATGAAAGACAAAACCGTAAAATCAATATTTTAACAATTTGACTCTGAATTCTGATTGGATGACTGGCTTTTTCAACAAAAAAGGCACTAAAATAGCCTATAAGTCATTTGAATTCTATGTTGATACAATGTTGCAGGTTTTGTTTGCCAAATGTGCACAAACAAACTCCACTTTCCATTGTACATAATAATTCCGTGACTCGTTCTTGTCTTTTCTTTGATGCATCTTGCTTTGTATTTTCACATTATTATTGTTTCATTGTTACCTTTGCATATAAATAATGTTTAAAGCAGTCCAGTTTAGCAACACCTTTACTAGCTGACAGATTCATTGGGTTATACCACCCAAAAAATCATTTGCACGAATTTTGTAAATCAGACCCTGTTGAAAACGGCCCTAGCGACACCAAGGTCATGGGTTTTAATCCCAGAGAAAACACTGGTAAAACGTCATGTTGAAGTTGCATTGGATAAAATCACTAGAAATAAAGGTAAGGCGGAGTGTATGGTTTTATTTGTAAGTGTGGATTAAATTGGAAGTTGGATGTAAATCACACCGGGTACCAGATTTGTTTACGCTGTTCAAATACAGTGCAACAGAACAAGTTATAGTATACAGTCTGTCTCTTTGTTCCTGAAGCCTCAAGCTCTTTTTGAAGTCTTCGAGATCTGTGTGCATGCAGAAACTGTGACGTGATTGTCATCATATCTGGTAGCAGCTCGTACAGAGACAAATTCCTGGTGTGTATACCCTACTGACACAGTTTTGCATCACACTTGGCTAATGAAAGTCGTTCTGATTTAATTGGGATGATTTATTTATTTGGGGTGCCGTCTATGCGATGAACACTGTTCTTTCTCTGTGGCTTTGTGAAACCAACCGAGTAACTGGTTGAATGCCACAAATCAGTGCCATGTGGTCATTGTAGTAACTCTCTGATCTCATTCTCCTAGTCCTGACTCATCTTGTGTAATGTGACAGGTCTTGGGCACACCCATACCTGGCGGTAACTGATCCCCGCTCTTAACTCATCCTTTTGGTTTTTATAACTCCCAGAGAGGAAAATAAAGGAAGAATGACGTCCTTAGATGTGGTGCCAGTTTTTCCCCCCCCCATTATAAAACATCACTGCCACCCCCGTGCGGTTTTCCGTGATCAAAGATGATCCTTTTCAAGCTTGTAGAGTCCACTAAACATACGACAAACAAATCAAAGTTAAGGTGGATCCTGTTAAGCTTTGGTGTCTGTGGATTGAACATCAAACACCAAGCAGCTGATTTTTGGTATCTCAGGAGCCAGTGGAGTTCGTCTCTGTTTGTGTTTACTTGTGATCGTGATGAGATTTACTTTGAGACGGGAAAGACAGGCCTGGGAATTAGTGGCTGTAGCTTTTAGCCTTTGGTTCCTTGGAGTATTTCCTGAAGTCACATTGCAATTTTGTGGTTTCTTATTTCAGTGTAACCTTGTTTGGAAACTGTCAGGAATGCTGTAAAAACACAAACCCCTAACAATGGCCAGCCAAAGTTGATACTGCATTTCACCTAGGGATGCAGTGTTCAGTTGTATCTCTATGTCACATACGGTTACGTCTTTTGTAGGGATGCACCGAATATTCGGCCACCGAAAGACTTTTATCACCGAAACAATA
Organism: Gobio gobio; assembly: GCF_949357685.1. Classification (NCBI taxonomy): domain Eukaryota; kingdom Metazoa; phylum Chordata; class Actinopteri; order Cypriniformes; family Gobionidae; genus Gobio; species Gobio gobio. The sequence goes on along the minus strand of NC_137113.1, from coordinate 13,142,369 downwards.
TGGCCGAAATGTTGTGATGACGCAAACAGAAACCGCGACCTGCACGTGCTTGTCTGAAGCAACATGTCTGCGGTGTGTACGTATTTCAGTATATCTGAGAAACACCCACGTCTGCTCCATGCACAAGCACTGACAGCGAGAGCTCATGTTCTCGATGAGAAGAGGACCAGACTTCACTATGAAACCAAACGGTTTCCGAATGCAATCTTTAACAGTGGGCATGTTTTAAGCGTGGAGCACACTTCAATCCGAGTTCCCACACCAACATTGATCAACATGTATCACGAAATTCAAACGATAAATGCGGTTTTGACGCTCTTTAATGTGGCATCACTGATCACATCACAGTTCAAGCGGCGGCGCGCACGCGCGTGAACACGATCATCTGTGAGCGCGATCGATCATCTCTTCCTTAAGAATAAACATGAATGAACATCTAAGGTGTGTTGAGGATGCATTACAACTTACTGTCACGTATCACATGTGGTGTAATCGCTCAATCAGTGTTTCAATGGCGAAAAGACGTCAATATAACTGCTTTAAACTAAACATTGTAAGTTATAACTTTAGCATCACATTTACCTCAGGCAGTCATTCAGTGTCCACAGAATTTTATTCACTAGAGTAAATCAACTCTTTCACTAAATATATGACCTATATTAGCCGTTATATTTATTATATTCTACTTAACCTGTTTATGATATCTTGATTATTTCATGCATGTTTAAATAAACCTGTCATGAAAATGACAGACACTGTGTATAAATGATTATATTTCAACAACGAATTGGATAAACTATTTTATAATCAGATTTAGAAGTTATTGCAAAAACTGCCTTATGTGAAGTTTACATTTTTGCGTATTGTTATTTGAGTGTTGATTATTAGACCTAATGCACCTGTTCTGAATGCACTTTCTTGTAGTAGTCCTACAGAGAAAAAATAAAATAGACCTAAATGCACTTTGTTTTTATGAGAGAACATTTAATTTTAAAACCTTTCTGTAGGCCTGTACATTATTATTTAATGTACAAATGAGTGGGGTCAAGTTAAACATTTTAGTTTGAATTTTATTTTATACTGTGCATTGTTGCAATGTGCTAAATAAATATTGGCGTAATTTGTAATTGATTTATTCTTTGAAATAGGGCTGTGCAATTAATCGAATTTCGATTTCGATTTTGCCTCCCAACGATCACCAAAATAGTACAATCGAGAAAAAACGATTATTTTGCCATGTTCAGTTTTGCAAGAACACTCTTATTTTGTCTTGCGTTCTGAATGAAACGCGCACGCGCTCATCCGCCCCTCCCGAAGCCACAAACTCTCTCAGATCGGGAGTCTCGTGTGCATATCATCCGCTGGAATTTAAAAACTCGGCGCGAGTAAAGATGGCAGAAGGAGGGCAGTTACAGCAGCGTTTGGTGAGCAAAAAAGGCAAAACCAACTCCGTTGTCTGGGAACAGTTTGGCTTTGAGGAATCAGACGACGAGCAGAAACATGCTACGTGCAAGATTTGCTACATGCAGTGGCTGCAACGCAAGGGAACACCACGAATTTGTTTAACCACTTGAAAATTAAACACAGAGTGACCTATGACAATCTAATAAAGAAACAAAAACTGACGAGAGCAGGGGTGCCGTGTAAACGTCCTTTTTTCCCTCATATTTCTCAAATAATTCTCTCTTTGTAAACTTTGTTCAATGCATGCGAGTGCTGCCGTATGTTTGAATATGACCAGTCGTTTTCACCGTCGTCACCCGGGTTTAGTGCCAGAAGACGCGAATGAGAAGCCGCGCGCGCTGTGAGGAAATGTATCTCTGTGCACTCATCCGAGAGCGCGCACACGTCTCTCAGCGCGCAAATATTGAGTTCTCTTTCAAGTCTTGCTCTTGAACGGACAAACTCACACAAAACGTATGTCAACATGTCCATCATGATGAGTATTCTAGCAGACATTGTCTCAATATGCCTTAAGTAAACTTTATACAGTCGATAAAGACGACGCATATCCGATCCGGATTGAATAGCTTTTGTAAGTTTAATAGGATTCATCTTTAATTTATGCACTCAAATATGCAATGTTATTTTACATTTGATACATTTCTGTACCTGAAAACTAATGTTAGACGTACATGAAAAGCATAGCCGAACCATATTGTTGATCTTATTTATTTGTGATTATCATTTTTACGTGAATACTTTTATACTTTGATTTGAATATATGTTATATTATTTATTTTAATAGTTCAAAAAGTACAACAAATGTTACAATTTCAATTGAATTGTTGAAAGGTGTATTTTTAATAAATGCAACACATTCCCAAAGTCATGTGAAATAATCGTGTTACATAATCGTGATTTCAATATTGACCAAAATAATCGTGATTATGATTTTTTCCATAATCGAGCAGCCCTACTTTGAAACTTTAATATTAATTTATGCAATTGCAATGCCTCGAATTTAGTAAAGTTAGTACACAGTCATAGCCATAAATGCAATAGTACAAATAATTGCCATAATTTCTTTCGGTGTTTCGGTTTTCGCCCTTGGTTTCCTCTTTTTCGGTTTCGGCCAAGAATTTATTTCGGTGCATCCCTAGTCTTTTGTGATTTTGGATTTGGACCTTTCAATGTTTAATTTTTAAAGGTACAGTTATTTCTGCAGCACTAGTGGCGCAAAACAGAAATGCAGTAATAATTAGGAAGAACATTTTAGAAGTGTTTATTTTTTTAAATAAACATTCCCTGCATTCCCTGTCCTTTAATGTATGGTCAAACAGTTTGTCATTCCCTTTTATATTTCCATTATATACATTTTGGGGTCTGTCATTTTTTTTAATGTGTCTCAAGCCGGGTGCGATTTATAATAGTCCTTTATGATTGCATGAACATGATCCCCGCTGTAAACCATGTCACACTGTAAGATCTAAGTGGTCATTAATGTCAGACAACACAACGATAGTCAAGGCTTGTTAAAAACGGACGCACGCAAGAAAACTCGTCCTGAGTTATATATCATCAATCAATCGTTAGTTTGTCATGTTCACCGACAGCCGATTAACTCCTTAACGTTCATGAGCACGTGCACGGGTTGAAGCGCTATTTTTAGCACGAGTGTAATGTTTGTTAATAGATTTAACGCAAAAAAACATCATTAATCTTGACAAACTATATATCATTCTAAAGGTCTAAACCTCAAGCATCGAGGACAGACCACTGTTTTTCAATGAAAAGCTTATAACGGCTGTATTTTTGCATGAATGTAAGCAATACACATCAAATCAAGCATAATTAAAAACAGAGCACCTACCTTTAATGTCCTAATTACGAGCCACACACGCATCCTCTGCTAAACATTCCAGAATGAATGGAAAGGTGAAGGTCCACTGAATAACATCCCATAGAGCATTTTAATCCAACGAAACAATAACGGTGTAATATTGATGGTTAATCCTTTGTTTACATCGCATTTCCGCGGAGCGAAGTATCATACTAGACTGTTATGCAATAAAATAATGCACCAAAAACAGTCTCCCGGTAGCATAAAGTGGCATGGGTTTATACCTTAGAATGTTACGAACAAAATACAACTAACCCCACTCAAAAACATGCAAAGATAGCCGCGATATAGTCAAAAATATCCAACCATGGCACTCGTTTTATCTGATGTCATGACGTGCTCATCCAATGATAATGTCTGTTTATCTGGAGCCAATAAAAGCATTGAATCGTCATGACTGACAGAAAATGTAGCCAATGAGCACACGATTCCAACGAGATCTTGCATGTGTATATTTGTCACATGGGCGTGAATATTTATTCATTTGAATGTGCCAATGTGGCGCAATCTCCCCACGAGATGCAGCGAGTTTGACACCCCCCACTGACAGCATAAAGCTAACGGGCTAGTAAACAAACAGACGGTCTCTTTGTAGTAACTGTTTGCTAATCTTACTAACTGGACGGAATGTATTATCCAATGGATCGTCAAAAGAAGTTTTTATTGTGTTGAAGATGCTTTATTTGAGCTCACTCGAAGCAGCGGTGTGGAAAACCATTGAGAAGAGTCAAGACAGCGATGACGGTGCTTGTTGACAGAGCTGATCCAATAACATACCGGTGAGTTGCTATGTGTAGTTGTTTATGTATATTGAGAATGTGTGTGAGAATGTATTTATTTTATTGTTTCTGTGTGTTAGAAAAAATGCAATATACCAGTATGCATTATACATATGCTGATATTTTGCATTTTTCCTAGCACACATGGGGAAAAAGTATATATAATTTTTCCCCATGTGTATGTAAATAAAACATATATATATATAACACATGTAATTGTTTATATATATATATATATATATATATATATATATATATATATATATATATTGAGACTGTATTTATTTTATGTTTTTCCTGTGTGCTAGAAAAATTACAATATACCAGTATGCATTATACATATGCTGATATTTTGTATTTTTCCTAGCACACATGGGGAAAAAGTATATATAATTTTTCCCCGTGTGTGTGTAAATAAAACATATATATATATAACACCAGTAATTGTTTATATATATATATATATATATATATATATATATATATATATATATATATATATATATATATATATATATATATATATATATATATATATATATATATATATATTGAGACTGTATTTATTTTATGTTTTTCCTGTGTGCTAGAAAAATTACAATATACCAGTATAGATTATACATATACTGATATTTAGCATTTTTTCTAGCACACACAGACGGCCGACCATCTGTGTGATTGTTGAATGCTCACTGTATCACCGGCCATTATATTGATTGTAGGACTGTGTGCGAATGTATGGGCCGCCGTCAATATGAATGCTCACTGTATAGCCGGCCGTTAGATTGATGCTTGGGCTGTGTGAGAATGTATAGGTGGCCGTCAATATGACTGCTGTCTAACCGACTGCCCATCAGTTTCATTGTTCATGGGATGGCCTGTAATTAGAGTGAATGATGACAGTGTGATTGTTGATTGAATGGGCAAACTATACAGAAATAGGACATGCAGTGCTAATTCTCTTTCCTTTCCTTGCCATTCTACAGGCATCAGGTTGAGTCTTCAGATGAGCTATGGCATCCAAGCACCAGCCAACCAGCAGAAAAGAGAAGAACGCTTTCAGATTCTTCAAGATCTGCACTTGCTGTTGTAGACCTGAATCCGCCAGTAAAAGGCCAGTAAATGTTTTTTTTTTTACATTTGCAAATTGTGTGTGTTTTTATAGCTATATATTTATATTATATTGTTATTTATATTACTAGTTATATTTATAGTTATTATACTTATATTACTTGTTGTATTTTCAGATGCAAAGAAGTTTAGCTCTTTTTTTATTAATATTTCATTTTTATTATATTTTTATAAGTTCTGTTGTACAAATAAATCACTAATACAAAGTCTTATGGTTCTGCCTATTATTTTATAGTTGAAAAAGCATTCAAGCATCATATATGATGGCTAAAACAGCTTGCAGTACACTTCATAACATTAGGTTATCAAGTCTCCTTTAGGTTTCTTGGCACCTGGACATATTCTTAGAAAAAAGCATGCAGGAACCCCATTTTTCATGATATCTTCGTCAAATTTTAAATATAAACTGATGAGACTTGTGCCTTTCAATTCATTAACTAACTGGATTCCTCCAGGCTTATTTTCATATATTTTTACATCAAATAATAAAGTGTTCATTGTAGCACAAATCATCTTCAAGACACTTCAACTTCTATAACTGTTTGTCTTTCTAAGTTTTTTCTACTTTAATGTTTGGGTAATAAACTCTAAAGTGTCTTCTTTTTAAAGATGTCTAAATTGTGCATGTAGTGCAAATTGTTCAGCAACTGCAATTGTTTTAGTTGGGAGATGTCATTTCTGGGGATGTGCCTCAAGCAGGCGGAGGGAGAAATGGAACAGACATAGTCTTGGAAAAAAGCTTGCAGGAACCACATTTTTCATTATATCTTCCTCAAACTTGAAATATAAACTGATAAGTCGTGTGGCTTTCAATCCATAACTGAACTGGATTCCTCCAGGTCTATTTTCATATATTTTTACATGAAATAATACAACATTCTGTGTAGTGCAAATAATTTTTGAGGCATTTCAACTATTATAATTTTTTATCTGTTTGAGAATTATCAACTCTGATTGCTTTTTAGTAGAGTCCCAAGTGTCTTCTTTCCAAAGATACCTTAATTGTGCCTGTAGCACACTGTTCTCAGGAGCTATAATTGTTTTAATTCAGGTAGGTCGTTTTCAGCTGTGAGCCCCAAAGTGGGGTTGCAGTTTAACAGGTTAATGACCGTTGCGATGAAATTTTACCTCAGGCGAAATTCCGGTAGTGTCAGAAGATTTGCGGTCCTGCAATGTGACTTCTCCTATGATATAAATTGTCTTCATTTTATTTTCAAGACAGGACAGGTGAGCTGCATTACACACGGGATTGAAATGGTGGCTACAAAGACATCTCTAGCACTCCTTTTGGTCGTGGTTTGTCTTGAAAATAAAATTAAGACAATTTGACGGTCATCATAGGAGAAGTAACTTTGCAGGACTGTGCGCCAAATCTTCTGACACTGCCAGAATTTCGTCTGAGGTAAAATTTGATCGCAACGGTCATTAATCGGCTGTCGGTGAACATGTCAAACTACCAATAAAAGATTTCAGATTTTAGCCTAATCTGGAATCTTTGAGGAATCTTTAAGGATGTGCAAAATTTGTCTCAGACGGCCAAATCGTGGCCAAAATCACACCGTGTGCATCCGGCTTTATGCTTACTAAGGCCACGTTTATTTGATTTTAAAAATACAGTAAAAATAGTAATATTGTGAAATACTATTGCAATTTAAAATGTTTTTTTATTTTAATATTTTAAAATTAAATGTATTCCTGTGATGGAAAAGCTAAATACTCACATGATCCTTCGTAAATCATTCTAAAATGTTGATTTGCTACTCAATAAATATTTTTCAAATTCTATCATTGTTGAAACCGTGTGTTCTGCTTAATATTTTTGTGGAATTATGTAAAAGGGATAGTTCACCCAAAAATTATCCCATAATTTACTCACCCTCAAGCCATCGTAGGTGTATATGACATTCTTCTTTCAGACGAATACAATCGGAGTTATATTAAAAAATGTCCTGGCTAATCCAAGCATTATAATGGCATTAAATTGCAGCCCAAATTTTGAATCCCCAAACAGTGTGAAAGAAGAATGTCATAAATACCTAGAGGTACACACTTTGAGGGTGAGTAAGTCATGGGGTAATTTTCACTTTTGGGTGAACTATCCCTTTAACACAGCACACTCTCAATTTGCTATTGTGATGATGTAGCTTTGGGGTCAGCCTAAACGGAGCTTCATGGGTGTTCTGTTGATTGCTGTAAAAGCTTTACCCTGAATTCCACTTAATTTGATAATTGGGTCCAAAGAGGCTTTTTTCCCAAGCTAAAGGTTGCAAATCAGCAGTCGGGTGAAGGGGCCACAGCAAAGAAAATACTTTTCTTTGCAGCCTCTTGCCAACGAGGACACAATCACATTTTTCCCACCACCTTTTTTGTGAGGTGTCAACTCAGTGTTGTTTTTGTAAATCCTGTCCTGGTATTTGAGGGGTGGTTTTGTGTCATATCCCCTGTTGAGATAGACGGGTGTGAGTGGTGGGTCGCCAGAGGATGGCATGCACACAAGAGCATCAACAGCTTCTGACAAGCCAAAGAAAAACACATCTAGTTCCCTGACCCCCTTCTCTATGCTTCACCTCACTTGTGTTGCCTGTCGTCTTGTAGGTATGTGCAAAACCACCTATTACAGAGTGGGTGGGTTGTTTGAAAGACTAGCCAACAAGACAATCTTAAACGCAGTATAATTGCAAATATTTATGTTCTTAAAGTTATAACATTAATAATACAGTTGAAAATAATGCAGTATTATTTATTTATTTTTTATTTATCATTTTTATTATATAGGTTATATATGAATTATGAAATTACTTTTTAATTATTATAATAATAATATATTATTATTATTCTTGTTATTTAAGTTTTATCGTTATATTTATTTGAATTGATGTACCACTAACTAATTTTTGTCAGTCTTCTCTGTCTATAAAACACATTTTGTTGAAAATATATTTTGTTTCACCTGTAATAATCCTATTTTTTAATCAAATATCATGATTTTCAATACTATTGAGTAGTGTATGTTACCACTATTTGTTTCTTTTGAAATGCATAGATCTTGCCACGAAAATAGCCATAGATTCTGGTATAGCAATAAAAAAAATAAAAAAACACTTGTGTATGCTTTTAGGATTACAAATAGGGATGTGACTGTGAGGAAATTTTCCCACAGGTTAATCGACGTGTGATAACACCGGTAATACCGGTATCATCAGCGAGGGCTTTTCAATTCTAATTCCAAACCGAAAGTAAAATGAGCACGGCCATTCGGGCTTTCATAACAGAGTGGAGCAAAGCAAGTGTTTTCAACGAATTCCTATGGAAGCTCAACTGAAATTAACTGAAAACAAGCCAGTGGACACGCACCGTGAATGTGGCCGTAAATGCGTTCGCACTATGCGGCCGTGAATGAATGACAGTGCAGTCGTGCGCATTTTACTTTAGTTTTAGAAGTAGCGCCAATTCGGGGGCGGCTTGCTTGAATGGTGGGTTCATTAGCCTATTATTCTTAATAAAAAACCTAAAAACAAAACCGTACAATGACAAACTCACTTAAATAGGCTCTTTTACATTTCACTTTGAAACCAAATCTTCTGCTGTCATCTTGTCATTCAGCTCCTCACTCTTTGGCGATAAATGAAATGTGACTCCTGCTGCTGGTCTGTGCTGCGACTCTCGTTCGGCTCATGCTCTATTAAGCAGACATGTTCAGTTTTTATTTGTAGTGTCTGTTCTCTAACTGAACTCAATTATTTTATTACTATAAAAAAAATCTAAACAACGGTGGGGGGTGGACAAGTGATGTAACCGGTTTTGTGCCTGAACACCAACAACACCGACTATCGCAGCAAGCCTAATTACAAATAGTTGTGATTTGTATGGTTAAGAATTATCCTGACACTCTACAGTTAATGATCTCATCTCTTTGTTGAATTAGAAGACCTGAGCAGAATGAAACCTGAGTGTAATTATACTTGATTATTTAATAATTTTAATTGCCCCATCCCATCACAGTAGCTTATATTTTGATTTGGCCCTTTTGTTCAATGATGTTGCTCATCTCAAAAACGTTAAACATGCATTCATAGTTAATTCTGGGAGTTCCATGTTGAAATGATCTTGGAAATTCCCTGCTGATTATAAAATGATCTGAACCTTCAGGAGGTTTTGCACCTTCTACTTCAATTGGCAAGCTCTCAAGAGATATTCAGATGCAAATTTAAATGCGTAACTCTGAGAAGCAGCATATCAAATCACCCTTTGAAGTAATTTATGGCTCTGTAAAACATTAATTCCTGTTGTGTTCTGCGTTTGATCAGGGTTGTACAAGTGCTCAACGTCCCTGTTTCTGCTTCCCTTAATAATGTTAATTGTAATAGTTACTGGTTTTTCATAAAAAATTATTTGAATTGGCTTGTCATTGTGTTATGTTTTTGTAACTATTCAGACTGATTGTGTCTCCTCTAAGGATGCCTGCTATGAATTTTTAATGCCTAATCTATAAAGAAGACCTAACATCAACGGATCAACAAGAACAGGACTCATCACAAGAACACCAAGTAATCACATCTCCATATCTGACGGCACAGAATATTCTCCTGCATAGGGGTTCCTGTAGATAGGGGAACCACTATCCCATGAGGCTTCTTGTTCTTACTGCAGGCATCTCACCCTTAATCTTGTGTGGCATAGACTGTACAGTGATTGTCGCCTGCTTGTAGTTTCCATGCATTTTTAAAATGCATATTTGCATGCGTAGGGTGGCTGCTTCAAAAGCAATGTAATGTAAACGAGTGAGAGCACGAGAGAAAATTGGAAGGGGATACTGGGATGTAAAACATGATCTTTGAGAGGAATTAATAACAATCATTAAAATCTAACATTTAGTCTGAAATATGTTTTGCATATTGAAATTGCTCTTTCAGAAACGCATCTTGCATATCTGTATGCATTTGGTCGTCAACAAACACTTACTCAGCAAAGCAGCATTGTTTTTACTGTTACTTTTCATCAGTTGAATGTAGGGCTGAAACGATTCCTTGAGTAACTCGAATACAAAAAAATCATCGAGGAAAAATGATTTGCCTCAAAGCTTCGTTCAGTCCATTTAACCAAGTAATCTCACTTGCTTAAACTAATTTAAACTAACAGACGAAAGCTCCTACACGGTCATGTTGCAGAAAAATATGCTGAGACATTTTGTGTAAGGACTCGGAGTAGTGATGCTTTCATTGATTTGAGTAATTTAAATCACACATTTAAATCATATTTATAGCTCCTAACTTAATAAAACAAGATACTATGTTACTATGATGAATGATTACCTCAAAATGTAGATCTGTATGTGCGGTGTACTTTATCTGAATTAAATAAACACATCTCTCCTTTTGCTCACGTTCCAGCAATCACTCGGTAGTCGACCCCTGGTTTAGGTGATTTAAGAAATGTAATATTAATCTATGCAATTTTAGCAATAAAAATGTAATTCTATTTCATGTTAGCTGACAGCATCTTTCAAATCTTAATTTGGGCCACATGTCTAAAGTTTTGGGATATCTGTGAGTCGAAATCCCTCCTTCTCTGGACCCATCTGTTAAAGCTCTGGCATTCTTGACAGCTCTTTCTGTCCCTCAGGACCTGTGTTACCATCGTTCTTCACATTAGTTCTTCTTGGGCTGCTTTTCAGAACCTCTGGAGGAACCATAAGTTGTAACCAGATGCCCCCTAAGACATCACACCAGCCCGTCTCATTTTGAAGAGCCCCATCCTGCAGTTTTATCTGTTGCCCCATGAGATGCAGTGACAGATGATACATTTTCAAACGGGTTGCAAATTCCACCGGCATGACGACATTGTGGTCTGTTGTTTTACTGCCACTGCATCCTCAAAGCAAGACCGGCTGGCATTAGAGCGGCTCCTTAAAGACGTCCTGTTCAGTCCTTTTTCTTTTTTAATGTTTTAGTTTTTTTTTTTTTTTGCATGGTAGGACTCCAAAACGTCAATGACAACTCTGTTAAGAGTGCCCAAAAAGTGCCGATGGTGTTCGCTTAGGGGTTCATGCTGTACTTTATCAATTATTTATGAATCTTTTATTTCCTTCGGTAATCACATTAGTTCCACCGTACAATGTGACCAGCTCCTTGAAAGTGCATTTTTGCCATCCTGGTGAATGAGCGCTAAAAGCGAGAGTGTCTGAGGAAGGAATTAACACCAAGGTGATCCCTCCATTTAATAGATGCTTAAATTAGGAGCCTTTTTTAACACTTCTTCTTTAACAATAGGGATGAGTCACCTCCGCTTTCATTTCTGCCGTAAGCTATGAATCCATTGGGGAGGGTAGCGTGAAAAGGCAGACTCTTAATCAGTGGGTGATCTCTGATCAGATGGCACGGTGGCACACAGGCTGTTCAATGGCCTATTTCACGGTGTTCAGGATAAGAATGAATATTTAAACAGAGGCAGTCGTTTAATAGTTAATTTCCCCAGTCTCTGCGATCCACAGGGTGTCAATCTATGTCAAACTACACTATGGGATATTTCGCCACAGGCTCCATATGGACACAAGTGCTTGAGATATGGCATTGTTCTAGTAAATGTCAGCTACAAAAAATGGTATCGTCACATGGAATTTGATACCTTAATTTCAACTCCAGTTAGGTTGGGTTTCATTTTCTTTTGCATATTGAAATTAGAGAAGGATATTCCATTCATTTTGTGTTGTTAGCGGCAACCTAGGATCAACCTCTGACGTCACACCCACGGACCGTTGGCTGAAAGTCTGATGCACATGGCACACTTTTCTGGAAACATTTCAGGAGTTTCGAAGTCATCATCTGATAGGTTAAATTCTACAGGATGTCCGGGAGATGTCTCGTTCTTTAACGGTCCGCCTAGAAAGAAATGCCCTGACACCAAATTCCCTCATGGAAGAAGAATGCCGTCGTGTTTACAGCTGTGACAGTAAGCGCTTGCCAGGATCAACTAAACACTGAATTTTCAAAAATACGTGGAACACGCGACTCCATTGTTGCCGTAAACTTGTACAACATTCTTGAATGAAAAATTCAAAGATGTACGCCGGTCTGTTATTGTAGGGACATCGACTTTACATTTTCACGCCCTTAAATTTGACGCAGAATAAAAACGAACTGTGATTGGTTGAGTTACATGTCAGTCAAACGTCCTCTTGGGCGGTCCTTAGCCATTGAAAGCTACGATAGAGTCCAGGTCTGGCTGTGCGAGACTAGCGGCATCTAGGCTGTTTACTGAAGAGACTATGTGATGAAGATTTTGCACATCATTTTTGACCTTTTGAATCTCTTTTTATTTTTTTTATTTTTTATTGAATATGCATCCATTAGTAAGGATCCACTGATATTATTTTCACTAATATACTGGTCTGCATCACTATACATTACTGTCAGGCACTTAATAACCTATGATAACCCTCCAGAAACCCCTGTAGCTTTCCAAGAATAACTTTTCTCAAAAAGCACATGAATAGAATATCATGTAATGTTACAGATCACGCCTTGGCAATATCAACATTGCACGTCATGCATGCAGTCTGTTTATCGTGGCTTGATGAAAGTTCTTTGTGGGTTAGGGGTTGCTTAAAGGTCTCTCAGATGCCAAATGAATATCATGTCACGGAGATACAAATTAGTTTACATCTTCAGAATCACAGTTTTTCTTTTTGGAAAGAATAATCTGCTCCACTGCTGTCAGTTTTGATATTCTTTGACCTTATTTGAAGTCTGAAGTTGTGGTCAGGCTCAGGCCAAAAAAATGATATTTTTTTTCCCTTTGGCTTGTATTGTGCAATAACCATTGCCTTTCACCTTCAGGCATGTTACATTTATACAGGGTTTGTCTTGCATTCTGATGGAGTGCTAGTCATAGTGGGTTTTGTTGTCTTGAGCAATGGACAATTTTGTGTGTTTCTTTCGGTCAGCCTTGGGCTACTGTGTATTTATTCAGACTTCCAACCGTTTGTGGGTTCGCTGGTGCTCTTGTGGTTTATGTCTTTTCTCATGGTCCTTGTGTTTGTGGTTTAGGCATTCACCCTTGCAAGACTTGTTTGCATGTCTGCGGCTTCACTGACTTCACATGTCACCAGCCACACAGGTAGAGTCAAAACCAGACGGGTTCTTGACAAAGGAAAGACAACAAACCGTCCCAGGGGTGTTCGCTTCTTGAGATGGAGCCGTGCATTGTCGGCGCGTTTGATCAAAGGGGTTTTCACACAGTGCCGGCACCCTCGCACGCGAGATGTCTCACCTCGCTCTCATCGCTTTATCATCCTTTTATTTACCACAATCCTCTCAGAAGAGTACACATCAATACAGAGGAGAGCTTGGCAGGCGGTTCATGTACATATTAGCAGAGGTTGCAGGTCTAGACATGGTGCTGCTATTGCATGGTTTTTGTTGACTGATTAATCAACATTCTGTAGATCTCCGTAAATTCAGGGAAAACTCCCACGTAAGTCAGTCTCTGGTGGTTAAGAATACCACAAATGCGGAGGTAGATACGGAGGCAGATCCTTGGGCAAATTTGTCCATTATGCAATTCTTGATGCTACACTCAAAAATAAATGTTCCAAAAGAGTGTTTTTCGTGGCAGTGCCATATAAGAAACATTTTTGGTTCCCCAAAGAACATTTCGGTGAACAGCTCCATGGATGTTAAAGGTTCTTCATGCAACCATAGATGCCTATAAAAATGTTTTTTTTTTTAAGAGTATAAGGCGAGTTTTTTCCATTCTTGATCAACCAGAGTATTGTGTTCTACACTTTTGAGACTAAAGTGTAGGGCTGTAATCTCCTAGTCGATAATTAGTCGATACGTTCTGGCTCCACCAAAATTCTGATTGGTCGATTTTTTTGCCGTGTTCATTTAATTAGTTTTGCTGCGTTCATTTAATCAGTTTTGCTGCGCCGCGTTCATTTCATCAGGTGGAAAGCACTAATTGCTAATGGGGGTGGTTTGAGATCACCCCTGTTTCACAGGTATCAGTCTGCCTTCAGAACACCCCCATTGTTTTCACTTCTTTTGGATTAGCCCAGCCAACTGGCGAAGAGAAGTCTCTCGCTGGTCCTTTGTTTTTCATTCCCGCTGGCTCAAACGCACACCCATAGCGGTAAACTTGAGGAACGCCCATCAACATACACATGAGGGGAAGCGTCACAACGCCGCGCTAAGTGGATCTGTACTGTTAGTTTTGCCGCGTTCATTTCATCAGTTTTGCCGAGCCACGTTCATTTAATTAGTTTTGCTGCGTTCATTTAATCAGTTTTGCCGCGCCGCATTAATTTCATCAGGTGGAAAGCACTAATTGCTAATGGGGGTGTTTTCAGAGCACCCCTGTTTCACAGGTAACAGTCTGTCTTCAGAACACCCCCATTGTTTCCACTTCTTTTGGATTAGCCCAACCCACTGGAGAAGAGAGACAGATTGAAGAAGGCTAGTTTTCTTGTATATTATTTATTTAATTGTGAGCGTTTTTTCTGCTCTTGATCTGGCTTGTTTAATACATATTCCTTTTTTATTAAAGTGGACGTGCCTTTTGTGTTTAAGAGTAAAAGCTTTAAGTTAATAGTCTATTCGTGTCTCAGCCGTGAAGCTGAGCTGATCCTATGTTCACAGAGCGGCTGAAATGATCGTGTCTGTCAGTTATTATAATGACAAAAACAAATGTCTAAATTGTTAAATATTCCTCAAAAGTTCTTGGGATAATATCTAGTTGACAACACATAGTACTATATTTTCGGAAGTCATAGGCTATGATATTGCGCAGGTGCACGTGATGCAACGCTATCAGAGCTGATAGACTCGTGTGTCAGACTCATTTCAGTGCAAAATAATCAGCTCAAAAACGATTTAATATTCTGCAAATAGCCTACTAGTTTTTTATGTTTATTTATAATTAATTTAGGCAGACAACAAGGCTACCAAGTACTGCGCACAATGCGCAGCTTATTCATTTAACGCTTTTTTTCCTAACGTCATTTTAGTCGATTTTTTTGTCGAAAATTTCTGGACTTCAGTCGACCAAGATTTTCTTTGGTTGATTACAGCCCTACTAAAGTGCATTAATGCTATATGTCATCGTAACATTTCAGTTCAGTTCCCTCTTCCTTAAAGGGGACACAGTATGCCCCTTTTCACAAGATGCAATATAAATCTCTGGTGTCCCCAGAATGTGTCTGTGAAGATTCAGCTCAAAACACCCCACAGATAATTTATTATAGCTAGTCAATTTTGCCCCAATTGGGGGGTGAGGAAAAACGCGCTGCTGTAAAATACTTTTTTTTGTGTGTTTCCCTTTAAATGCAAATGAGCTGCTGCTCCCCGCCCCCTTCCAGCAGCTCCTTAACATAAGCTTCGGATACAACGTCAACAACAAAATGAATCTCACTCAGCCAAAATGTCAGAAAAAAACAGGAGTGCAGCCTTACTTGCTTGTGGGTGCATGGCAAAAATGATGTCATCGCAGAGTGCCAAGCGGACGAGGCGCGCGCGCAGTCAGCGGAGGCTCGCGCTGCGGCGCCAGACGAAAGTAAAAACAAGGCTTAATGCTTCCACACTTCCGACGTGCTGCATTTAGAAGCGTGTATCTGTACCACCCCACCCACCCCCCAACACGCATGGCATGCACGCGCGCACACACACACACACGTTGCAGGTCCGACTGACAGAGAGCCTGTTTGGATGAAAACCGCTTCAATGAGCTAAATTTTTTCTCTCAGTAACGCTAACGCCGTTGTAACGGGAGAAACAGTAATTCGTTTGATTAAGTTAATCGTTACTGAAAAACGTGCGCGTTTCATTCAGAACGCAAGACAAAATAAGAGTGTTCTTGCAAAACAGAACATGGCAAAATAATCGTTTTTTCTCGATTGTACTATTTTGGTGATCGTTGGGAGCCGAAATCGAAATCCAATTAATTGCACAGCCCTAATGGGGATTATTAAAAAAAAGTATTGGTTGGATTTTTACCATTTATAGGCTGGTAACCATTTTGTACCATTAATAGCTCCCCTTAAATTGACATTTTCGGGTGAATAATTCAGTGCAAAAACTTAGTATTAATAATTCACACTCATGTTGGATAATGAAGACTTTTAAATATTCTTTTTTTCTCAATTGGGTAAAAAGATACAGCCATCAGTCCCCTCTGCGTCTTTGTATGCATGGTTGACAAGTTTTGGATGTTGAAAACCACTCAAAACCCATCTGTGCCTGTATGAACTTCATCTTCCTTGTGTACTAGCAGAAGAGCAGATAGTGGATATGTCTAAATTAGCTGCTGCTATTTTCGTGATTTCCATTTGGATCCAATGTTCTTGCTTGGAACAAAATGATTAGAAAATTTAGGTGTTTCATTTGTAGTCTGTTTGCTGGTCCGAGCACCTAAACAACACTATAATTTAATGTAATAGTGGGCAGCAAAAAGATCGGAGGAAATTGAAATGAAGGGTAGTGACGTTTGTCATTTGAGGAATAAGTAATCTTGGCAGTAATTTTCTTGTTTACATCATTTATATGATTTGAGTATGTTAGTGTTCTTGGTGTGAGAGATTTATTAATGAAATTGTTACCTTTCTTTTTCCGATGAACATTCTTTAAATTGATGTAAGATGATCAGTGGTGAGGCGAAGCAGGCGATGTAGACTTTTTAGGGTGCATGCATTTGACGCTTCAGTATTTGGCTTAAATGTAACTGTTTCTTCGTCTCAACAGGGGATATAAGGTTGTTAAGTTTACATATTTACTGTGTTCCTATGTATTGTACATAGTACTTATTGGCAGTATCGTCTGACAAAACTAGTAACCTTCAGATTTTTTTTTTACCCATTTCAAAGGAGTTCTCCACTGTTAGCTGTTTAACTAGATGTTTACTAAGTCTACTTTTATTTGAACCCAGATGGATGTAGCAGCCAACAGCAATAGAAACACTTTGTTTTAGTACTGGGAAGCGTAACTAATTAACAAAAGCAGCCCTGTTAGCACCATGCTCACATGCTAGTGTTGAATGCTAATTTTAACTTGCAAGAATTGGTTGCATACAGAGAACTGCCAAAATGCCACAACATTACAATGTAATCATGACGACTAGGCATCTCTAAAGTGTTGCGTTGAGATTGCACCTAACCCCGTTAGCAAAACCTAGGATTGATGTCAACAGAACTGTTAAAGGGACTGTTAGGCACACATTCCTTAGATTTTATTTGAACTGCCAAAAGTAAGTTTACATTTTGTAATATTCGTCTTGATATATAACAGTCCAAATGTCACTGTGGCATTAGTGTGCATAGCAGGAGTAGATTAGTTTGGTCTAAACTTGATTATAAACAATTACCTGTAAAAATATTACATTTGTTCATTGTTAATGGCTTTCTTTTATTGCACTTTTTGCACTAGGCAAGTGTCCTGGATCAGCAGGATTTTGTGATGAGCTGTTAAAAATGATTCTGCTCTTGAAGTGGTGGCAGCTTACATTTGGTTATAATTGCAGACTTTGTTGTCAGTTACAGTTACTGGTTTGTTGTTTTGCACACTTTTACAAAAGCAAGCTTTTATGAATAATTGTGGCTCTCAACTTTAAAGGAGTAGAGTTCCTGCTTATCATCTTGACTCTTTCTTGGTGTCAAACCACTGAATTATCCTGCTTCAAACAACACTTGACTCATTTTAACGGTGGTGCATCCTTTTAGCCCATTTAAAGAATGTGCAAATGCACACTCTTAGGGATTGAATTGATCAAAAGCCACCTGTATGCGTTTCGGTCTCCCTCATCAGCTTGACATCCGCTGTTAAAGCTCACTTTGCTTTTTTGTGCAGGTGGTTTGTTGACATGCAATGTTTTGTCACGAAACTGTCTCTTTTGACTGACTTGAGTGGTATAATTGTTGATTACTGTCTGTGTAAGTGGCTTAAAAGGTTTGTAGTGATTTTTCAGCAGAAGAAGCCATTGGTAAACTATGTTTTTAGAGCATGACTCACCTGCTGGCCTGTCTTTGTGGTGATGCGTTGTGACTCCAGACAAGCTCTGAGTCAATGTCTGTTTCTCACATGCCATTCTGAACTATTATTAGCTAAGGGAAAAGCTTTTTATAAGAAACAAGGAAATATGTCCCATTCAATATACTATACTATGATAGCTAGGTATTTACTACTCAATATTCCTTCTTGACCATCTTAAAAGAAATGTAAAGGGTTATTAGGTTGCAGAGTTTTAAAGTCTGAAGTCTTAAATGTGTTCCAATATTTACAATGTCCAATTGTCAGTCATGCCACAAATTACATATTTTTCAGGCTGGTTCAGCTTATTCCTACAGCTGGCATATTGAGTGTTACAACTCTTCAATAAATGTTTCTGCAATTAGACCATCTCTTCCTCCTTTTCAAATTGTTGTTCTAGATTTAAAATAAGAATTGTAATTTACGAGCATTTTCTTTTTTTTCTTGTTTT
The DNA here is from genome assembly GCF_949357685.1 of Gobio gobio. Classification (NCBI taxonomy): domain Eukaryota; kingdom Metazoa; phylum Chordata; class Actinopteri; order Cypriniformes; family Gobionidae; genus Gobio; species Gobio gobio. The sequence goes on along the minus strand of NC_137113.1, from coordinate 13,123,652 downwards.
TTTTCTTCATTCTTTGTGGACTTGTATGCAACTAGACTGTTCTCTTATCTAGAGATTTGAAAGGAAATCTCCTCAAGAAAATGTCCTCATCTCTTGCTCTCTTTTTTTTAGCTCTTCGCTAACTTGTGCATATGCTAATTCCTTCCTGTGATCTTTGCAGATGTGACTTCATGAAGCTTCTTTGGGATTAAAGCATGACAGTGAGCAGGATCGGCTTCATCTCACTGTGTTTGGAGAGCGGGTTTTTTTCCAACTACATGTCATCCAGATGTATTCACCCTCTTTAGTGTGATGCATTGGCTGTTGCATTTTTGGTTTCTCGTGTCTTTTATACGAAGTAAATGCAGTGTTCTTGTATTTATCATCTTTCTGCCTCTTATTCACAGATGACACTTAAGAACTTAACTTAGCTTTAACCATATTTTCCTTTTTCATGTTTTATATCTAAGAATTAATTTGGCAACTGTTTCTTTGAGTTTCATTCTTTGAAATCCTTCCACCACTTTTTTCGTTCCAAAGCCGAGAGGCTTTAAAGTGCCAAGCCATTTCTTTTATTTGCTCGTTTTGAAGGGTTTTCTGTCTTTTATCTGTTGTTTCACTTAATCCGGAGAACACAAAAGCACTAAACAGCCAGCTGTCATTGGTTTCAGGACGCTGCTCTTGTTACAGACAGGTGATGAAAGCGTTTTCGGGTTTCTCCATCCATCCATCGGCCATGCTGTGCTTTTCCTCACATCTCTGGAATCTTCCCACTGGCGCTTCAACGCGTTTCTCATTTATTTCATGGCAGTGGTGGTACTTGTAAAAAAAGCCTGTTTGATGAATATTAGATCATTACATCAGATTACAGAAAAAAAGGCAGGGACCACAACACTGGAATCAAAGTCCAGGTTTGTAGTTTGCATATCAATCGGGTATGAAGTCTCTCTTTTGGCATGTTCTGCAACACGCCTAATTGAGTCCTTGAGATTATGACGCCTGTTCTGCTTATGATTTGCAGATTAACCATATCCTGTGTGTGGCTGAGCTTTTGAGGTTTATGGAACATAAATTCCAAACCCTTAACCACCAGACCTATTAATTGAGTCCCAAAATAAGCCCAAAGGTGGCTAACCTCAGAACGTGTGGGAGATGCACAATGCCACCAAGCATCCTGGCAGCTGATTTCTTTCATATGCCATATTGACCATTTTCACATCTTTCTTTGATTCTTACTCTCCACTGTCCTATGGCTGGTCCCATTTCCTTCCATCGTTCCATAGCGAAGCGTCATTCTGTCATCCCTGCTAATCTTTTTTCTCTCTGACAGGAACCATTTTGCTTCTTTTAATGGCGACAGATGGTTGACGACTTACTCAGAGGACTTGACAGCCGAGCTAACAGCCTGACATTGCTTTCGACAAGACTGACTAGGGGATGAGAAGAGCGGAAAGGGTCTCGAGGGCCGAAGGCATGAAGCGAGAGTGGACAGAGGTTGACAGGAACTTAGCACGTAGTCAAGCTCTTCAAAACCATTCTGCTTCCATCTGTTAGTATAGAAAGCAATGTTCTTCAGGCATGAATAATTCAAAAGCTTCTCCACTGGTGCCTTGATGGTTTCAGAATTGGTCAGAATCTGAATGTTTTATATGCAGAGGTTAATCTGAGGCCCCCATTAAAACAAGACTTGCATCTTTAACTCAATCCATGCCCCATCTGTCAGAAGCCTTCGGGGTAATAACAGGGTTGGTTTCAATGGATGCTGCTGCTCGGCACCCTGTCATATTGGTTTGAAAAACCACAATTAGTGTCTGCTTTGTAATTACCAACTTTAATGCTGGGGAGGATGGTGATCAAATCCAAGTTTGTTGCAGCTAGAGCCCTTCAGACAATTCTCCATGTCTAGACCTCCAGTTTCTTGGATATTTTCTTGGTACAGACCAGTTTTGACAGAATACATATGTTCTTTTCTCATTATTTGGTCTTCAACATGTTCTTGTCTTCTTGACTGTCTACATGCATTAAATCAGATTGGAATGGCAGTCCTGAGCAGCTCAGCTGTCATCCTCTCCCAGCAAATTATAGTGTAAATGGTCAATTCAGGGTGCTGGATATTTTGGATACTAGTGATTTACAATGTATTGGTCAGATATACTTTATAAATACAATTTTTATTTATATAATTTTATTTTTATTTATTACTTAACATGTTAATATTGGTGCATCTTCTAATTAATTAATTTGAATAATTATGTATAAATTGTCATTTAATTTATTATTATTTTTTAATTGGACCTCACTTTTTGCATTTAACATGATTAATTTTAGTTTTTGTATGATTTTTATATTTTACAGTTAGTTATTTTTTAAGCAAGATAGGATAGCATTTTAAAATCTTAATCTTTTATCAGTTTTGACCAGAATTTTAATATCAGTGCATCCTCATTAGATACCTTCGCCAGCGACTATTTTAGAAGTTTAAAACAACTCGTTCCTTCATCTTCCTTCTTGGTGTCCTTTCTAAGTTTGCAGACAGACAGAAGTGTAGGGGTGTGAAAAGGAGTCCTAATTAAAGAATGCAAACACTGTTTGTGGTCTTGGTGTTAACGGCAGCCTGTGGTTTCACAGAAAGATAGATGCAGTTGCAGCAGAGAAAACAGATCTTATGACCCATGTCCAGACGTGTCTAAGCGCTTACCGCAAACTGCGGATAAAGAAAAGAGAATAAAACAGGCAGATTAGACATTGAAAAGAGTTTCTATAGGTGAAATGGCACTAGGAATGTGTGTATGCTTTCTGTGTTATCCCTGAATATTTGTCTCGCACAATCTCTTGTGCTCAAAATCTAACATCCCTGACTCATGGATCATGTAGATGGGAGAGGGTGCTGACATGAACATTTTGATAAGAAAACCACTTCTTTCAGATGTCCAATGTTGAGATGGCTTAATGAAGAATGTTTAGCCTTGTCACATATTTTCAACTTGTGTTGAGATGGAATGTTAAAAGTTCAAGCAAACCATGTCCATCTGAAGTGAGGCAGCCTCTTGAGAAGTAAACTTCGATGTCTGTTGGCAAGAGTGTTTAGAGAAAAGTGCATTTTTGCCACAGGTTGTTGATGGCGACAAATTCAACACAATGGAATTGGGGTGGTAGGAAATGGAGTCCAACCTCTATAAAGACATAAACTGTAGGTCTGTATGTAAACACTTGGTAAGTGAGCATTTTAGGGTCGTGCATTTGCAAGACCGCTTTTCTCATGTGCCTTCTGCTGTCACACACAGCTGGAGGCACCAGATATAATCTAAACACACACTCATGCGTTCTTGTATAAACACATGCTTACTTGACGTCCACACAGATGCTGATATTAAACGACTCGGTTGCACAAACAGTTCATGGTCTTAATGGTAATCTGGGAATGTCAACATTTAATCTTTACCAATATATCACAAGTAAATCACACATGTGTCTAGCCGGTCCTATCAAAGCGAAACGTGGCAAATTGAGTATGTTTGCGTCCTCAGCAAAAAAAATTGTATGACTCAAATGTGTCTTTGTTTAGTTTGCCAGAGACTTAAATTGAGCTTTGATTATCGGGGTCATGATAAATGAGGGTTCTTAGTAGAAAGCTATGTTCATAAACATGCCTACGGATGGCTGTTACTTCAGGGAAGTTTCTTCATTTAACATCATGAACAAGAACTTGGCGCAACTCACAAAAATTGCTCAAATCACCAAATTTAAAAAGGCTGCCTAAAACTTTTAGGCCAGTTAAACTTATTTTGATTGTTCCTTATGTGCCAGATCTTTTGAAGAAAGGCTTGTTTTGGCTTGATTTTAAATGACATGATTAACTTACAATTGCCTCATTTTTTTTCAGGGAGGTCTTGTTTTTGTTGTAGCACAAAATGCATGACCAATAATGAAATTGTTTAAATTTCAATCCATCACAGTTTCACCGCAACCAGTATCATAAGCCATTCGGGCTCTTGCTCTGTAACTTGAAGCCCTATCGCAGTAGGAGGCGCTGTGGTGTGGGATCGTGACAGCGAACTATAGGCTCACCGTGATGGTCTGGGTTATGTGAACTGACACCGTGCCAAAGATGATGAACTAGCTCGTCATTCCCACAGGAGGTTCTCGGCTGCTAGTACCACCGGCTTAGCCTCCGTCTCCAACTCCCAACTGACCTAGACAGCACTCATCCATCTTATGTCATCGCCCTTAAATACCTTTTAATGTTGTCGCTATAACTGGAAGGAATGTTGCAAAAACATCTGCGACTGGTAGTGCTGGAACCAAACCAAAATGGAAAAAGAAGGGCTACGATGCAGATAATTGCACCTTTTCCTGGGTGTGAGTGGCTGACATGACCAAAACACAAGTCTTTATAGTCTGATTAAACTGATGATGCATAGATTTCTGTATGCTATTTTATCCTTTCTTCTTCAGGATAGCATCCCTAAGCATTCTCAGCCTCCCTATCCTATTTTGCCTGCTGGCAAAAGAACTAAATACATTGATTTGAGGCAGCGCTAGAGTAGGGCAGAACATTCATAATTGGCTGATTAGCATGTGGACAGTTTAGCACTCAACTCTGCTTTGCACGGGCCATTAATCAAGCCCGTCTCTGCAGGAAAACTGGCAGTAAGTCAGCTGGCACAGTGCTCCAAGCTGGAGAGGCCAAATGATCACAGCTCGGATACCAGGCTGGGAGAGAAGGACCTGCGTCCTTGCTCTTGTGTGGAGATAGCAGGGAGTAGGGATATTAAATAGGGCTCAGGATAAGTCAATGGACTTCAAAGTTGCATTGCTAGATATCCAGACTGGTCTCATGAAATGGCGTATGTATGACACCCCAATTCGCTATGCCAATTTGGCGTGCTACCAAGACGCATAATCACTTTTTAGCGTGTTTATCAACCCCGTTTCATTCTACCCCCCTACACTGCCCCTACCCCTAAACCTACCCATCACAAGAAACATTCTGCATTTTTACATTTTCAAAAAAACATAATTTAGTATGTTTATAAATCCATTTACATTGCCGCGGAATCACACGGCGTAGACATACACGCGGAATCACACGGCGTAGACATACACGCGGAGATGATGGTTCGTTTCGGCGTACACATACACGCGGAATCACATGGCGTAGACATACACGCGGATAGCTCAAAATGCGTACAGATAACACGCCATTTGGCTTTAGAAAGTGGCGTGTATGTTTACGCAACGTCATGATGTCATGTTGAGAGATCGGAATCTAGATGATTGTCAAATCCATTAAATCAGGATGCATGCATCCAACACCTTTTTGGTTCAGACTTTTGTCATTTTAATTTTTAAATTGGTCATATTTACTTTATTAAAGGAACACTCCACTTTTTTTGAAAATAGGCTCATTTTACAAGTCCCCTAGATTATAGGTTATATAGTTGAGTTTTACCGTTTTTTTTAATCCATTCAGCCGATCTTTGTATCTGGCGGTAGTACTTTTAGCATAGCTTAGCATACATCATTGATTCTGGTCAGGCCATTAGCATCTCATTAAAAAAACGACCAAAGACTCTTTCAATATTTTTCCTATTTAAAACTTGACTCTTCTACAGTTACATCGTGTGCTAAGACCAACTGAAAATGAAAAGTTGCGATTTTCTACACCTATATGGCTTGGAACTACTTTCTCATTCCTGCGTAATAGTCGCGGATCTTCGCGGCTGTACCATGGCTGCAGCGGCGCAATGATTCGTTGGTATTCTGTGAAAGATGGTGGTAGTATACACCTTTGACTTACTATCACAGCCCTTTACAACACACAGAACCATGGCTAATCACACAGGTAAATCCACAACACAATTTGTCGGCTGCAAGCCTGAAACTTTCTCTGCAACTACACGAACTTAGTGCCGGTCTCATTGAAAGTTACCTAGCTGGGGGCTACTTTCAGACGCTGCGTAATATCATTGCGCTGCTGCAGCCATGGTACGGCCGCGAAGATCCGCGACTATTACGCAGGAATGAGAAGGTAGTTCCAAGCCATATTGGACTTTTTCCGCAACTTTTCCTTTTTCAGTTGGTCTTAGCACACAATGTAACTGTAGAAGAGTAAAGTTTTAAATAGGAAAAATATTGAAAGTGTCTTTGGTAATTTTTTGAATGAGATGCTAATGGACTGACCAGAATCAATGATGTATGCTAAGCTATGCTAAAAGTGCTACCGCCAGATACAAAGATCTGAATATAAATAGCTCAACTACGCAAAAGCCCACTATTGCTTGAATTTAAACGGTGAATATTAACATAAATATTGAACTTGTCCTGATTTGGATATGAAACGCAATTTAAGATTGTCAAAATGTGTTTCCATTAGCTTTGTAGTTCATGTGTAGTGAAGCCATTGTTCAGAGGTTTGTAGTGAAGGCATTCTTCTCCTTGCTATAGATTAACACACAAATATGCCTAATAGCTGACATCAAGGCATCATTAACATCCCTGTATGTAGGATTCATCTATTTACATAATTTCTTCAGATGTGTCTGTAAGGTAAATATTCAACCAAGTCCATGCAGCTGATTTGTTGAAGAACTCTGAGTTCCTTTCAGAGGCGCTCTGTATAATTACTACATGGCCGAACATAGTGGTCTGGCGAACAGTTTCTGCAAGGTCCCGGCAAAACTCACGTAGCTCAAGTTGAACTTGGACCGCAATGATTCAACGGTCGCTGTCACTTAAGAGGAATTTCTCTTTCATAAGCACTTGAGATGATTTGCAGCTGAAGTTTTCTGCTGCTGTTCTTTATCGATTTAACAAAATTACCTGACAAATTTCTAGAGTATTACATCTTCAACTCCTGAACTCTGGTTCTGCACCTGGACTTTGACAGCATGAGGAATTATCTTTGAATGCATGTACTTACAATGTACACAGCGCTGATTGAGAATTTGGATTGTACTTTTTGTTTGCAAAGGTGGAGGAAAAAAGTTGAAGTTGTTGAGTAGGTGTTTGAGCAGGTGGTGTTTACTTTGACCAAGTTCTACTGATCAACGCCGACGTCTTTCTCCTATACAGCAGCTGCGTTGGAAATGTATTTACTCGGGCTCCATGCACGTGCGTTTCTTTCCGTGAGAATAAGTAGGCTGAATTGTGTGTGTTTGTTTGCATGCTTATGTAAGTGCGTTTGCCCTCGGATGCACTTTCCTTCAGTAAACACTTGTCACTGTTACATTACAGTAAGTTTCTCATCAGCATTAGTTAGTACGGTCTCATAGTCCAGGCAGCGTTTGTTTGCTGTGCGTGTCACTTTGTCCTGCCACGCTGCTGCAGTCACTGTGAGTGAACCCAGAGCCCTGTCACGGGGAGTACAGTGAACTCCGCAGTATCACTCTTGTGCTGATGTAGCAATTTTATAAATATCCTGAGACTCTGTGGTGTCGATAAGAACGGAATGAGGATTAAATGCAACGGTTCCTTTATACACTCGCGCAATGCACTGGAACCTTGCTGTAACACATCGCTTTGCAGTAAAGACTAACTATTTGGTCTATACATCCCTAAGTTTAAAACTATGCAGTCAAATTAACTCTTATTTTGAATCAAGATAAGATACCTGTGGTACTGTGAATACTGTAAATGATACGGAAATATTTCTGTACTTGAATGCCCTAATGCTCATAAACTTTTCTTGAAGAACTGAATGACTAAATTGACATTTGACTTCTGATGCCAGAATTTGGCAGCCTCTGCCATGATCAGGCCTCTGATCACATGGTCAGAAAAAAAATTGCCTGGACTTTGACTTTAGTTCTCTGCCCTCTGCCTTCCTCCCTCTTATGTCCACTTCTTTGACCTCTCAGATGGCCTTCTTGTCCAAAGAATCATTGATTGGTGGTGCTCTTTCTGGCAGTCTATCTGCTCTGTGCCGACACTGCAAATTCTTACTTGTGCACTTTTATTTATTTAACTTTTGTACATTTTTCACATTTTATAATGTGCTTTGTATACATTTGCATATTTTTATTATTCTTTTTATATGCAACCCAAATATATACTACCCTTCAAAAGTCCGAGGACTGTAGATGATTTAAAAATAAAACTAAAACTAATATTTTTGTTCACAAGGGCACATTAAATTGATAAAGCTATTTCAAATGTTTCAAATGATTGCTATTTCAAAGAAATGCTGTTCTTTTGATCTTTCTATTTATCAAATAGTCTTGAAAAAACATGGTTTTCATAAATATTAAGCAGCACAACTGTTTTCAACTTTGATAATAAGAACTGTTTCTTGAGCACTATATCAACATATAGAATGAATTCTGAAGGATCTTGTGACTGATGCTGAAAATTCAGCTTTGCATCACAGGAATAATTTACATTTTAAAATATATGCAATTAAGAGAACAGTTATTTCACATTTTTAGTTTAGTTATTTTAATGCTGTCAACGTTAACGCATGCAATGAAATAAAATATTTAACGCAATTAACGCAGCATTCACTATACGTTCGTGTTGTTTACATTATATGCACTTATGCGGTCATTGCCAACAAAACACAGACCTTTGATGCAATTTCACTCATCGGCTGCAGTTTCGACTCATGACCGGGAACAAACAAACACACTTGCAGAACTCCATTGCTGCTCAGGGAAAACAAACTGCATCCACTGTTTCCTTAACGCTGGGTTATTTGGGAAGCTGAACAAGGTTATCTTTCCCTCACAACCTGAAACGCACTTCTTTAGTAACATTTGTTGATTTCATCGTCTAAAAGCAAAATGACAGCTCCGCAGGCAGCTACCGTAACCCGGAAGGAGCTTGTTGTTGACGCTCTAGCTCTCGCTCTGGTTGATGTGCGCACGCTCATCCAGGAGAAGTGCCCATACAAGCAATTCCGCACTTTCCGAAACTTATGCGAATCCTGAAGGAGTTTACTTGGCACAGAAAAACTGTCATACGTCCAACTCGTTTTTCGAAATTTTGGCCATGTTCAGCATGAGAATCCAACTCTTTAACGGTGTAAATAAGTCAGAATGCATGAGATGGCATTAGACCCCTCCATAATTTTCATAGAAGCATCAGTACCAATATTAGTATCATTGATACTGGCCTTCATTCATAAAAATATGCCATTTAAAATATACTGTCTTTGTGTTTTTTGGAAATTATTTTGGAGATTAACTGTGAAATTAATACATTTTAAAATGTATTAAAAGCATATAAAAACGTAAGTGTTTTTAATATGATTTAATGTTTTTTGTTGTTGTTGTGATTAATCTAGTTATTTTTTTAATCGATTGACAGCATTAGCTATTTTATTTAACATTGTAATAATATTAACAGATCTACTCTTGCAGTGTATTTTACATAATATGAAGCCTTCATTGTTGAAGAAACAATGTTAAGATTCTGATGAGTGCAGATCCACAGAAGAAACAATAAAAGAATCTTAAAGGACCTTAGTTATGTAGATGTGACAGCTCAATCTCATGCACTTCATATTCATTTCCACTTGTTCTCACTTTCCTTTTTTGAAAAGCATGATTTTCACCAGCAATAAGCATACCGAAGCGGCAGGGTTCTTGTGGTGTTGATATGAACCAGATGATGTACCAGTCTGAGAGGGGGGAAAATATATAAAGATAGGCTGAAGTAAGACAATGCCTGAGAACTAAGTGATTCTGACAGAAACGAAAAACTCAAAACCCTGGTAGCTTTTTGAGCATCGCAGAATACGTGTTTTGTCCGTTTGCTTACTCTTATGGTTGCTCTAAAGCTAGTGTTTTATCCCAGACTGCATTTATACTGACTATTGGGAGTCTTTTAATGTAAACTTTGTCCTTTTGCAGGTTAACAAGACTTAAGAAATCTCACAGGTCTAAAACGCGCAGTCGTAGCCAAGATACACTCCGCAACAATCGTGTTAGCATCCGGCTGATACTTCGGAGACTATTCAAGCACTAGAAATTCACTCCAGTTCTCTCTGTGGCGTCCATCTGACGCACTTCCTGACCCAGGAAATAGAATTAACACCTCGGCCCTAAAACTGCAGGGACCTCAGCTACGGCCACATCTGTGCCCTGCCCCGTCCGGGATCTCGAGTGCAATAACACTAAATGCAGAGAGAATAAATTTGAGACTCAGCAGACCCTCCACTCAACTTTATACAACACACTTTGGGCTTCAACTTCCTCTGCACTGTATCAGGCTACTTTATCACTTTGGATGACATTGGTCCGAGTTTGAAAACGCTGCCAAAAATAGCTGAAACAAAATGAAAAAGCATCAATCTTCCGTGATGGCTTTTAGACACGTTTGTCACAGAGTTAGTTTTTTTTTACCTCCTTGAGATGTTTTATTGACCTGTCCATTTGTCGTATATTAGTCTAGTCTTTTTTTTTTGTCCTTATGTAAAAATGCATTACGGGACGTATCATGTAATTGATGGATATTATTATTTGTTGCAAATAGCACTAGCAGGGTTCCTCTTTAAACTCGAGGGGACGCTAAGAAAGGCCAAACAGACACGCACCGTCACAGATAATATGTATTTCCCCCCGTTGTCCTCCGCAGTGGTACGGTCCCGTTCTCTGAGGTATCTAACAAAATATAAATGTATTCTGCGTGAAATGTATTACCTACCACAAGAACATTTTTAAGCGTGGACTCTTTTCCGATGTCAAATGGACAGTAAATTAAGAGAGGAAAAGAGAAATGGATTATCTGTTTATTAGTTATTTTATGGGGGCCATATTTTAGGAGAAATGGGTCCTGAAATTCTTCAGTTGAAAAGTGAGCTATCTGTTTTCTTCATTAGGTGCATGTGCTGTCTCTCACAGACTGAATAACCAGTTCCTGAGTTTAAACGCCCCATGTGTTTGTGTTTTAGTCTCACATTGTAGATTCCCCGAGGTGAATTTTGTGCAGACTCCCCTGCAGAAGGCCATAAAACACAAAAACTTTTTTCTTTTTTTTTACCTTAATCGTCCCAGTTGCACCTAAGCAACCTCTGTCGTTCTGTCTCAGACACATGCATTCATATCGATCCATTTAAGGGTTTGAATTTCATGCATTTTGTTGGATATCTTAAGCAGATGTTTGAGAGAAAATCCTTCAGAAATGTGTTTAAAGTTTTTTGAATGCTACAAAGAGAAAAGTGCAAACAATTATTAGCTATTATTTATATATGTGTGTATATGTGTATATGTGTATATGTATGTGTATGTGTATATATATATATATATATATATATATGTGTGTGTGTGTGTGTGTGTGTGTGTGTGTGTGTGTGTGTGTGTGTGTGTGTGTGTGTGTGTGTGTGTGTGTGTGTGTGTGTGTATGTATGTGTATATGTATGTATATATATAATGTGTGTGTGTGTGTATACATAATATTTATTTATTTTTTACAATACCCCAATAACCAAGATTATATCGCCTATTCCTTTTCAAAAGTGAGAGGTCAGTAAGATTTAAAAAAAAAAAGATATTAATACTTTTATTCAGCAAGGATTTTTTTTTTATTGATCAAAATCTAAAGAGTTTTTTCGTTGTTACAAAAATATATATTCAGATAAAGGTTCTTTTGAACTTTCTTTTCATCAAAGATTCATCAAAAAATGATGAAGCAGCACAAAAGTGTTAAATTTGGAAAAAAATAAATATTTTTTTTTTTCTTGAGCACCAAATCAGCATTTTAGAATGATTTCTGAAAGATCTTGTGGCACTGAAGACTGGAGTTATGATGCTGAAAATTCAGCAAACTGAAAATTGTTCTTTTAAATTGTAATATTTCACAATATTACAGTTTTACGGTTTTAATTAATGCAGTTATTATTAATGAAACTATTATTAATTGTTTTATTAATGCAGCCTTAGTGAGCATAAAGTTCTTTAAAAAAAAAAAAAAAGACCTCCGGCAAAGCTTAAAATAAGTGTAAAGGCCCATTTATACTTCTGCGTCGAGTGTACGCCGTAGTGTACGCCGTAGGCTACGCGCGTAGCCGACGCCGTCGTGAGCATTAAAGGCCCATTTATACTTCTGCGTCGAGTGTACGCCGTAGTGTACGCCGTAGGCTACGCGCGTAGCCGACGCCGTCGTGAGCATTTATACTTCTGCGCTGTTGTCTGCGTCAATGTGCAATTCCACATGCAGACGCTAGGAGGCAGTGTCCTCGGGCATGTTGGTGTAATCAACTATCACGATGTAATATTTGATATCTGGGTCACAATACAATTTTGCAATTTATTCATTAATGTAGTGGGATTGCTGTTTTTTTTTTGTTGTTACTTTTTTCTGTATTGGACTTCAATGTGTTGTGTAATTTTATATTTTGAGGTCATTCTGAATTTGGATCGTGTTAAAATAGAAATAATCAAGTCTGTGTTGTTGTAATGCCACAGTACATTTTACCATATCATAAAAATATTAATGTGTGAAAACAAAAATACTTAAAATATGGTTTCTTCTGCTTAAGGTATTTTAGAATGACAGTGTTTAAAAGGGGAATAATAACACAGTTTCTGCCAATCTCATGTTAATCTTGAGCACCTATAGAGTAGTATTGCATCCTTTATGTGTCCGAAGAGTCTTTAGTTTTATCATATTTTTAAAAGACAGATACGCGATACCGATTCTTTCCGAAAATAGCCGAACTCGTGAAGGCATGCAGTGGGCGGAGCTGTATAATCTCAAGCACAAACACACACTCCCTGGATAACTTTGATTCACTGTACGTTCGTGTTGTTTACATTATATGCACTTAAGCGCCGATTGCCAACAAAACAGACATTTGATGCAGTTTCACTCATCGCCTGCAGTTTTGACTCATGACCGGGAACAAACAAACACACTTGCAGAACTTTGTTGTTGCTCTGGAAAATCTACATCCTGTTTCCTTATTGCTGGGTTATTTGGGAAGCTGGAGGTTATCTTTCCCTCACAACCAAAAACACACTTCTTTAGTGACATTATTGATTTCATAGTCACAAAACAAAATGACTAACCCGAACAAAGCTTGTTGTTGACGCTCTTGCTCTCGCTTTGGTTTATGTGCGCACGCACCCATCCCGGGAGAAGTGCACCTACAAGGAATTCTCCCCTTTATGACTTCATACAGGACCATACTCGAAAAAAACTTTCAGAAACTTATTTGAATCCTGAAGGAGTGTATTTGGCACAGAAAAACAGACATATGTCCAACTTGTTTTTTTTTTTATTTTGGCCATGTTTGGCATGTGAATCCAACTCTTTAACAGTTAGAATGCATGAAATAGCATTAGCCCCCCCCCCCCCCCCCCTCCTTAGTTTTTTTACTTAGACTGGAAACAATCTGGATTGTAAAAGATAGGAATATGCACATTTACATTTACTATTGTTTGCATGTTTTAAAGAGGCTTTTTGTGCTGTTAATTTATCTTGTGTTTTAATGTTCATCTTTTTTTCCCCAACAGTACTTCGAGGTGCCCTTTGACTCGAACATGAATCGTACCAAAAACAGACCTCTGGTCAGAGGACAGATAAGGTAAGACCCTTCAAAACCTCTGTCTCACTCTAGGACCGTTTTAAAAATTAGTGAGACCTAGACTGCATTTTTGGGCATTGTATGTAAATTCAAACATGCTTGTGCTGTTCTAAAAATGTTGTATTGGTAGGCAGCTCACTCAGTTTTAAAACACATCCTACATGTGTAAAGAGCCACTGCAGGATAAAATGGCTTCTTTACTCTCATTATGTACATCATTTACTCTCTACATTGTTCTCATAGCCCAGTGTTTGTGTATAGCTGAGCCTGCCATATCAGAAACTATACGCCATTGTCTAATATCTGTAGCGCTGGCCAGCCGCTCACGCACCTGTCCTGTGTAACCTGATCCAAGTGTGTGTAGGTGTGCCTCTCTCTGTTCCTCCCGTCTCACTCCACTGCTGACAAAGGATGGTCCAGCATGGTCATCCATCCACCAACAGACTAGATGATTAGTGGGGCTCATTTATTTTGGTTTTTAGCTTTGGGTGCAAAGTGGAGGCATTTACAGTTGTAACTTCTTCATGCTGTTAGATTAGTTTTAGAGAAGTTCTTTCTTTTTTTCCATCATTAGACAGATCTTTGTGAGTGATAGGATGTTATCAGGCTATAAGACAAGGAATAGAGTTCTGCAGTAATGACATTTTTGTAGGCCAATCCTCAGATTAGCATCACCCTGGTTTCTTTCATTGGCTTTTGGATTATGCAGTAAATAAGCTCTGTGACTAACAAAAGTTTATGATCTTACACGTTTTGTTCATCATGATAATATTTATAAACGAACAAACGTAATGAATTTTGAAGCCTAAATGCAATCAGCAGAAATTAAAATAATAAATGTAGGCTATAAACAAACTGCACGGTGATTGCATGACTGAGTTTCTGACAACTCTCTCAGTCTTCATCTAAAAACATTTTTCCTGAAAGTTTGAGTTAGAATTGGTTGCAGGAGCGTGATTAATGAGGATATGAAAGCAGACTTGTAAGTGGATGAGTTTACCTCTTTGGCGTAATAACATTACAATAACATCGGGTGACATTTAATAACCTCTTTAGTCCCATTTTGCCACTTGTTAGCAGCCACCTTTATCAAGTAAAAGCTTTATAAAATCCAGAGGGCATCACAGATGAATGTCGTTGAGTAAAATATGAAAATATCTTGAGCTTGTGTTCACCACAGACCATTTTTCAGACATTTAAGCAAAAACGTAATAAAAAATCTTGGAAATGGAACCGGGGTCTTGCTAAAATGCTAATTTCCAGGGTTTGGCCTACACAAATGTGTCATCCCTGCAGGACTCACTCAATGGGCATGTTGCAGACTGGACTCGAACCTGCAAAGCACCATAGCCCAACATCTGGAAAAGCTACACTATAGCTCTGATTAAAATAGTCAATTATCAAGTCTCAGGCATTTTTACACACGTCGTTTTTGCGCGTGATAACACTTTTGACAGCCATTACGTCTTACTAATTGGGTGTGTTAGTGGAATTTAACTGAGCAGGACCCCTGCCCTCTCTCACTCCCTCGAGGGTCACTTTCCAACAACAAAAGGGGCAGATCTGTTGACGTGAGGGTATAAGGAATGACTCGAGCAGTCACAGTAATCCAAACAGCCTGAACCAAACACCCCGGCTTATCCCATTGTGGTGTGTGCATCTCAAACACACACTCGCAAACGGAGACATCTTAAGTGACGCTGAAATAGGAAAGAGGTTTCGTAATGTCAACCCATTGCTTTTATTTTAGATTGCGAAAAGTAATGTTATGGTATCGTGAAGACAAACAGTTTGTTTCAAACGTATATATGCATGGTAAATGTTTAATGCAATAGTAAAATGTTGATCTCATTTTATTTTAAATACTATAATATGACATTTTTGAACAAAATGTAGGAAAAAAGTAGAATTGGACATTTCTTTGTATTGGGACAATTACTTTTTATTAATCAAGATTTGATTGGATCATATAAACAACTTAAACAAAAGCTGTGTCTGAGGCAGAGCAGATAAACAAAATATATTTGTATAAATAATGTATTTATTTATTTCATTTTTATACATTTTAAATATTTAATTTATGAATGTGCACCAATAAACCTCAGTAAGCACAATAAGACCAGGAATGAATAAAACAATCAAAAATAATATAAAAATAAAAATGTTTATTGGCAATTATTTTTTTATTATTGACGATTGTGACAGAATAGGTAGTCGAGTGGAATAGTGTGCACCCTACTCGCCAGGCCACGTCTCTAAATAATTTTTTTTAAGCTTATGTTTGCAGACCATTGTTGTGTCGTGCATTTATCTTGATTTTGAAAACGTATAGCTGTGCAGTTGACTCCCTTTCAAACACAACATTCCTCACTGCCTAAATCCAGGCTCGTTTTCTAAAAGCGAACTTGGAGCAGAAGATAAAGAGGTGAGCAGATAAATGGTGCTCTATTTCCAACTTCTGGAAACATCCCCCCCCCAGACCTGCTTAATTACTGTATGATTTAACCTCGCAGTAGCACAGCACTAATTCAGCTGCACTGTAGGAGGTCTATACAGGTGAATTAAAGAGCAGCATTTATATGAAAGCAGATGAATGTGATTTGACAGCAATCATATGCACTCTATTTCTGTCACTCCAACAATGAAATTGCTTTCATGAATGTTTACCATATGTCTCCGAGCCAGACTGACAGCCAGTGACAGGAGGAATTCATCTTTTGTGCATCGTAACTACTTATCATCACCTGACATCCTTGTAGACACTCTAGACCCGTACACAAATGCACAGCATGCCAACAGTAGAGTCACCTACCAAAACCTGTCATTATATGCATTAGACATGTCCTAGCGCAACCTGTTTATGCCCACACACACACACACACACACGTACGTCTCTCAGTATGTTATTACGCAGTCTTGAGATGACACGGCCCTCTTTGATGTTTGCGTGCGTGTGACTGTCACATTCTTATGATGTAAGCCTGAAGGCAGAGAAGGAAAAGCAGAATCTCACAGCTGGGAATTCTTTCTTTCTCAAGATCACTGTGTGGAGTTTTTGTATGTTATTTTTTTTATTATTTATCAGAAGGCTTTGTCATTGTTTCAAATGCACTGATCAGGCATAACATTATGATCACCTTCCTAATATTTTGTTGGTCCCCCTTTTGCTTCCAAAACAGCCCTGACCCGTCGAGGCATGGACTCCACTAGACCCTTGAAGGCGTGCTGTGGTATCTGGCACCAAGATGTTAGCAGAAGATCTTTTAAGTCCTGTAAGTCGTGAGGTGGGGTCTCCATGGATCGGACTTGTTTGTTTAGGGGAATTTGGTGGCCAAGTCAACACCTCAAACTCGTTGTTGTGCTCCTCAAACCCTTCCTGAACCATTTTTGCTTTGTGGCAGGACGCATTATCCTGCTGAAAGAGGCCACAGCCACCAGGGAATACCGTTTTACATGAAAGGGTGTAAATGGTCTGCAACAAAGTATCATCCACATGGATGGCAGGACCCAAGGTTTCCCAGAAGAACATTGCCCAAAGCATCTCACTGCCTCCACTGGCTTCCCATAGTGCATCCTGGTGCCATGTGTTCCCGAGGTAAGCAACAGACACGCACCTGGCCATCCATGTGATGTACAAGAAAATGTGATTCATCAGACCAGGCCACCTTCTTCCATTTCTCCATGGTCTAGTTCTGATGCCCACTGTTGGCGCTTTTGACGGTGGACAGGGGTCAGCATGGGCACCCTGACTGGTCTGCGGCTATACAGCCCTATACGCAAAAAACTGCGATGCACTGTGTATTCTGACATCTTTCTATCAGAATCAGCATTAACTTCTTGAGCAATTTGAGCTACAGTAGCTCGTCTGTACAGTAGCTGATCGGCTCACACCGGCCAGCCTTCGCTCCCCACGTGTATCAATGAGCCTTGGCCGCCCATGACCCTGTCGCCGGTTCACCGCTGTCCCTTCCTTGGACCACTTTTGATAGACACTGACCACTGCAGACCCAGAACACCCCACAAGAGCTGCAGTTTTGGAGATGCTCTGACCCTGTCGTCTAGCCATCACAATTTGGCCCTTGTCAAACTCGCACAAATCCTTACGCTTGCCCATTTTTCCTGTTTCTAACATATCAATTTTGAGGACAAAATGTTAACTCGCTGCCTAATATATCCCACCCACTAACAGGTGCCGTGATGGAGATAATCAGTTTTATTCACTTTACCTGTCAGTGGTCATAATGTTATGTCTAATCGGTGTGTGTATGTATATATTTTTACAGGTTTACGCGATTTTTTTTTTAGGAGTTTTAGTTGATTTTACTATTTTAATATATTTCCTGTGATGGCAAGGCTGAATTTTCAGCAGCCATTACTTCAGAGTCACATGACCATTCAGAAATCATTCTAATGCAGATTTCTTATTATTATCGAAGTAAAAAAATATATATATATTTTGTGAAAACCATGATTTATATTTTTCAGGATTCATTGATGAATAGATATTTCAAAAGAACAGCATTTATTTGAAATATAATTTAGAATTTTTGTTACTAACAGTCTTTACTATCACTTTTGATCCATTTCAAATAAATTTGAACCTTTTGAAATCTTACCCCAAACATTTGAATTGTGTGTCTGCGCTCCAAACCTGCGTGACTTTTCTGCCTTTGACACAAGCAGCTATGCTGAATGCTTGCACAATTTATTTCCACAAAACGAAAATGGAAAATGATTCACACTGTGAAGCAACAAAATGAACAAAAAACACATAATGAAACTAATGTGCTTTATTCCAAGTTTTCTGAAGCCATAAAATAACTTGCTTGATGAACAGACCATAATTGACTTGCTCGCTTCAAATTCCCCCATAGAATGTTTCAGTCAATAATGATTCAGTCACACTTTTATGGAACTGTAATGGTGTGTTTTGTGCAAAGCGCTACCCATTTTTTACTTAAATGCTTGTTATACATAATAAAGGAAATTATGCCGTTTGGAACATCATGAGGGTGAGTAAATAATCACAGCTTATGTTTAAGTAAACAATTCTGTGTAACCACTAAAGTGACTGATGAAGTGCTAGACTAAAGTGACAGATTTTTGTTATTGTCGGCGTCATGATTTAGGTCTTGTCTGGGATTCTTTTTGCATTCTTCTTGGGATATGAGATCATGACGTCAAATACAGTACATTGAATTATCAAGGCCTGAGGGCCATTT
Source organism: Gobio gobio (assembly GCF_949357685.1). Taxonomy (NCBI): domain Eukaryota; kingdom Metazoa; phylum Chordata; class Actinopteri; order Cypriniformes; family Gobionidae; genus Gobio; species Gobio gobio. Next base: position 13,104,926 of record NC_137113.1, on the reverse strand, counting down.
CAATAACTTTTTTTTTTTTAAGTGGCCCATCTGATGAACAACTTTTGTAACACTAGATAAATTCAATAATAGACAAACTTGGAATATCTACTTTATTATGGTGCATTAGAATAGCACTTTTATTCATGTAGTGTAGGAAATGCCAGTGGCTTTGCTCCTAACGTTAGTCAGCCTTATCCCTCAAACAACTGATCTCAACCGTTAACTTATGGGACTCATAGACTCTAAAACCCCTCCACCACATAAAACAGCCATAACAATGATAATAACATTAAAATGGAATCTCCTGCTGTTGGGCGGAAAATTTGCCCTCTTTTCCTCTGCTTTGGTCTCTGTCTCAATACTCCTCTAATTTATGGAGCAGTTAGCTGTGAATTTGAACCAGACGCCTCTGCAGGATTGAAACTGACTGCTTTTAATAAACCTTAGAGGAAGTGGTTGTCCAATGGAGCACAGAGAATAGCGTCTGTGGCCAGGAGGGGTTTAATCTGTAGCAGAGACCCACAAGCCTTTGTTTTGATGTGACTCATAGAACCACACTAAAGCTTATCTCAGAAACTGATGTTATACATGCGCTTTGTCCCTGCTTCTTCTTCAACCCTCAATGTCTTTTTATGAATCACATTTTTTTCCATTTGATTTATTATTTATTTTCTTTTAGAGATCTGCAAGCTAACATTGTTTTCTTGACAAGTGCGTGCCGGTTTGTTTTAAAGGGTCATACATGAGGAATCAAATCATTCCTTGATCTTTTGAAATAAAAGTTTCAAAATTCTATTGAAAAGGAATGACATCAGACAATATTAACGCAGGGCCTTCGATTTTGCTGTTCACAAGCCATTTTACTTTGTAATCTGCCATATTTTCAAGAGAAACAGGATATTCAACAAGACGTAGGAGACATAATTTGAGCCAGATTGAATTCTGGTTTGCTAAAACAATGCCTAAATATTCATCCCTATTTTTTGGTTATGAAAAATAAATTGACAGTATTTGACGCCACAGCTTTCAATAAGGCAACGTGTCCACCAAAGCGTTTTTGGCCAGCTGAAGAACCCTAGGCGCTCTGCTGAAAACGCCTAGCTGTCAGCACTTGCGGGTGTTTTGGCAGTGCAGCGTTTTTTTCAGTAGAGACGCTTTGCTTGCTATGATATGGAATATCCGCGGAAGTGTTACTAGTATCTCATTTCACAGATTGTTTCTAAATAAAAATGCTGATACAATGTAAAGTATTTGCTCTGGCTCTTGTTTTAAATTATTTTGACGTACACACAGAATGTAGCGGTTGGTCAGTGGTGTATTTGTCCCGCCTCTCCTCAACTGTGATTGGTTGGCTGGGTAAAAAGTGACAATGAGCGCTGCGTTTTACTCCAACATTCTTCCACTCTCAGTGACCTGTAAAAAATGACGAGCACTCAACGCTTGAGCGTGAAATAAACGTTCAGCGCCGTGTGGTGTTTTAAAAATACGCTCCCATTGAAAACTATTGGATATGCCTGCCAGCCGCATGAAAAACACTTTGGTGGACCTTAGGGGAAATAAAAAGTATGGTCTCTTTAAACCCCTCAAAGGAATTGGATTTTGGTTGTTCTGAATTTGTTCTCCATCTCTCTGTTTCTCTCAGCCCTCTGCATGCCGTGTCATTCGCCCTGGCGTGTGGGATCCCAGGTATAACCCTGTTGACCCTGGGCGTGAATCCCCTGACGGGCTTCCTGGGCGCCCTGAACATCTTCCTGTACACGTGCTGCTACACTCCTCTGAAACGCCTCAGCATCGCCAACACCTGGGTGGGCGCCGTGGTGGGTGCCATCCCACCTATAATGGGCTGGACAGCAGCCACCGGCTCTCTTGATCTAGGTACAAAATCCTCTTGCATGCATACAGTAGTGGCTACAGTTCCTGCTGGAATGACTTGGATAAAGCAAATATACTCTATTTAAATAGTCTTAGGGGGCTTTCACACTGGTTTGATTCCCGGTGGCCCCCGAGGCGTTGGTCTGGTTTCACACTTGATTTGATTCTATCGAACCCGTGTGCATTTGCGTTCATCTTACGTAATTACAAAGTGCATGGCACATGATAGAAAACAGGACGCAGGTCAATATAATGTGTTTTTTTTATTAATTTGGTGCTATTGTGTGCAGCAGAGTGAACGACACTTGGGTTCATTGTATGCTCGTCACATGAAGGTGGCTTTGTACTGCTTGCAAACAGACTCTTTTTAGGAGACCGCTGATTTTGCCGCTCTAATTGCTCTCACTATGCATGATTACACTGTTTGAACACTCTCACTAGTATCCAAGGTAAATCATCACCACTGACATCCCTTACATGTGTTTTTTTTAACTAATGACGTCGTCATTGGCTAAAATGCATGTGCAGGTTACTTTTTTACTTTTTCTGAACACGTGCCATGGTTCGAGTTGCTTTCACATTCACACAAATCACGCCACAGTTCCAGTGCAACCAAACTCATTTTTGGCTGAACTACTCTCTGATTCTCATAGAACTTTTTTGACCTCTAGAGCTATTGAAAGCTCTTCATGTCACCATAGGTACTGTGGGCATGGACAACATTGTGAGTGTTATTGTATACCCTATCATGTGATATCTTCTCTATTGCCACAGAGCTAAACGTTAGTGTTTCAACTGGAATTTATTATCCGGCTCACATTGAGATGTGCCCTTGGTCATAAAAGCCCTCCTTGTGATCGTTTCAGTGCTATCACGGTTTATCCCACAGTTCAGGGTTGTGTAGCCATTCCAGAGAAGTGAAACTTCATGTTCCAGATGGCACTTCTGAATTTTACTGACTCCTCTCCCAGACCCAAGTTCCCTGTCCACTTATGAGTGTTGTAGTTACAGTACATATACATCCAGCATCCTGTTTTTTTTTTTTTTTCGAAGAAGTCTCACGCTTGAATCAAGTGTTTGCGGAAGACAGCAGGGGGTCTTTGGCCTGTTTTGCTAACTATTAAAAGTGTGCTGTTGTGGCAACCATGAGATCTGTTTTCTCAGGAGTGAACGACTGAAGTGTTTGTGTGCATATTTATTTAGTGCCGTTTCAGTGCCCTTTTCAAGCCTGTGTATATTAGGATGTACAAACCTAAATATTGTTCTGACCCCATCTAGGGTTAGGGCTGCAGTGTGAATGGATCGAAACAACTGACTTCTTTCAATATTTTCTTCATTTATTTATCAACTTCTCTCTGAAAACTATATCTTTAATATATTCAGTGGTAGTGTTAAAAAGGTGTACATTTAAAGTTAATAAAGTAAAAAAAAACTTGACTAGTTGACCTTTAATCAACTGGAGAACGTGTCAACCATCCTGACTGTGTTAGGGCCCTATGAAATACGTTACATTTTTTCCCAAATTCTGTTTTAATTTTTCAAAATTTTGGTTCATTAAAACGTTTAAAGAGTAAAGGCTTTTGCACACTGAGTCCGAAATTTTTGCATGCTTTTTTTCGTATTCGTGAACCGAAAAATTCGTCACGCACAGAGACCTTGCACACTGAGTCCGATGCGTATTAATGAATGCGTTACGGGGAAAAACGCACAAATACAAAATGGCGTCTTCAAGTTGTGAGGAGGATTTTTTTGTCCTCTCTCTTCTTAAAAAGAGAAAAAGAAAGAGAAAATAATGGGTCCATCATCCACTCCTGCGATCGCGTAGAGAGGAAGGAGAGTTCCACCTCCTTATCAAGGAGCTGCGGGATTATCCAGACCGATCCGAAGTTACCTTTAGACTGTCAGTGGCTCAGTTTGATGCTTTGCTAGCGATACTGGAGCCACATTAAAAAGAAGACCAGCAATCTTCGTGAATCAATTCATCCTGAACAAAGACTGGCAGTATGTCTCCGCACGCACACGCACGCACACACGCGCACACACACACACACACACACACACACACACACACACACACACACACACACACACACACGGTTTCAGGGACTTGGTGAGCTATAATTATAGCTGTGATATAATAACATTAGTAGTATTTTGATACAATATTATTTATAAATATATAAGGGTATCTGAGCACTGGCGATTCATTCACCAGCATTGCCAGCTGTTTTAGGTTGGGCATCAGCACTGATGGGAAAAACGGATGCGAAAAACGCAGAGAATCGAACCTGTTCCGAATTTTTTTTTGACGGACGAAAGTTTCGGAGGCAGTGTGCAAGTGTGATTGACATAACGTGAGGTCGAATTTATTTTTTGACGTGCGAAAAGTTTGCTTGCGAATTTCGGAGTGTGCAAAGGCTTTAACTTCAGTGATTTAGCATTAAGCTTTGTATCAGTAGAAATCCGGTAGTATATTCGAATTATGGTACTTTCCCCCCTCATATCCCCCTGAGACGAGAGAATTTTGCATTTTATTTCTGTAAAAAATCCTCAGATGACGCAAATATCGTCATTTTGTGTCATCGGAGGATTTTTGGCCAGAGGCTAGAGACATCAAAACGACGTTGGGGCGGTGTCATGGTGGGCAAGTGATAACCAGTAGCCGTGACTTTGGGAGTGGCCTCGGAGGGCAGCGAAGCAAGTGCATTCTGGGAGTTGTTGTCTTTCATCCACATGAGACAGAAATACATTTTCTGTCTTTTCACAGTCTAGAAGGCACCACATTCAAAAATAATTTCACATTTCTGCAACATAAATGACCCAGTTTAAATACACATTCATCTTCCCAGCGCTGAAGTGCCCTTTTAATTACATTTTACATAATCAAAAATTATGCTCAATAAGGCTTATAAAGCAACTGGCTTTTATCAATAAAAGGGCCCTATCAAATGTGTCGCCCCCTCCCCCCCTAAAATTGTTTTATCTTTTTAATTAATAATGAATTCTCTTTTTTTATATACAAAAGTATTGTATCAACAATCATGGTAACCAAATTAATGCATACAACTTTAATAATTTAATTAATCTTTTAAAATGGAGTGAAATTAAATTTGAACAAAGATCTTGTGAGATCTTGCTTAAAAATGTTTTAATAAACTGTATTATTGTTATTATTAGTTGGGAGAAGTACATTATACTGTACAATAGTGTTATTTCTGGCATAATTTCATAAGTTAAACCAAACTTTTATTTTGGCAGGTTATAGTGAAGACCTTTGTTTTTCTGTTTGTATCTGACTGTAGTTTTATCAAATTGTATTAAAGATTAATTGTACAGCCCTACTTTTGATTTATTCATCAAATTCTGACATTCTGCATTATACAATACATTTAAAATAAAATTTAATTGCGATTCTATCCCCATTTTTTTTGCATCTCTGAAATTATAGACGCTTTCAATGGCAACAACATAAACAAACGTTACTGCGCATTCGTGCTTTTGTGGCCCAAACTTAACTTCCGTTAGGCGTCCGCAAAGAATCAATAACAACAGAGGCTGCGTTATCTTTCTCATCTTTCAATTTAATTGGGCAATATTATCTTAATTTGTTTTTATTGTTTCAACATGTTTATTATAAATAATCTCCCATTTCTGTCTGCAATATAGAGTGGGCGAAACGCCCCCCTTGAAGTGTTAGTTCACCCAAAACTGAAAATTCTGTCATTAATTACTCACCCTTGTGTCGATTCCAACCCGTAAGACCTTAGAGAAGAAAACTATCTTAATGCTTTCCGAAGTTGAACGAAGGTCTTACGGGTTTGGAACGACATGAGGGTTTGTAATAATGAAAATTTCAATTTTGGGGTGAACTATCCCTTTCAGGACAGTGTAATGCCATTTTCTGTACAGTGGCCTATATAAATGCTTGCACGCTCGCCTTTCAATTATGCAGTGCATCGGAATAACATGTTTCTTTGTTTCATAATATAAGATTAAGGTTGGGAAGCTTAAACTTGTAGATAAAGTACCCCATTTGAGATTGATTGTATATGAATGCATCACACTGTTTTTGCGCTGTTGTCTTATGCTCTCTGCATGATCGTTAATATTTATATCATGTTCTCCAAGAATAGTACGTCAAAAATGTGTTTCTACTGAGTAGTGCGCCATACTATCCACTAGCCAGACCGATAAACAAACACACACCGGAACTTAATTTCGGGCCAGGAGCGTAACCGTTTTTTACCTCAAAGTTATAGCCTGAATAGCAGCAGTTTATTTATTTAATTATTGTAATTTCTGCTCTATTAGCGGCTCCAAAGAGAATTGGAAAAAGTGTTTTAACATTGACAAAATTACATTTTAATTACCCGTCAACCACACACTGATCTTACTTTTGGAGTCTCTGGTGTCATTACGTTTTTCTCAAGCAATTTGTCAGGTTTTCCTGACCAGTTTCTTCCTTAAAATCCCCAAAAGCTTAAGAAGATGACCTAAGTGTTTGAGGTCTCTGTCATGCTGCCCTGCGCTGTTTCCCAGAGGATTTAGCTACAAGTGTGTTTTCTAAGATCACACACACAAAGGCAGCCCTACGTGTCATGCTCCACTACCTCTGCACGGGCCGCTGTTTGTGCGGTGTCACCTTTCCACTCTGCCAGGTTCTGAATGCAGGTGAATGGTGTTCGTTTCCTCCATAGCAGGATGTGAAGGAACTCGGACGTGTTTTCAGTGATAGAACTTTGACTTGTGTAGTTTCTCCCCGCACTCTTATTTCCACCTTGCACACATGGACTTCCTCCACCAATGGTGTTTAAATGATCTGAGTGATCTTGTTTGTTTATTCACTCCTTCTCTTCCTCTCTCTGTCTCTCCAGGAGCACTCTTGCTGGGAGGTCTCCTGTTCTCTTGGCAGTTTCCTCATTTTAATGCATTGAGCTGGAACCTGAGAGAGGACTACTCGCGCGGTGGGTACCGAATGATGTCCGTCACCCATCCCGGCCTTTGTAAACGCGTGGCCCTCCGCCACAGCGTAGGCCTGATTGGCCTCTCAGCCTTGGCCCCTGTGCTGGATGTCACCACATGGACGTTCCCCTTAGTCTCCCTGCCGATTAACCTTTACATCAGCTTCCTGGCCTTCAGGTTCTATCGCCATGGCGACAGGCAGAACGCCCGCAAGCTGTTTTTCTGTAGTCTTTGGCATCTGCCCATGCTGCTGCTGCTGGCCCTCACCTGCAAGAAGAGCCGTGTGTCACAGGAGGAGGCAGCTGTAGCTCCCAGCACGGCGTCTCTGGCTCTCTAGAGCAAACACAATCCTCTGCCATATTCATACTGGCTAGATAATGGCTGTCAGCCCCAACATGAATTATCTTGGAGCTAAAAAGACACAACAAGTTGTGTACCTTGGAGAGGGAAGTCATAGCCTCTTTCAATTGTTATCAAGTCTCCTTCAGGGAAAAATAACTTGAGGTATATGTAAATGCACAGCAGTGATTTCAAAGTTACCTGAATTCACTCAGGTAACTTGGACACAAATCAATGTTATTTGTGTGTAAATACATGGTATTTATTTGGCGCAGCTCCCCTGTTGTCTATAAAAGATAAGACTATAAGACTGTACGTTTCTGTAGACTGATTTGTGTCTATGTGCAAAGTGGATTTAACTGAAATTAAAGAACCACAAACACATTTTGCCTAGAATTTGCAATTAACGTCACCATTACTGTGGATCTTTTGGTTTGATGTGGATAATGGGGAACGGTTTGTTTTTAATGCACCTAGCAAGTCATTTCAAGTTGGGCCTCATCTAATTACTTGCTAAATTACATTTTCACTTTCTAAGTCTGTTAATATTTCATATCGGCAATAAATGATTCAGGTAAAGAAACCGCTGAGTTTCCCTGCTAGCCCAGAAGTCTTTATTCTACAAGAAACTCTCTCTGAGTTTAGATGTTGAAAGGCTGATCGTTTTGTAGAGTTCTCGGGTATCGGCTCCATCAAAGATCCTTCATTATTTCAGAATTAGTCAAATAAACTCTGTCAACTCAGTTGAGCCCACCAGAACTGAATTACTGTTGATTCATTACTGAACGTAACAGTTCAGAATATCATTGACTGCAGCCATGCATTGTTCCTTACTACGTTTGCTTGCTCCAAAAAACTAAATTCAGCACCTTCAGTTCAGCACATCTGACCTCACTGTACCAATGACTTGTGTAAGACACAAAAGAATGAAGGCTCTTATTAATAAAATGTGTTGCGATCAAGCTTGTTTGATTTGAAATCATTGAAATGCACAAGTCACAATGTACTTCAATGCTGCCAGTAGAATAACTTGCATGTTTTCTCTCTCTCTCTCTCTCTCTCTCTCTCTCTCTCTCTCTCTCTCTCTCTCTCTCTCTCCTCTCTCTCTCTCTCCTCTCTCTCTCTCTCTCTCTCTCTCTCTCTCTCTCTCTCTCTCTCTCTCTCTCTCTCTCTCTCTCTCTCTCTCTCTCTCTCTCTCTCTCTCTCTCTCTCTCTCTCATCTCTCTCTCTCTCTCTCTCTCTCTCAAAGATGTCTCACAGGTTATTAAAAAAAAAAATATTGCAGCACCATAATGGTAATAAATTGCCATATTAGAATGATTTCTGAAGGATCATGTGACATTGAAGACTGGAGGAATGGCTGATGAAAATTCAGCTTTGCATCAAAGAAATACATTTTTATATATTAAAATAGAAAATGTTTATTTAAAATCGTATATTGCTGTTTTAGTTTTGAACAGTACTTGTTCACTGTATGTGAATGTTTATATATGTGTATGTATATATATATTACATTACATATTACACCGATCAGGCATAACATTATGACCTAATATTGTATCCTAATCCAAATATACCTAATATTATATCCTAATATTGTGTTGGTCCTTTGCTGCCAAACAGCCCTGACCTATATAGGCATGGACTCCACTAGACTCCTGAAGGTGTGCTGTGGTATCTGGCACCAAGATGTTTGCAGCAGTTCCTTTAAGTCCTGTAAGTTGCAAGGTGGGGCCTCCATGGATCGGACTTGTTTGTTCAGCACATCCCACAGATACTCGATTGATTGAGATCTGTGGAATTTGGTGGCCAAGACAAACTTGTGCTCCTCAAACCATTCCTGAACCATTTTTGCTTTGTGGCAGGCGCATTATCTGCTGAAAGAGGCCACAGCCACCAGGAAATTTCCATGAAAGGGTGTACATGGTCTGCAACAATGTTTAGGTAGGTGGTATGTCAAGTAACATCCACATGGATGGCAGGACCCAAGGTTTCCCAGCAGAACATTGCCCAAAGCATCACACTGCCTCCGCCGGCTTGCCTTCTTCACATAGTGCATCCTGGTGCCATGTGTTCCCCAGGTAAGCGACGCGCACACACACCCGGCCATCCACGTGATTTAAAAGAAAATGTGATTCATCAGACCAGGCCTCCTTCTTCCATTGCTCAGTGGTCCAGTTCTGATGCTCACATGCCCACCGTTGGTGCTTTCAGCTGTGGACAGAGGTCAGCATGGGCACCCTGACTGGTCTGCGGCTATGACTGGTCATACTCAACAAACTGCGAAGCACTGTGTATTCTGACACCTTTCTATCAGAACCAGCTTTAACTTCTTGAGCAGTTTGAGCTGCAGTAGCTCGTCTCTTTTATCGGACCACACGGGCCAGTCTTCGCTCCCCACGTGTATCAATGAGCCTTGGCCGCCCATGACCCTGTCGCCGGTTCACCCACTGTTCCTTCCTTGGATCACTTTTGATAGACACTGACCACTGCAGACCGGGAACACCCCACAAGAGCTGCAGTTTTGGAGATGCTCTGACCCAGTCGTCTAGCCATCACAATTTGGGCCTGGTCAAACTCTGTCAAATCCTTACGCTTGCCCATTTTTCCTGCTTCTAACACATCAACCATTTAATGTATATAATGTAATTATAAAATGTATCTTACTGCAACGCTCCAGTCTTCAGTGTCAGCGATCCTTCAGAAATCATTCTAATATGCTGATTTGGTGTTCAAGAAACTACACTACAGTTGTGCTGCTTAATATTTATTTTTATTTTTTTGAAAACCATGATAATTTATTCAGGAACCTTTGATAGAATAAAGTTAAAAAGAACAGCGTTTATTTAAAATAAAATAATGTATAATATATAAGTGTCACTTTTGATCAATTTGTCTTTGCTGAGTAAAAGTTATTGATTTGTCTCAAAACAAAGGGGAACAAATCTTGCTGACCCCTACTTTTGTCGTATATGTATTTGATATACAAATAATATTTGTGTTTATATGTATAACATTTATATTGTAAATGTGTGTGTGGTAGACTTTAGTTCACCATGCAAAGGGATGCACGGCTGAGTTGAATTAGAAGAATCTGCATCTCCAGACGGGCCTGGAAACAATGTCTGGCTGCTCTGGACACATTTGGCTTAGATATCAGCCTATATAATCTGCTAAGCATCAACCTCTGCACCTGTCCGGCTACAACACTCGATACTACTCCGCTGTTTCCTTCCCAGTTGTCCTCTATGATTCCACTTCTCTCACCACCTCCATTAGATGCCCACATACACTGCTGAGATTTAGGCAGGGCGAGGCATTCCTCCCCTCGTAAAGATCTGGTCTGGATGCAGCCAGTGCGTTTCACATCAGAGAGGCAGTGAAGGGATGGAGGGGTGGGGGGAGAAAAAGAGAGTGAAACAGCTGTTCCCAACATGTCAATAGATTAAATAGCAGCTCCAGCCCTCCTGGGGTCCGTGGACTCTCCCACCATGATTTTACAGCTTCCGCTCTATAGGGTTGGCGTGATGGACACCCTGTGTGGGACGAAGTGCACAGACTTTCCAAGCATCAGAATGGACTGGACGGTCTTCACACTTTTATAGGTCATTTGCATCAGCTTATAAGTACATATGAAATGTAGCTGTTAAAATACTTTCTTCCGTCCTTCCTTTATCAGGCCAGGCTTGACGAATGCATCATACATGGAGTAATCCTCTTCTCAAGAAAAATATTGTTCGAGTTTCTCACAGTGCGTTCATTCATTATGAGCTCTGTGAACCCTGAGGAGGTGAGCACATTTCCCATAATGATCTTTGGCTCTCTGTGGCTTTTCTCGTCCAGCTTGGATTCTCATTACAGTTTTAACAGCCTCCCAGACCTTCATTTGTTACAACAGCAACAGGTGGATTTCTCCTCTCTTTTCATTTACAGGCAACAAAATGCTTTGAAATCGTACCCTGAAATGCGGGACGGTTTCATTTCGAGTTGTTCAAGAAGAGATATGGTTTAGTTTATAAATGAACGTTTCAAATTGTGTCTTTCTGAACCCTCAACTCTTGAGCGACGGCTATAAACAGTATTTTTCTAAAATGCTCTTTAACTGCCGTTTAAGCATGTTAGGCAGAATGACAAACATTTTTGGCAGACGTTGGGCAGCAGTGCATCGAGTATTCCTGGCACGAAGCGAGCAAGGAAAACAGTATAGCGAAAGGCTTTTGAAAGTGATTTATACCTTCTCGCCACTTGCTTGAAATCAGTCATGGGGTGGACGAATGTTTCTTGGGCAAAATACTCCCCAAGCTTCTTTAAACTTGCACAGATATATTTGTCTTAAGGGAGTCGCTCAGTCTCGAGCTCGTACAGTGACATCAATCTCAGAAATGCGGTCTAGTTCATGCGTTATATTTGTGAAAGGCGACAGAAGAGTCTAAGGCATGTGCTATAAAATATATATATATATATATATATATATATATATATATATATATATATATATATATATATATATATATATATATATATTTGTTTTATCATTCAATATCAGTTGGATGGAACTTATTCATCTGATATACATTCACATTTGTGCCTTATATCCAAAGCGACTTACATTGCATTCAAAGGTATGCATTGTGTCGGTTCATGCATTCCCTGGAAAACAACCCCATGACCTTGACATTGCAAGCGCCATGCTCTACTATACGAGCTACAGGAACTTTTGGAGACATAAAATCAAACATAAAAAGTAGAATTCTTCTTTTTCCAGTTTTGTTGGCACTATTCAGTTGTGATTCTTTATTCAGAGAGAAAAAGACTTTGTTCCAGACTTTATTTCCTTTTCTGACCCTGTCCTTTTTTACTAAGAATATACTGACAAATGCATACAGTCAAACAAAAATTATTCAGATACCAGATATATTTTTGCTAGTGGGTGCAGGACGCTATAGCTCATTTATGTAAGTGAGGAATAAATAAACTGTGATGAAATTCTTCATACAGTGAACTCCCAGTAAAATTGCTAAAAATTTGGGACCAAAATTATTCAGACACTTTGACCTAACCATGAGTGTTTTTTCTTGAATTGCTAATGCGAACTTTTACACCACAGACTGAACAAAATGAAGCATTTCTTGGTAATTGGTTGACCTAAATTGGTATTATCTAATTGTACACTTAAATTTAACAGCTGATTGGTTGATTGTAATCCATTACATATCTTTCTATCAGTTATTTGACATTATCAAAATGAATTTGTCCTGACACAGTTTAACTCTGACTTCTTGTCGAATTTTATTACCATTTTTTAAACTAAAGCGAATAAACTGTGGTAATGTGAGAAAGGTGTCTGAATAAATTTAGGTTGAATTGTATTTTTTTTCTAAATTAATTTTTGTCCATGGGCCTAATTCATAACAGACTTTGCCTGATTCAAATAGATGCCTCACACACAATTTTGTTTAAAGATTGGCTCAAATTGCAGAAGTTTGTATTTGTTTAGAGTCAGTAAACACAACATATTACATGACATTATATACTATTTATATTGCTTAAATAATCATCTATATAATTAAGGGTCTGTGTTCTCTCTCTCTCTCTCTCTCTCTCTCTCTCTCTCTCTCTATATATATATATATATATATATATATATATATATATATATATATATATATACACACACACACACACACACACACACACACACACACACACACACACACACACACACACACACACGCGCGCGCGCATATCTCATGAAAGTAAAGTAGGTTCCCAAGATTTTGTAAAACCTGCAAATATCAGAACATTTTTAAACTGTGATTTCCAGTCCTCAAAAACTCCGTAGTAATGTTCTGTAATCAATTAAACATGTTTCTAGTTATGATCGGAATATTGAATTCTCAGTAATCATGCGCAACTGGGAAAAAGTCATATCAGAGGGTGAGGAAACGCGGAAAGTGCTGCGTTCTGTCGATAACTTCTATAACACTCCAAACATTTGAGGGAGTGTAAATGACAAGCTGCATGTTCACAAACTAATAGCGAACTGAAGCGCCGCTTGTTTTGTTGTTTAAAAACGGATATAAATTATCATATCAATTATCATGATCAATTATCATATAACAGCATGACTCCAAAATACATATAGGGAAGCACAACTTTCAGCATTTATTAAATGTGAGTTTATTTGATTTATTTTATTGAACTAATTACTTGGCCTGCTTACAATTACATTAAAAAGTGATGATAACATACTTATTTGATGGGTTAATAAAATTTTATTCCGTTTTTTTTTATTTAATTTAAAATTTCATCACAAACACTTGTTTGACCTTTTTTTTTTTTTTGCAAAATCCGAAAGCATTCTTTAGACATTTGGGGAAAATATAGTGTTACTTTTCTGTGCATATTTAAAGTTGCGATATTAAACTTCTGACTCCAATTTTAAAAATAAACGCGATTAAATATAGCATATGTATTTTGTTGCACTGTACATTTGAATATTTACCCCCGATGCTTTGTCTTTTAAAGCCTTTCGAATATACCTAAAGGAACGTAGAACTAATAAAAAACATTAACTTTACTACTTTGTCCATTTTACGTTTGTTTGATGCATTTGAATAATATTTTCTTAATTGATTAACTAATTTGTATCACATTTGAGTAGACAAGATGTAGCCTACACTTTTTAAAAAAATCGAAGTTGTAACTAAAACAATGATTAGTAATGGAGTACATTTTACAAGAAAATATGTCAGTTTATATCGTTTCATTCACAGAAAATTATTTATACACCAGTTTTTTTTTCAGTGTAGTAAAGTGCGCCCCTTTATAGGCCTATATATGTGTAGCTATTTTAAATATATGAATTACATAGGCTATGTACATTTTTTAATATGCAAATTTGAAACTCGCAGGTTTATAGTTTGTACGTAGACTTTGTTTGGCATTCCTGATTCCTTTCTAAACCGTTCGGCTGCGTAAAATGTGTAGGCTAACTCTTTGGAAACTCCCAAAAACTGGAATAAAAGGATTCCGGTCTAATGTTTCTCTATCCAATAAGAGCGTTTAATCGGCTCGCGACCAAGTGTCTTGTCTAAAATCCCCGCCTATGCCGCCCTCTGATTGGCAGACGTCTTTAAACAACCCCGCCTTTATTCAAATTGGCGCGCGGCGGTAGGCTGGCCCTGCTGTCAATCACAAACACCAGCGCTCTATAAGCTCCCCTCTCTCTAAAGCGCTCAGACACTCGAGGATGCGGCCGGGAGCAGCTTCCGCGGCTGGGAATCAAGTGCACCGGTCATTCTCATCAGTTTTCTCGTTTTCTTTCGCAGGTATGAACGAGAACAGCTGACTCAAGTCACATTCCTAGATGTCCCGTCCACTTTGGGCTAGTTTCTTTCACGTCTGAGGATTTTATTCTGAACTCCAATGGCGTTTAAAGACTCTTGAGAAGGATTCCTGGACCTGGACAGAACTGTGCTTACCTGTCAATATGTCCAGCTGGAGTGTGATGGTCTGCATTCACAGGGCTTATGGAATATAGCCTGTTCTGTCACCATTTTTACGCGCTCTCCGTCAGTCCCGTGAAGAAGAAACTCGGGCTCCTCTTCATCATGCTGCTCCTCTGGGTCTACATGCTGTACTCCTGCGTGGGCTACTGTGCCACTATGCCACCGGGTTTAGTTGTGGACAATACTAATAATAATCGAGCGAAGGAGACGGATTTCCTCGGGAAATATGCTGGGGCGGAAAGTGGCCGGCCGGACCTGATGATGTCCAAGCTCCTGTCCAGACCGCAGAGCGCGTGGACGGACGTAGAGTCAGATTATGATGAGCCTACGGTCAGGAGAGCTCCCAGAGACTTCTCTAAAGATGAAGTGGACGTAGACCGGGCTGAGGACTGGGAAGACGGGCGGAGAGTTTCTTCTCTGTCAAGTTTCTCTAACGGCTCGGGCAACAAGAAGCTGCCTCAGGCGATCATCATCGGCGTGAAGAAGGGCGGAACGCGCGCGTTGCTGGAGTTTCTGCGCGTGCATCCAGATATTCGCGCGGTCGGAGCGGAGCCGCACTTCTTCGACCGTAACTATGACAACGGACTGGACTGGTACAGGTAAGAGCGTAAATAATAAAAACATTCACTTATACGTCCTATACTTCCCTTAACTTGTATTGTTATTCAGTGAAGTAGAGCATAACAACGACACATTGGAGATTAACCTACCTGTTCCAAATAGCTTTTGGCTTTTTTATTATTCAGTAGGCTGTTTCATGTATTTTAATGTAAGGCTTTTTTTTTTTTTTTTTTGTGCTATATTTGTGTTGGCATTGCGAGACGGTATGGAGACTTGCACTGTAAATTTCAAGTCCATTAAAATTTAATGCATTTAATTGCTACAATTAAATAAAATTATACCGACTAATCTGCATTAATAACTTGCCTCCGTTTTATCATTTTGAATTTAATTACTACGATAATTCAGAATTGAAACCCCCAAAAATGTGAAATCGTTCATTAAAACTTGTAAAATATTATGATAGCCTACTTTAAAAGAACGGAACACAACTTTTTAATTATTTATATGAAATAAGAAATCCGAGATATTCAAAATGAGAAAACGGAGTAGCCTACGCGCGACTTTATTTATTTATTTATTTATTTATTTATTCAATTTATTTATTTTTCAAATCATGATTTTTAATAGTTCGTTTGGCATGTTGCTTATCATTAATAAGCAACAATAATTCATTTAATATAGGCGCCTTTTCACTTTTTTGAAGAATGGATCTTGTCCTCCGTCATGCATTGGCCTTTTTTGTATGTCTTTCATTATGTAATTTTACCCTTTGACATGATCTCAAACCTTCCTTTTAAAACATCGGTTAAAACATCCTAGTTTTAATAGGAAATCAAATTGAATTATTATGTGAATTGGATGGTCTGTAGCCTTTGGTTTGCATGTATCCGTGTAGAAACGCAGAGTTGCAGTAGCTGTAGTTTTCAGATTCCAGTTCAAACATTTACTTTGGTTTCGCTCTTCCTGCTACTGTCGATCTGTTACTCGGAGTTTGGAGGGCTGAACGTTTGAACAGGGTCCTTTAAACACACATTAATTCAGACGGATATTATTCAAATAAACACAATAGCTCGGTAAAGATACATTTTTGTGATTGTAATTCTGAGAGATGACTCGTATCCGAGCGCATGATGACGCGCAGTGGTCTCTGTCGGACACACGGGATCATTGCAGGTTAACGGACCTCTTCGTTTCCCTTCACTTTTATAACTTTTCAAAATCTTTTTTTTTTTTTTTTTAGTTCTTTGTTTTACTCTACAATTGTCTCAAATATGGATACAACACAACTAAAGTTAATTATAATAGACTATAAACCACTAAAATTGGATAGTGAAGTTTAGTTGATGCCTCAGTTTTAAATAAATCAAATCACTTTTGATAACCTAACCCTAACCCATGGGTGGAAATGACTAAAATTATGAACTGTCGATTTAAATGTTTGGATAAATAATGAGAGCATTTTTAATAGCGTGACTATCTTATTTTTCGTTGCGCAAGTGTCTATCAAGTCTATCAAGAAATGAAAAATCATACATGTCAGAGTAATTTGACAGCGGGATCAATCAAATTAATATCTTGATAATTACTAGTTAATAACGTGTTCACATCCCGTGCATGCAGCTGTGTTTCTTTTTGTGTTGCTCTAACAAACCGTAACATTTCATGTTAAACATTTCGGCTTGTATTTGAAAATGTATTTCTATTACGAGTTACGCATTGCTGTTTCTTTTGAGCGTGTTTTGGACGTTATTATTTGGCCTATTATATTTTATCAACTGCCAGAACACATGCAGTGAGAGCTCATAAATTCAGTTCACCAAGAACACATTTGTTTCAGATCACATTTTTTTTTACTTATATGTTGCAGTTATTTAAATGTGATGACAGTTTGATTAACTATTTGTTAACATTATTAATGTCCCGCAATAAAATGTAATGAAATAAATAGCTGAAGAGAGAAAGGGGGATTTATTGCCCCAGAGTCTGTCCCTGTTTACCCCAAACGCAGAGCGGAAAGAAACCCTCAATAAGTTGATAAAACAGTCCTGGACTGCACGCCTGTCTCTCTAAATGGATTTGCAAAGGTTTGAGGGGGTGAAAGCCCAGTGCTTTTAAATATATGCAACATTTCAGGGCCCCTGTAACAAAAAAACAGGACGGATGAAAGAATGGGCGTTGTAGTGAATGCTCCGGAGTCCAGCTTAGATGAAAAGGGAATTATATTCATGCATGTTGAGAGAAAAAGATTTATTTGATTAATTATTTAAATGCGGAGCCTCACTTCAGTCTAATGCAAATTCAAGCTGGTCCAGCAAAGATTGCCCCCGAAATTCTTTAAACATGTCCTTCATTTTCAAACTCAATTAATTGATTGCGTGGATTATGCTATTAACATTTTTAAAAACACATGTAGAAAGAGAAAATAAAGTAATTGCAACTTTGTTTTTGTTCCCCCCTAGTAAATATGTAACAGAAAGTAAATCGAAAAGAGTGAATTTTTATTTATTTTTACCAAAAAAAGCACCAGGGCGGTTGTTAATTATTATTTTTTTCCAACTTATTAGCTTTTTGTTTCTTTACCTGGAAAAAGTGAAGTTGTCTGGTCAATGGTTAGAGGATTGTCCTCTAAAATGCTTTTTTTATCCTAATTTTTTTCCTTTCAAATTTGTAAAAAAAAAAAAAAAGCTCTAAATTAGGAGCAGAGCCTTCACCAAGTTATATCGTTGATTGAAAGTAACTTTTCAAAAGTCTCTGAGTAAACATAACCGATAAATTACATATAATAACCCAGAAGATATAAACACTGGGTGTTGAAGGGTATAATGCTTGTTTTCCACTCATACGAGAGTTTTCTGTCTCAAGTTTTACAGGATTCACATGCCATTGCAGCTGGTCTGAGTTGGACATGCGATGCCACAGCGAAATTCTATATCTGGCCACTGCTGTTTGGGCTGAAGATACAGGGCACAAGCAAATGCAGACTTGCTTTTTTAACTTGTGCTCGCTCACGTTTTCATTCTCTTTTCTGTCTCCGACGTCTCCATGTGACCTGATCTAAAACAGTGTTGGAGAGTTTGTGCAGACAGACAGAACGCTTGAAGTGAAACCCTCCGCGCTGACATGTCTGTTTGGTCCTTTCTTGTCATTTTAAAGAACTGTTTCTTTCTTCAAATTGTCTCTCTCAAGGGACTGAACATGACTCTCATGTCTAATACTTGAAGTGATCTGCTTTGTAATGGAAAAGAGAGTTCGTAGTGCAGAAACCATGCATTTGAAAGTAATCCCAGTGCATGGAAAGCATGTAAGTCATTTTTAGTAAGGTGGTTTTACTGTGTTTTTTAAAAATCTCTGTTCATCAGAAAGTCGTGATTGACCTTTCTGTGCTACAGAGAGCCAGAGAAAGACATGGCAGATGAGCTTTTGTTCCTCAATACTGGTTAGACCTGTTCAGGCTGTTTTAGATACTGTAAGTATATAGTGTATGATTCATAGTCGCTCAAGGATTATCTGCTGGCACATTACATTTTCTGCTGTATATTTGTTATGATCTTCTCCCAAGAACGTCTGGTCGATGTAGAGTTTATAACAACTGCCAGTTTATTTGTAAGAGATGTTACAGTATGAATCGCTGAAGTCGAAGTGGGTTGAATTGTGGAGTAATAACTTTGGAAATTCTCCTTTCGCAGTTTTTAGTTTCACCTACGTTTCTGATTTGTGGGACCTGGCAATCTGCTGTTTCTACAGTTTTTTTTAATGCAGAGACTCTGATGATTTAATAAGAAGTTAAGTTGGATTCTCAAAAATCCCACCCAGCCAGAAAGACAGAGTCCCAACTGGAACAGGGAACGGCGTGGAGGCCCTGGTGCTTCGTTTGACTTTGTGTTATATAATTTTCAGCTTTTTGTAGTCGACGCTTCCTTGTTTTACCTACAGTAAACACTCGCAATACAACCGGTAACTTTTCGTTTGCGTTTCCTCTATGCATCTTTTCCAGTCTGTGTTTGAAGGTCAGGTTTTATTTCCTCTGCTAAAAGGGTATGTCGTAGGAAAATGCAGTTCTTTGGTGTTCACTCTTTAGTGTGCAATCCCCGAGTCCATCCTGAGATTAAAGGTGTGTTTTCTGAATAGCTGCCATTAAACAACATGGTCCGTAACTGCCGACCAACAAAAGGACAAGTGGAGCATTGTCCTGTAAGAGTGAAATGCTCCGCAGAAAATCCCGTTCCGCTATTGGACCAGGGAACGTTATCGGAAGCATGTCACTTGAAAGTTCTGAAGTGCTTGGAGGGCTACGACCCCCTGCCACCTTGTCCAGATGAGCACTTCCATCCGTGGAATGGCTAGTTCTGGATGGATGCCTCTGCTTTTGTGCCCACACTCCATGGGGTGTTCAAGCCACCATGTAGGTGACCCATACGGACGCTGTGGCCAGTGACCCCCTCCTTCCTACTTGTACAAAGCAGGGACCGCGTTGTCTAAGTGGTGACGGATGAGATCAAACCGAAGTTTGTCTGTACATGCAGGGTGTGTTGATAAACAGTGAGCTGTAGGTGACTGCTATAGGGCTGGGTATTGATACAGATTTCCTGATTTGTTTAGATTTGTTTGATTCACAAGCACTTTAATTCATTTTGCCATATTTCAGTCTATTGAATTTGTCCTCTGCATTTAACCCATCCAAGTTAGTGCACACACATTAGGAATAGTGAGTATTCACACACACATACTGCAAATTGTGGACACACACCCAAAGGAGTGGGCATCCTTTTTTTGCCGCTCCCAGGGAGCGATTGGGGTTTAGGTGCCTTGCTCAAGGGCACCTCAGTTGTTGGTCCTGCCGGCTTTGAGAGTCCAACCCACAACCTTTGGGTTACAAGTCTGACTTTCTAACCATTAGGCCACGACTGCCCCCTAATTACTTTAGGAAGCACAATAATTAGGTACTTTTAAATCTCATCTTAAAAACATTTTACTTCAGGGTAGCTTTTACTTGACTATTGTATTTTTTTATTGTCTTCATATCTTGTAAGTTTAAAAGAGTATTTTTTGTGTGAAATATGTACACTTTTGTATGTTATTGTGTGCAGTACATGAGGACAAATGTGACCCTGGACCACAAAACCAGTCATAAGGGTAATTTTTTTTTAATATTGAGATTTATACATCATCTGAAAGCTGGATAAATAAGATTTCCATTGATGTTTGGTTTGTTAGGATAACATGGTTAGGGCAACATGGCTGAGATACAAATCTGAGGGTGCAAAATAATCGAAATATCGAGAAAATCACCTTCAAAGTTGTCCAAATGAAGTCCTTAGCAATGCATATTACTGCGAATAATGCATTTTTTTATATTTAAAAAGTTTAAAAATATCTTCATGGAACACGATCTTCTCTTAATATCCTAATGATTTTTGACATAAAAGAAAAATCGATCATTTTGACCCATACAATGCATTGCTGGCTATTGCCACAAATATACCTGTGCGACTTATGACTGGTTTTGTGGTCCAGGGTCACAAATGTGTTTTCTTGCCATGCTGACACGAGGTAAAAGATCGTTGTAAGTATTTAGGAATCAACGTTGACATTCAAATGAAGATTGTGATTCTGGTGTTGGACTGTGTTGTCAAATGTTTTGTTGTTGCAGTATGATTTTTTTGCAGTATGATGGTTGGTGACTGCTGTAGCAGAAACGTACACCTTTATCCTTCAGATAAAGCACAAAATAATGACTCAAGCCAGCTTAGATCCTGTGGGACTACATGTATTGATTAGTTTACGCTGTGGCGGGCACTGTGTGGTGTAGGGTTAAAGGTCTTTGTGGCTCTGGTTATCTGTGAATCAGTTGAGCAACATTGCCTCTGTAAAGACCATCTGCACTGCAGGTGAGACCCGATCAACCCCTCGTCCTTCCTGAACACACACACACTTAGTTATTAGACCCCCAAACTGATGGGAATTAAATGCAAGAGCAAAAACAACTTAAAAATTTCTTTCAACTTAAAAAAAACTGTATAAAGGTTCTGAAATGGTCCTTTGGCGGGGTGTATGGTTCCATGAAGAACCTTTCCACTGCACAAAAGAGGTTCTCTAGACTAAAAATGGTTCTTTAGAGAACCTTTCACAAAACAGTTCTTCAGGTAACCAAAAATGGTTCTTCTATGGCATCACTGTGAAAACCCCTGTTTGGTTCTTCCTGGCACCTTTATTTTTAAGGGTGTATGATGTAATTTATTTTTATTAATTCACAAATTTTTTTTGCCTTCAGTAAATTCAGGGATTGCTGTAAATTAAAACTATAAACTGATCCTAGGTCCCAATAATAAGGAGCAGCATCCATGAAAGCTGTTCAGTCTCATGGTAGAATAGACTTCCTCCACTCAGCTGGATCTGAACCTTGACCGGTCATCCATTCAGCAGTCAGCAGGTTGACATCCTCTATTGAGAGCCTGCGTGGAGCTGACTGAGGACATTCAAAGGACTGCCTCCAAATGATGCTTTAGTGTTGGCTAAACTGCTCAGCATCCTTTAGACCAAAGGATTACTCTGCTTTTGTGTCCGGCCTCAGCTTTGGAACTCATCTTTTACACTTCAGAGAAGTGAACCACTGGCATTGCCTATTTCTGTCCGACTTACCTTCTCTCCCATTTCTTGTTCTCTTCCATTTCTCTTGTCTCTAATATGATTGTGTGTAATTGTAGAAGAGCATACATAATGACTTTTTCGTACGTGTCTTCTCTCCTTGTATCCCATATTAGAGCCGGGCCCCTCATCGAGCTCTGGTTCCCCCTATCAGAGGCGGGGCTGTTGTAGGCCTCAGTGCCCACATAAGGCCACCCCCAACTGGGTACACTGGTCAGCAAAGGGAGGAAGAGAGAGAAAGTGGGCCCCTACTTGAGCTGGCATGGCTTTACCAGTGGGGTAGACCAAGCAGGGAGGGTCTTAGTCTGGAGAAAGGGGCTTTCATTCATCAAATTACCACTGGCTAATTGTGAAAGGGATGGCTTGGGGAGAGGCAGACAGTAGAGGCCCACTGTGGTGGTCTGCCATTGAGAAGCTACGGTCTCCTCCAGAGAAAAGCAAAATAACATGGCCGCCCTCAGCAGGAACCTCCCGCTGAAGGATTAAATAAAGGCAGACAGGAACTCGATGTCAAGCGCTCGTGTTTCTACCCTCCCACTGAAATATTGTCTCTCATACACACATACAAACACCCGGCGTAGGCAACAAGTGACCAATAAGGGAAGGCGGCTTGTTTATAACTATTAATTTGACTTTTTTTTCTTTCTAGTATTGGTAAATTGTTACTTTATCTGGTGGATTGGACAGCTAAAAACAAGGGATAAAGAGAAATATGCATGATAAAACCCTTTCACCTTTTTTTTTTGTTCTTTTTTTTTGCTGTGGCCTGTTGTGTACAGACCCACCCTCTGAGCTTGCCTTGAATTGGACTCATTTTAAACAAGTTGATCATTTGGACGTCGGTTGTCAGAATAATGCTAGCTCTCCTCCTTTAAGTAAATGCTCATTCATTGTTGGTAAATCAACAGCATTTACAGGAATCTGGGAGCTACAGCGCACGGCTGTCTGTATGGCCCGGTAATTGTTGGCCCATGTCTCCCACCAGGACCATCTCCTCCCAAGAGTGTGATCATCAGAGCTCATTTTCTGAAAGTTAAGAAAGATAGATAATACCAAGAAAGATAATTAGGAGTGAGAAAAGTGTAGAAAGGATCTTTATGGGATATAATATAAACGCTGATCGTGGATGAATATTTACTATGAGACACTATGTTTGTTTGTGTGTGTGTGTCTGTCTCTCTCTCTGTGAAAAAAAGTGAAAAGAGGATCAGGCAGAAGTAGAGACCCCCTGAGGTTTCCATTAACCTCAGAGAGAAAAGAGCAGACAATTAAAGGAACACACACAAACACAAACACACACACACACACACACACACACACACACACACACACACACACACTCTGCTGATGTGCCCAGAGGAGCACAGCATGAGCTGAGCTCCAGGGCAACAAAGCTAGTTTCTCCCTGTAGCCCAGGAACTGTCACTACTTTTGTCCTCACACTTTCTCTTGTTAGCCTTTTGCATTGTTTTCTTTCTCTCTCGCTCTTATAGGAAAAGGACCAGCTAGAGAATAAGTAAGAACCAGTAAAAGTCTGCATGTCATCCTTTTTTTATAGTGATAAATTTACTTGTCTACATTGTCAGTAATGAACAGATTTATTCTGTCACTCTCTACTTCATACAGGCTATTATATATATTATATTATATTATATTATATTATATTATATTATATTATATTATATTATATTATATTATATTATATTATATTATATTATATTATATTATATTATATTATATTAATACTGATAAAAATACTGATATATCTGCCAGTATTAGTTTTTAATTGATCTGTATTTTATGTTACTTGATATTGGATATTCAATTATTTATGATGATTTTCCCTATTTTCAGGTTTAGATTATCTTTTTTGTCTGTTACTATGTAAAAATGCTAATAATTTAATAAGACTTAATCTTTATCTATAAAATATTTTAGTTACTTGGTTACAAAAACAAATGTTAAAATTTTATTAATTAATTTTAATATCATTGCATCCTTAATTGCATCATTACTCTATAGTACTGTATGTTTTTATATCAGCAACCGATAGGAATAACATTAGTCAAATCAGGATCAGAAATGAAAATTTAAAGTGTAAATGTAAAGATTTTTTACTATTTGAAAACAAACTTATTCTGTTTTTTTTTCTTAGTTTCATAGCCCATTTCTCAAATGTCTTTTCAAATCTGCCTTATGTGGTTGAATGGCTTGTCCTCTTGGCACATTGACTCCAGATCTTGTTTCTTGTTGGACCGTAGGCCTTCTGGAACACAGACAGCGGAGAGAATGGAAAGCAAAAACATTTGTCATCGTACTCGCAATACATCAACATGCCTGCTGAAATAGCAACCCCTGAAATCAAATTACACCTGTGACATCCGCACTCGGCTGATTACTTTCAGCAGAAGCGTTTGACAGTGATCTCTTTGTGCTTCACGCCAGTTTTATTGTCTTCAGCGGGCGCTGAGATACCAGAGCGTACTGTAACTAGGCTATCATCCAAAAAACGTCCGCGGAGTTGCCTTAGGAGAGAGCTGTACGCTCTTGTTAGTCTTCTTGTCTTATATGGGCAGTTTAATTGTCAGCTCTGGTGCTATCACCACATAATTTGGCTAATTGTGGGTTAGCAATGAAGAATACTAGTCTGGAGGAATTTGTAAACCATTAACCCAAAAGCGTCAAAGTAATGCAGCTGTGCTGTAAGCCTCTGATGTAACGGCTTGACAGACTTGGAGGAAATTCCCAGCTCTTTAAAGCTCACCTGTCTTCAAAAGCTCCTCAGCTGGAGGAGACCGTGTGCCAAGCAAAACAGGATGTAATAGGTGCATGCATGTGTGTTCTTGTGTCTGAGCATGATGGCTTTGAAAAGTGGGGAAAAGGGTCTTTTTGAAGTCTCCGTGCCAATTTTACAACAATCCAGTGAGATATCCTATACTGTCAGATGAGATGTTCTTTTTGGCATGCCAACAGGATTGTTCATCGTCACTCACAGAGAGTCAATGAAACTTTTAGATTTGCGTACAGCAATGTTTTGCCAGTTAATTAAAACAAATGGTGGATATATGATTAAACTTTGTGAATTTGAATACACCAGATATATACCCCCTGTCCTTTACTATTTCAAGACAGGCGCTTTGGCTTTGTAGCTTTGCAAATAGCCTTTATAGCTTGGTAAACAAGCTAAAACCTCATCATGACTAGTTACACTAAACACCACTAACGGTCTAGAGACTCTTTGTGTCACTCAGTGGGAATGTAAATGAAGTGTGGGACTGAGTCCGTTAACACCCTCTACAAACACCCAAAGTAAACAAGCTTATCACTGCGGATTAGCAAGAGCAAGATAAACACTGTGGTACTAGCTTGATCACTGCTAATAACTCAAGGGTATTCAATGGAAAGGCTTGTGTTTGTGGAATTACTGCAAGCGTACTACGAGTCACTCAATACTAAATAGCTAATGTTCGTATTATATTATTTGTCATTTATTATTTTATTTTTCAGGATTTCTACTTATCACCTAAAAGTTTGGAAATACCCTTGGTTAATAGCATAAATCCTTATAATTTCTTGTAAATACATTAGCTTGTAATTATCAATGAGGACCAGTAATAACAATTTTCTTTTTCGTAATAATGGTAATATAAACTATGAGGGCTACTGGATAAACTTGGGTATTAGAAATTATTTTTTGGGGGGGTCAGCACACCTTTATAGCAAACATCAGATGGTTTAGGAATAGTTCTAGTATTTTTCTAATTTATAAAATAAGGAATTATGCTAATATTGTCCAGTTTTGCAGGCCATTGTATGGTAAATTATTAGCTTTCTATGTGATCCGAAAAGACGTTGAAATGGGCAAAGAAATCTCATAGACTTGCATTGTAGAAGGGACCTGACCTATATCTAGAGATCAGAATATCATAGAGATTTGCGATTAGGGTTGGTTATCGTTTGGGTTTTTTATGATACCAATGCTAAACTGATACTGATTTAACCGATGCCTAAACTTGTTAACCATGTCATGAATTATCTAATTTTCAAATATGTGTTAGTGAATGTGTTTTGTCGTAATGATGATCATGTTCGTTAATCTATAATATGCGATGGGTGCTGCCTTGTTAGTTTGCGCCGCAAAATTTCAGAGAATTGGATCTGTCAGATTTACATCACGCAAATTCATCCACGTCTCCTGAATACATGAAAGTAAGTGACCGGTGAACTGAGAGAAGAATTGAGTAAACTATAGAGTTAACTGTATAATGGGCAGTGATTCGGTGCGGTTACATATCGGTTATATAGTGCACCGGGTTTCGGTACGCAACCCTACTTGGGATTGGACTCTTTTGACATTGGCCAGGTGAGCAGTGAAAAATCCATCCTAGTTACATTTTTAGATGTGACCTTAAAATCACAGAATTTTTTTTAGGTATGTCTGTAATATCACAGAAACACCTGTTCAACAGGGTCAAAGTAGCCAGTCCTACAAACACGTAAAATGCAGACCTTAGTGAGAAAGAGAAAAGTGCACTTTATTACCCCGTCTCATCCCTACATCTTTTATTCAGAGCTGATGGAAGCCTCTTCCTGCACAGCCTTGTCGCTAACACACAATAATTCCACTCAGCTGGCAGAACCGTAGGGCCGTAACTTAATGTGCAGCCCAGACAGCAGAAAACACACACTACCCTTGTTTTTAAGAGATTTTGGTAGGTGTTGAATGGCAGCAAATAACGCTGAAATGGAGTCTGGGCAGATTGCAACGTACAGAGCCCGAGGTCTCTGTGATTTATGCATGTTCTGCCTTTCTCAGAGGCTGCTGTGGTTTTGAATGAGTTCGAGAGCAAGAGAGAGAAAGAAAAGAAGAAAGAAAATGGGCCTGAAATTGCGGTTGGCACAAGTCAAGCCTAGACCTCAGTATGATTGCTGAGTAGATACCCTCTCTCACGATACTCTCTTTATGTCGAATGTCTTCATACATACAGCACTACAGGGAGACTTAAATATATTTTTCTGCCCTTGACACCCTAAAGCAGACCAGTCTTCCCAAAACCAAAGCCCCCTGCTCTGAGAGAGAAAATATACAGATTAAACATCTCAATGTTTCTCTTTAGTGATGGGGGGGGGGCCAGCTGTTCAGTTTTATGCAGATGTTTTCACCTCCATAAGCAGTTAAGCACTGATAAAGTACTTTTCAGAAAGTCTGAGCCCAGCTCAGGCATAATAATTTAATGAGAAACTAGATCAGCATTAAGGTATAACCCTCTTTAGAGATGACTCTAAAGGAAGAGCGTGTCTCTTCTCTGAGAAAGGCAGGTCAGAAGTGTCTGCAATCCTCACCGTTTCCTCATTATTTATCTATCAGAGCAGTCACTCCACGTGAGAGAGGCTTTCTCCGTCCATTGAATGTGGATCCAGTGACGTGATCCGTCAGCGAGAATGTCAGAAACCGAAGCTAAGACACACCAACACCTTAGACAGGACTGGCCGAGACGGCCATTTACACCTCTTTATGTTCATGTCAGGGTTACATGTCAAAGATCAGAGGCTGAGGAGAAACCTGAGGAAGAGCTAGACGGAGAACGAGAAAGGTTAGGTGAGGAAAAGGTAAAGTATAGCTGCTAGAAGCTGAGATATTCATAAAACACTCATGCGTGGGCTATCTACAGGCTCTTGGCTTCAGCGTTACAGGTTAAGAGGAGATCTCTGGCAATTTTCACTCAGGAAACCAACCGTCAGGAGGCTCTAAGTGGCTGTGTACCTCTAAAATACAGCGGTAACTTAAAGCTGCTGCACACATGCTCATCCTGGCTCTGTCTCGTGCTATTTTTCTCTTTCTTTTCTCCCCTCGCTTCCCCATTACCATTCTCTCTGTACGTGTGCTATAAAACCCAGCTTTGCTCCATAGATTTACGGCTGCAGTTTTGCTCTGCGGTTAAATATAATGTCAAGGCTCCAGACTCCGCGGGGTGTATTTCAAAACTACAGCCTCACTCAGGTCTCTATGACGACAAAGCACAGAAAATATTGTCTATATGGAGCGACCTGGGAGGTGCCAGGATTTACCAGATGTAGCCACACGGCCTCCATCTAAGACAGAATCCATTATTTCCCGGCATGCTCTCCAGACACTGTAAAAAAGTGACCCTGATCTCACAGAGTAATGTTTCAGTGGTCGCTTGAGGTCAAAATTAGCTGCTTCAAGCTCCAAACTAATGCCTCAAAACTTTGAGAAGGTCAAAAACACTTGAGTCATAAAATGATTCAGCCCAAAGAGAGACAGTCACTTATCACTATCGGCTCAGTCTCTCTCGTTCAGCGGTCTTTCTCCTAAACAAGCCCTCTATTTCTTTTCTAGTATTAGCCATCGTTTGTTCATGCATGAATGACACGTCTGTTGTTTTTTTTCCATCCTCCACTTCTAATAGTCTAAAGTGCAAGGGGAAAGCTAGCGCTGTAGCCTTTGGTAGGGTGAAGTGTCACTCAAACGCTCAGATCCTTGAGACACTGGTAGTCTGGGGTTAGAACACTGCAATCAATAGTCTGATTATGAAACCAAGTGTGTGAACTACTCCCTTGTCTACTCACCCACATACTCACCCCATTTTAAACTTACCTAAGTACATTTTTTTATGGTACTTCCATGGTGTTTTTTGTGCTCAAAATCATCCATCCACTATCACTTTTCTTTTCTATCACTTTGTGCTCACTGAAAGTCATTTGATTATTACATTCTTTCATTCTCATGCCCTGGCAAACTCTCACACTCCCATTCTGGCACAAGGACTGCCATTCTAGATCATTGTAACTGCTTTGCGGCTGTGGACTTTATCTTTCTAGTATACCAAGCCCAACTGCAGCTGAGCTGTTAAACTCATTGGCAATTAATTTAAGTTTATTTGACTGCTGAGACTTTATTACACTGCAGCTTACTCAAACAGCTCTTTAACTCAACCGCCACTGCAACAGCGGCGAGTTCTTAGGCTTAGGAGATGTCTATCAAAGATGCACGCACAGGTGTTTCAAAGATGGGTCTGTTTTGACTTGCTCTTCAGAACCAAAATGCAGGTATGGCCGTGTTTCTCTGATCCTTCCCAGACTTTAAAGCCCTAGATATAAAACACGCTTCTAGTCTATATCAGTTTGCATATACAAAAGAAAAAAAACACACAGCAAAAGAACACAAACGCTGGCCAGAATATAACCATAACAATGCCAGAGTTGAAAGACAGATATTGTACGATCCTTCACTTGAAAGCAATGAGATCATAGATAAAGCAGGCTTAAGGGCTTTTTGGGGGCTACTGTGTCTATCCTAAGCAAAACAGGCTCTTCTTAACAAATCAAAATCGACAGAAGACAAAAACATTGTTATAAAAACTCCCTTCTGTGTCTTTTGTTCTCTCTTGTGCTTTCATCTGCCATTTTCTCCCTTTGTCAATTTATCTCTGCTGGATAAAAAGTCTTTCAACGTGGCCCTCAGGGCCATTCTGATCCTAAAAGAAAGCTAACTTTCTGACTTATCGTTCTCTCCAGCTTAAACAAGTCTTCAACAGCACACTTTCAATATTGATTCAGAAC
Organism: Gobio gobio; assembly: GCF_949357685.1. Taxonomy (NCBI): domain Eukaryota; kingdom Metazoa; phylum Chordata; class Actinopteri; order Cypriniformes; family Gobionidae; genus Gobio; species Gobio gobio. The sequence goes on along the minus strand of NC_137113.1, from coordinate 13,075,467 downwards.
AGCGATGACCATCAGGCCATGTGCAGAATAGTCATAGGAATGAATTACGACAGAAAACCCAAGAGGCAGGAGCAATCTTTGACCTTATCACTTGAGAGGACTGACCCTTTTTATCAGTAGAATCATTTCGAGCACTCATATCCACTTTCTAATCCGTGTTTTAATAATTGATACGCAGCGTATCTTTACCTGCTCCAGTGGCAGCGTGCGCCGTGTGTTGGCGAGGCACTTGAGGCACACGTTCGGCTCAAGAGCTCTCCACAGCCTCCTCTCGGCTGGCCCTGAGAGAGCTGGAGAAGTGCTTTCCACTCATCCTTCAATAGTCACCCTCCCCCTTTCCTCTCTGGCCTCTCCACGGCCCTTGCTCTTTCAGATCATTGAAGGACAATGCTTGGTTTTCAAAGAAAAGGGAAAAAAAGAGGGGCCCGGTGTCAAAGCATTGCCTGTTTGCTGGCGGAATGTCTAAAAAGAAGCACCTCATAAATCAAAACAGGCAAGAAAGGCTATTGTTCTTCCAAGAGCTTGCCTACTTGTCTTCCTTAACTCCCTCCCTCCCTCCGCCAAAGTAAAAGAAGTGAGGTGAGGGGATCGTTGCAGGCTTTTAAGTTTTTTGTGTCTTGTAACTTTTTCTTTTCCCACTTTTCTTGGTCCAAACCGAGATTGTTTCCACCTCCCTCCCCCTGCCCCCAATAGCGGCAGCTGTTTAACATCGTAGCTAGGTAGTTTTGTCCTTTTGCGTCATCTGTAGCGGTTCACATTAGAAAGTAAGTCTGGATTGCTTTCACACCAATTGCAAAGCATACTGGAGTCCACATGTTTTAAGTGCGCCTTTGAGTTTGAACAACAAACAAACCAAAATCTGATGTGAAACATCAAATGCACCTGTAATGTGAACGCATCCTAAAGGCCTGTTCACACGGGGTGATTTTCGCACGCGTTTATCGCCAACATTTAGCGCCTCGTGACTAACAAGGGCCGCCAATGTGAGTGTGCACACCGACCTGCAAAACGGCAGGCATAAAACCGTCATTTAAAAAAGAAAAACGCCTTGGGTTTGTTTTTTTGTTTTGACGCGGTGCGTTAAAAACTGTCCGACCAATGAGGTCGCTTTTGTTCACGTGCCTGGAGCTGCTGAAGTTACATTAAAACACGACTTGGTGGTGCTCAAGCACAAAACGGTCTTGCCGAGCACCCATTGATACGACGGAGAGGAAGTAAGTAGACAAAGAAGAAGATGAGCTGCTAATGCTGCTTGCCAGTTAGCAAAAAGTGTGTGAAAAGTTTTGGCAAGCATGTACATGCTCGCTCTCTTCTTCTTCTGTGTGACAAGCGAGTGTCAGAAGCGTAAAGTGGCGCTGCACCTCCTTGTGTACCGGGAGCGGCATCTACTGAATTTGCATGTTCACTCAGCGCATCGCCAGTGAAAATCGCTTCGGTGTGAACACAAAGGCCCACTGAAAAACGTCTCTAAAAAACGCTGGTACAATAATCGCTCCGATGTGCACAGGCCTTAAAGCTCATGCTTTTCAACCGCACCTCGTGACCTTATGACCTCATGTTTTGGCAGATTAATATTAGTTGTGATGTTTACTTTTGTTTTGTTTTTGTGGATTTTTTTCAACAAGTATGTTTATATGTGTATGGAGGACCAAAATGGCAAAAGTAATACATAGTAATATTTATTTATTGATATATATATATATTTATTACTTGGTAATATTTTTATTGATTTATTTGTGCGCACTTTGTATTTGTGTTTTTTTTGCCCCCTCCCCAGAACAGTTGTTGTGGGTGGTTCATTTAACATTAAAAGCCTGCATTATCTCTCGCCTCATTAGCACCACACATGCGCGCACACACACACACACACACACACACACACACACACACACACACACACACACACACACACACACACACACACACACACACACACGCACACACACACACGCACACACACACAGCTGGTTTGCTCATATTGTGCAATAATTAGTAAATAAACTTTTTTTAAAAACACACTTGGAGGCTAAATATTAGTAAGGCAACACATTCATATTTCCTCCACACAAGAAATAAACGGTTAAACCGCGCAGATGAGGGTGAGAGTGCGCCATTGCAAGGCACTAACATAATCTGTTTTCATTTCAAAGAGATTAATGAGTTTTTTTTTCCCCTGTGTTCTTTCCTTCAAACTCTCACTCCAGTGTTCTGACAGAGCAGTAATCAAACTGATATTATCATAATTGGATCTGTGGCCAGCTCTTTAGAGAAGCCATGTAACCACACAAATCTGCCAAGTTTTCCATCAAATAAATCAACACGTTACCTCCTGCAGCCTTAGGCTGTTCTCGCTTTCTGAATTGAGCGCTGCCTGATTTTCACTAGCAAAATGGGGATTTTTCACACATAGTTTGTGTTGTGTGATCTTGAAAAATCCTTTAGTACAGAGAGTTGGTGCTTTGCAGGTGCAAAACAGCAGAATGCAGCAAAAATCTAGGTCTATAGCAGTACCTGGTACATACACATAGTTTGGAAATGTATGTCCGCATTAAAACGCTCTCCGTGGGTTTTGTTTATCATAACACCTCTCTCTGCTCTGGTGCTTAGGGGTTCTCACCTCTAACTAGTGAACACCAGTGTTAAAAATAGGCTTTTACTGAATACTGCCTAGAGATAGAATAAACTGTGATCCACTGTAGTGGGTGTGATATCCCTCAACAAATTGTTTGCAGACTCTTGAATCGCCCGTAGCCTCGTTTCCGCAGGGTGTAAACACGCAAAGCAGGATTACACTAGACGCTGACAGCGCACTTCACAATACAGCAGTAAATTAGCCCTGGTGCTAACAACAGGGCTCGATACTCCAGAGACAACAGGCCAACAAGAGCTTTATCTGTGTGCACACTGATACCCTAAAGAGGCTCATTCTGGGTCTGTTGACATCTAATTATGGCTGAAATTCACACTTTGTTATCCTTAGTTATCGCCACCCATTAAGATTGTTGCTCTGTTATTTTCTTTGGTTTGTTTCTCATCACATATCTTTTATGCCTTGAAATTTTCAGTCAGCGGAAGCTAAACTTTCCTCAGTTTCCATACATTTTAACACATCAGCGTTTCTGAGAGCGTGCGCCAATGAAATAGGATCCATTCCCCCATGTGTCTATCAAAGTCCTCTGTTATCACCTCTTCCAGTATAATCCACTCTTCCTGATCGGGTAGGGTTGTGAAACCCAAGCCTGTTTGGCGTTAACATGCATGTTCACTTTTCATTTAAAAACGTCCCTTGATTGCGTGAACCCTATCCATTTCACCCTGTAACTGCCTTAAAAGCTGCTTTCTCTCTTTAAATGAGGCTGAAGAACTTTCATGTGGAATCTTTTTACTTTGCTAAGTGTATGGTCATCTGTGTTAGCCCCTTTGAAGTAAAAATCATTGTTTAGATCAGGGTGGTCAACAGTATAGTACCATCGCTGAGGTCATACATTGGAACACTGTTCTGAATCAGATTCAGAATGGGCTTTAAAGCACAGCTGGCAATGTACTGAGTGGATTAACCAATTTGTACCAATCTGTAGCCTTGATTTTGTGTGCCTTACTAGTTAACATGATGTTGGAAAAAGCATTTTAATGGATATACAGATTTAATGGATAATCCAAACATGATGTGTTGTTGTTGTTGTTGTTTTTTATTGTAGTAGTCTGTATCAATATTGGTTTTAAAAATGCAATCTATAGCTGTAGGCATGATGAGGAGCTTTGACTAATTTTTATGCACGATTCTGCTGAATAACATTTTTCCAAAGCTTCTGAAAGATTTTGTCTTGCAGCCTTCGCTTATTAAGGAGCCATGCCATTTAACATGGTTTGTGCATCTGTGACGTTTGAATGCATGTTTTGTTTAGCAGCCGATGCTAATCACATTTGCCCCAGAATCATGGCCTTGAATTGGCTCATTGATTGAGAAGCGGCACATGCTCCATCTGTTTGATCGCGTTATGCAAAGTTTAGTTTTCATTAGACCTCAATCTTAACCCTCTCTCTCTCTCTCTCTCTCTCCATAGGGACCTGATGCCTAAAACCCTGGAGGGCCAGATCACCATGGAGAAAACACCAAGCTACTTTGTGACCCGCGAGGCTCCGGCCCGGATCTACGCCTTGTCCCGCGACACAAAGCTGATCGTGGTGGTCCGGGACCCCGTCACACGAGCCATCTCTGACTACACACAGACACTGTCCAAGAAGCCTGACATTCCTACTTTTGAGAGCCTGACGTTCAAAAACAGGACTACAGGGTTGATCGACACCTCGTGGAGCGCCATTCAGATCGGCATCTACGCCAAACACCTGGACAACTGGCTGCAGTTCTTCCCCATGAGCCAGATCCTGTTCGTGAGCGGAGAGCGGCTGATCAGCGACCCGGCCGGAGAGCTGGGCCGCGTGCAGGACTTCTTAGGGCTCAAGAGGATCATCACAGACAAACACTTCTACTTCAACCAGACCAAGGGCTTCCCTTGTCTCAAAAAGGCAGAGGGCAGCAGCAAGCCCCATTGCCTGGGTAAAACCAAAGGGCGGACCCACCCAAACATTGACCCTGAGGTCGTGCAGAGACTTCGAGACTTCTACAGGCCGTTCAACATGAAGTTCTACCAGATGACTGGGCATAACTTTGGTTGGGATTAACCGTGAATGGAGGACCGTTGTTTTCTTTCGTTTTCTGTGTATTTGAAATGGCAAAAAGACATTGAGATGATTGCTATATATATGTAAAATGTACAGAAATCTATTTTATAATAATTTATTTTTAATTTCTAAGCAATTAATTCACTAAGCTGCCTAACCATATTGTACATAACGTCCGGCCCAACTCTAGTCTCACCACCGACATTCCACGTTTTTGATTTGCTGTGCGTGTTTCCATTCACAATGAATTTAATGGTGCTTCCGAATTTGAAAATGGTTCGACAAACAAAAAAAGCAGTTTGTTACGGGTATCGTGCATTTACAAACCAACAGTGACATTTGCGATTCATTCAATTCTGAATGTCCATGTATACCTTTGCGACAGAGGGTTATATTTCACTCTCTGACCGCATTTCGTGTGTTACATTACACTCCATATTGGCCCGAGTCCTACTACGTTTGGCTGATAAGCAAGAGAGCTGATTCGATGTGTCCCTTTACTCAATAACATGGCGATCAATAGCCCTAATTGCTACTTACAGTGTCACTCATGTTTAGAGTCGACCGCTGGCCTTTCACTCGCAGGTTCCGGTAATGAATGACCAATCCATCGATGGCTAAATCGTATCTTGGTCGACAGCAAAGCAGCATGTCGACATTATGTTAATCGCGTAACATATCTGAACTGATCGATTGGGTTCCTCCAGCCTCAGAAATGGCTTGCTGCCCTGTCTGAAAGGTTCAAAGGTCAAGATAGCATTGAAAGGAACTGGATTTGTTTCAAAAGCAAGAGCCAAATGACATGTCATGCGCCTCGTAGATGGCAGGCCCGTATTTTTATTAAGAAGCTTTACCTAAATGTGACTCATGCTAAAAAAGAAAGTGATGGGTAACGTTTCTCATTCATCCCATCGAACCGTGTTCTCCACTACATCTCAGTTCTCCTCTTCTTGCCAAATTTGAACAAGCTTGCATTGAGATGCCTCATTGTTCATCTTTTTCTCATGCAAGCCTTCATGTGCTTTTGTTTGTCTTTCTGCTTGAAAGCGGAGGAGAAACAGTCGGTCGCTATCTATCTGTGAAATTCATCCCGTGACCGCTGAGACGGCGGCTGTCTCGAAGGCAAGATGAATGACCGGGCTTTAGTGCAGCTCTGGTTACTGTTCATTCAGAGCACCTGATTCGGGATCAGCTCTCGATGTCAGGGTAAGGTGTAGGGTTTGAAGGGTGCATGGAGCCAACATTTCACTTTTTACGCCTCGGCTTTAACATCAGGCTGAAATGCTGTACCTGGACCAGGATTCTAGGGGTGAGGTCACCGGGAGGTTTTAAGGCAGAATATAGCATTACGAATGTACTGAAACTTCGCCTTTTTCACCCCTGTTTAATATACTGGAAAACGAAATGCAGAGGGACAATTGTTTGTTTTTGGATGGATGCATTTGAAAAGAAAACAAACAAAATGAAAGCGTTCTGTATCAGCTCACTGATTTTTGTTTTGTTTTACAACATGCTGTGCCTCGAACCAGTCCTGTGCTATATGCTAAGCCAACTTCCTCTCGTTTAGAGAGGAGATTGTAATATTTATCAGCTGTGAGAGCACAGCCATACGATTCTTGTTGGCCTTGTGAGTCTGAATCGAGCGGTGGAAGCCCAGGGAAATTTCCCAGGGCATAGTCCCTACTTTATTCAATTCATCAAGTAATCAAATGTTCTGAGGAGGCAAAAGAGAAACAATGTGAAATCTCTCCTCCAACAGTAATCCAATCATCAAAGCTTGTTTCTTGCATTCACATTGCATTTAAAGCAAATCAGTTGGATGATGGAAGTGAAATAGGGTCAAGCAAATTGTCATCAAATGCTCACCCATGCATGGGGCCTCCTGTGATTTTTACCAGTGCAATTGTTATTTTTATTTTTATTGGTTTCAGAAACAACTGACAACCCGGGATGTCAAAGAGGAGCTTTATTGCTCAGGCATTTCCTGGGTACAGTTCGTCACTGATTACATGTGAACTGCATATGAATTCTGATCTGTCAAAAGTTGTTATGAGCAAAGTTTCATATCTTCGCTCATGGTCAGGCAGTGTGTGCTGATGCATCTGTTTAACGGTTGAGTTTTATTCAACCTCATAGAGAAATCCAGATGTTAGAAATGTTTGTCTTACTCTGAGTATAACACAAATAAATAGATTAGAAATGAGCTTTATGTACAAATGATGAGGAAGACATGTAAACCAAGTATTTTGTGGTATCAAAAATTAATTTTACACCATGAAAGAGAAAAATGGAACAGATGTTTCTAGATAATTAAATACTGAACATTCATACTTTTGCTTTGTATGAAGAATAAAATAAAATATATATTTTACCAAACTAATTGACTCTGTCTTGACTCGGATATAAATGGCTTGTTGTGGTGCGTGTGAGACATGATAGAAAAATAATTATTGACTATAAATGAGAATAGTCAAGAATAAGTTTTGAATTTGGTCAGTTATTTTTTTTCTCTCCCATAAAAACATTTACATTTTACAAATATGTAAAATGGTGTAAATACCATCTCAAAAGTCTTTTTTTTTTTTCAAATGAATATTTCACATGACCAATGGCATGTTTAAATGAACCATATGTGAGCATACCCTCATGTTCATGTGTTAATAGCCTCTTCTTCATGTTGACCTTAAAAGCTCTTTACCGCACTTTTTTGTATTTTCAAAATACTGTTTTTTTTCTAACATTGATAGCAATGATGACAAAAAAAATCGAAGGACAGGCAAATTTTGTAAAATTTTGATAAGCTTTTTACAACGTTGTTCGATATTCTAACCTCAACAAAATGATTTTAAAAAGAAGAAAAGCTGTTTTAGGCACGACTGAGGTTTTTTTTTTTTTCAAACTTCATGAAGTCAAACTTCATATATGTTGCCATTATACAAGTATGCTATTTACATGGTTTATTGACTATTTAAAAAAAATAATTATATATATGTTTATATATATATATAATTATATACCACATGTAAATAGCATACTTGTATAATTGCAACAAATATTTATGGGGAAAAAAACTGAAAAGTCATATGAGGTCACCTTATGATCCTTTTGAGCTCCCATCCAAATAGGCTAATTTAAAATAAATATAGGTCTATGTAAACATAGGCTAGATTACTTCATTTCGATTCTGTCATAGATCAAAATAATTATATGTTCAGAAAGTGAGTCAAATATTGATTCAGCACCCGTTCTGATTCAATCCAGTAAAAGATTCATTAGAAGATTCAAACCGGTAACTCGTCTTTATAAAAAACAGCTCATAAGAGTCAGGCGTTTGTGAATCGATCAACACGGGTCAATCCCCTATGGCCAATCCCTATATTTTTTATTCACTAAACAGAACCGGCTCTTAAGAGTCATTTGAGATTCAGACACTGGTCGCTCAATGTTTTTGATTCACTGATAAGTGTTCGTGAATCTGACTACTCGTGTTGTTTTTGTTTTTCTTGTGTTAATCCGCGAGGAAAACTCAATCAATATTCATTTCTTGCCATTATTTTGTGGTATAAGATATGTATTGTTTTGCACCACATTCAATAGAGAATGAATTCACATTCAAAATGCAGGTAAGATATGATTTCTTACACCGTGACACTGAAGATTAATTTACGCTGAAGGCCGTTTTTCCTTTATGGCTTGATTTGTGATCAATTGTTTGACTTCGTTTTGTCGCTTAAATGTTTTATAAAACATTTAATAGGCTACTACGTGAACTGTATATTTTTCCTAATCAATTACTATGAATTATGTATTTATTTATTTATTTATCCATCCATCTAACCAAGACTATTACTATATTATACAGTATTGTTTCTGTTTTTCTAATATGTAGTTAATGTAAATACGTAAATACACACCTCTTAATAAGAACAAGAAGCTCGGGAAGTTGTTTTTAGCAGGCTGTTGCACTTAAAAAGGACCTGTATGTTTTTGTATTTTCATTCCAAATGATTCAGAGAAGGATTTGGGCAGCATCTTAGTTCAGCAGCACAGCTCCTTTCTCCATATTGCCTCATAAATAGAGACGACAGTCAGTGGATACATTCCTGTTGCCCACCCACTGACCCTCTAATGAAAGGAGATCTCTGTCCATGTACCTGTGTGGAGATCCACCAGCACACTGTGTGTTTATTGCTGGTTAGAGCCACCAGGCTATCAAACAAGACTGCAGTTTTTCTTTTTCGGGCAATGCAGTCTCTGGGGACAGGTGATTTGCACCTGGGTTAGAAGTGTGGTGGAGCAGCATCTGCCATGGACACTAAAACCTTGCAAAGCCCTATATGGGTCACCTCACCTAAGGATGTATGAAGGATCTTTTGTGTTATGCTGGTGGCGCAGGTTGCCTCAAACTACTTTATTTCCCAAATAAAGTTTGTCCTGGAAACTTATGTGCTATATAGGCAGATTGAAAAGTTCAGTGGGAAACCTTATTGGATATATTACTGGCCTGCTCTTGCCATCAAAAGCTACGCTTCCACCCAAGTTGAATATTTAATTTGTGAATTAAGCAGCATTTACATCTTTGATGCATATCTTTGAAAGGTATCAGTGGTCATGACAAGGATTTTTTTTCTTTCTTTTAAATTATTATTTTAATGTTCCTTGAGGTTCACTTATAATGTTAATTAAAGGCACAACATGTAAAATTTTTGGATTAAAATTCCAGAAAACACTAGAACAATGTTATATATTTTGTTGACTTGTGTGCTTAAATTATCCCAAAACGTTTCCAAGAATTTTTAAATCCAGAGAATTAAGCAATTTTAACCAGGACATGGACCGTGTCTGCGCGTCGCCTATCAATGACAGCATACCCGTGTTATCATTGTTATACAGCTTAACAAAATTAGTTTAAATCTTGTTTTCTTGATTTACCGCAAGTACCGCGTTTTACCATGCCTAAGATCGATCTAGCTTACTGCAGTGTGCAACAAGTGTCTCATAGTAGCCACCGAGCGAACTAACAGAATAGCATTATGACACAACTTTCAACACACTCAAATAATGTATCTGATATTATAAAACAGCACTGCGTTACCCCACATCATAGACCCACATACACATGACCGGAAGCGCTTGTTTGAGGCGTAATAAAAGCTCAGTGAAATCCAGGCTTCATCTTTGTTTTGAATAAGCGATTGAATAAGGAGTTTTAAGCTCTGAAAACTTCAGGATGTTTTAACGGTACAAAGACCTTTTATATGTCAAAAAAATCAAAATAAACCCCTTTAATTGGGTTTCCTTATATTCTATTAGCATATGCATTATGCATATCAAGCATATAGTTTGTTATATGCATTTTGGCCGTTTTATTAGTGTCTTGGTGATTCCATTAAAATAAAAATATGCAATAATTAAAAAAAAAAGTTTCACTGTATTGTTCCATCTTAGGCAATTTTCAATAGTTTATATAGCATCTCTGATGATAAAGGTCAAAGTAATCATTTTTTGTTGTTGATATCTCAAAAATTGCATAAAAATATGTGGATGGAAACCCAGTTTATGATACCCAAATGCTTTTCGAGACAGCTATAATTTGTTTTAAAAATCATTTTAAAATTGTTTACAGACCTTTTTTTTTTTAACAAATAACAACTATTTAGTTTTATCAAAGACTACTCCATTCCCATAGTGACCGTTGTCAACGTCTGTGTTTCCAGCTCTTTTTCCACTCTAAGGCCCGGCTGACACTCTGTAGGGTTGACATGAACTGAAAACACAGCTGGCCCCGGGGACCCCCTATGGGGCTGAGGTGTTACTCGATCTTAGAGATCCTTGGCTGGAATAGAGCAAAGCCTTGGGTGACTCCTCCGTCCTCCCGGGAGCGAAGCATTCTAGGGAACGGAGACGAGGACAAAAGCCATATGCTCTACTGTAAACAACAGGGAGTCTGTGGCCCACAAGACAGCACTTCCATGTTGTTTTTGTGCATCCACGACAATTGTAATTTAATCCTGAACCCGCTCACACATTTATTGTTACGGTAATTGCTAGGTGGAATGATTTGGAATATTTAACTCGAATCATTCCTGTTAGAACTTGTCACGTATTTAGCTAATTGACATTCGCTCTTATAGAGAGCCTAAAACGACGCCATGAGGGAATGAACTTAGCCTCGTGAAGAGCAAAACATGTCTCGGTTTTCCATTTTTCTGCGTTGTTCCATAATTGTTTTCCTTTCATCAAGATAACAGACAACACCGGCATGTCTGAGACTTGATAATTGCTCATTGTAAGCCGAAGTGTAGACTTCATTCCGGTTAGTCTGTTTACACCATTCCAACTTTACTGGCCTGCCTCCAAAACCTCATTCTGTTGGCATGACCCACACGGATAAATGATGATCCTGATTAGGCCTCTTCCTTTAAGACATGAGGGCTCAGAGCCAGCACACCTTCAGAGGAAGTGTTTATGCTGCTGCTGCTGTTAAGCTTTGGGCACTGAATGGTATCTGTAATTGCTGCTTTACTCTTAACCGATGACTTGCTGTCGTCACAGCAGCCGCGGGGCTGTTGTGGGTATGACTGCCGTTGTTTTCGAGGTTTGGATGGGTGCAAACACCTGGCCCTTTCTTGACACGCGAAGCCCCTATGCCTCATTTATAGACCCCCCTTAATATCTGTGTTTGCTTTGAAGCAAATTTGATCTGGCTGGCTTCAGTCTAAAACTATTGTTGAAGGTCCACCACAGAGGAAAATATGGAGGAGGAATCAATAATTCAGCCCGCTCAGCCCTCTTGATACCGCATTAATTCATGAACTACATCATGCTGCTTTCGATTAAAGAGTGGTATGTACGTAGTGGACAGCAGAAGCACTTGCGCTTTCATGACATTTTATGTTATAAGAGTGGCAAGTTATGGCTGGGAATGTAACTGACTTTGTCTTTATTTTATTACCCATGTGTCAAGGATGGACGAAAGAGAACTGGCTGTAAATTTTCCATGATGACAGCACATGGATAGAGCAGAAGGTCCGTTCACAGCAGGGTTGTGCTAGCCTGACGTCGTCATACTTAGATTCTAGTCAGAATATCAGTTTGATACTGCTCCATTGGGCTGTGATTATGAGGCTTGTTTCAACCAAACCAGGAAAGAAAATGCCTCTGCACTCAATTAGATAGACATACAAACAATCAGAGCAATGGAGCGACGCATAGTTGTCAACAGACCTCGACTGCACACACGCTGGAAGAAGTAGAAGAAGAAGATGAGTGTAGACGATCTTTGCCAGTGTTGTAAAACAATTTAAGGATACCTACTAACCAACACGATCATCATTTTTGAGATAAATGGTAAAGGTGAATGCATATATGAACAAGTTTTCCGTTTAGGATTACGTTACTGTTCATCTGTCCATCATTGTATAAAGCCCGCCCTAACAATTTGATTGGTTCGAACTAGGGCTGCAACGACGCGACTACGAAAATACGTTGACATGCGTGAAATGCGTTGACGCATCGCCATCACATCATTTACGTTCTAGAATAGAACAGAAGATTTAGAATAATGGTGGCTTCTGCTCCCGGGCATAGTGAAAATGATCATTTATCATATAAAGCCAGACCGCGACATTCAAAACTGTGGGAGTACTTTAAACAGAAGCCGAATAAAACTGCTTTGTTCGCTCTGTAACGCCGGTTTCACACTGCACGCGGTGGCAGAGCAGAAGTGTTTACTCACCTTTTTATAACAAATACACTAAGAAATAAAGAATGTGCATAAGGCATATTTTTTTTAATGTTTTAATCCAATCCATGGTGCATGGTTTACAATCTATGTAAACCATGGTCCTAAATCGTTATATATTCTACTGAATTATGCAATGCTGTTAAATTTTGTACATGCAACGTAGCTAGATTTATTGTAAATTCGTTTACAACCAGGGCTTGACATTAACTTTTTTGCTCACCAGCCACTGTGGCTAGTGGCTTTCCAAAGTTACTAACCACTCAGCATTTTCACTGGCCACAATTTTGACATTGATACCATGGGGAAAACTGCCATATATAGATATTTTTTATATTATCTTTTGGCAGCAGGTATATTAGGCTGCTGTCACTTTAAGACCTGACGCTTGGATCCGTTTTTGTTACACATGAATTTTCTTTCTCAACTGTTTACATTCACTTAAAACATAACTGACTGTGTTTACGTGAATACTCGCCAAGACCAGCATTTCAACATTATTTTGTGCGTATTTGACTGTTCAACGCGATCGAATGGCAATCCGTACATATTTTACAAGGTGGCTAATTCGTACAAATTTGTACAACCTCACTCGTACAAATTGGTATGATTTTTGCTAAATTGTACGTATTTGACGAGTTGCTCAATTCTTATAATTTCGCACGAATGCCCTAACCTCAAACCTCGCCCCTAAACCTACCCATCACTGCAGTATAGACAAATACGTACGATTTAAATGTACGTTGGCCGGTTTAAGTGCAATAACAAATGAAAAAGAACTCAATTTAGTACTGACTACTGAGAGGCGGCTTTATGTGCACAAACTTTGGGTGTGAGCACAAAATCTGCAGAATTGAGTAAAATGATTATGTTCTCTAAATGTCTTTGAAATTCCACTAGAAGTTTGTGTTTGTTGTGAATCACACTTTGAAGTAAAGGAACTTCCTTCTCAATGTGACATTCGACACCCTCACAGGTGTTTCCTTAGATTTGGCTGTCCCAGAATGTGTTACGTGCTTCCTTCCAGAGGATAAAATCTACACCAGGTCCTTTTGCCAACCAGATTAAACATCTCTTACTTATATAAAAATATCAAATGTCTTTCATAATCCATGTATTTGGGGCTATTGAGGACCATTTGGCCAAACAGATTGACAGGTAACAGTGTACATTACCTGTGCAGGATCTCACTGAGGCGGATGAGGTAACTATTGCAGGAGGCAGCATGCTGGATCATGCAACTGTCCTTTATATGGTGGTGTTGGTTTTAGTTCAAGACATAAGAGACGAAAGGAAATATAAACATATGGCACGGTATGTAAGAATGTGGGGACTGATGGACAAAGAAAAAAAGAGGGTTTGGAAAACAAAGTTTAAGAATGGGTGGATGTTACTGTTCCAGGGAGCATCGATGCTCATTATTGTATGTTCACTTAACAGAAGTTCTCAAGCACGAAACACAAACTAAGCGAGCCAACTCACCAAACATAATGCCGTGATAGACGTGTTGAAAAAAACAAATCGTTATTTAATGATGTTTCATCATAAATATACATCGGTAGACAGGTCCTGAACATAATTTAGCTATTGATTATGATTCATTTATGGCTGAAATGTTGCAGGTATATGTAACAAAGTTTGTTTATCGTAATGTACTGTAAATAACAACAATAACAAAATAAAAAAATGTCAAAAATATAAGGGAGGTATTCCAGAAAGCAGGTTATGTGCCATTCATGGGTACGTTGAAACAGATAACCTCAACTTTCGGTTTCAAAATACAGCCATACAATCACCTGTTGACATCATCTGTTTCAAATCACATCATTATTTAACCATTTTACCTCATTACTAGCCCTAAATTGCTCCTGTCCCAACTTTTTTTTAAATGTGTTGCAGGTCTGAATGTCAGGAAAGGATGCATATTTACAAATGACATGAAGTTGACCAGACAAAACATGAAATATTTTGTCTTCATATTGTCTGCAATGGAATACAAGTCAAAGTAAATTTAGAAATCACTTATTTTGTTTTTTATTTGCGTTTTCCATACTGTCCCAACTTTTTCTGTTTTGGGGTTGTAGTAGTGACATGTACAATGAGGACATTGTCATGTCATCAGTGTCCCAATGTGTCGTGAGTGACGGTCCTTTCTGTCCTTGCTGAATTCATGTACATAATGCTGGTTCATGACCTAGGGAGCTGAGGGTACGTTTACACAAAAACTTGTTAAGGCATTTTGGCCGTTCATTTACATGACCGCCATTTTGGTAGCCTGAAAACAGGTTTTGAAAACTACAAACAACAAAGGTTTTGAATACTATGCCTTTATCGTCTCCATGTAAACAACAAAAAAGTGAATACGTGAAAGCAATGACTTCATGCGCATGTGTAGTACATGTTCTCGCCATAGTCTGTAAAAAAATATGGACGTAGTGTCCGTGACGTCACCCATAGGATTCTGAAGAGCTGTTTTATAGTGTAAAGTAGGGACGAGCTGGCCGTTGCCATCTTGGAAGCGCGTCATCGCGCGTCACTCCCGGATAACAGAAAATGGGCAAAAAGGCGGGACGTCAGCGGAGCTGAAGTGACGTGATGACTAACAGATAGCAGATAAATGGCTATCCACCTGTCACTCGAAGTGGCCACGCCCTTAATTATGCAGAACTTGAATGCTTTATATAATGTAAATTAATGAGTTATAAAAAACTTCACCCCCCTCACAGTTGTCATGAAGGGCAAAATTAGCCGTATAGACCAAAACCACAATTTGTACCAGGCTGTAAACATGTTTTATTCTGCTGTAAAGTTGGGCATTTTAACATGGGGCTCAATGAGATTCTGCTCCCTTCTGGAGCCTGTCCCTAGTGGCCAGTCGATGAATTGCAGTATATGTCACTTCCGTATTGGCTTCAAGAGAAACTGCGGGAGGTTGCTGCTTGGTTCTCGCATGCATATTAAGTGTTTTTTTGGAGTGTTTCTTGATGAAGTAACATCGCCAACTACTGGCCTGGAATGCATACTACAGCCTTTTTTAGTCATTTTGGGGGGATTGCTTTGACAATGTTGTCATCTGTTTTTGGTACATCGTTGTCATATAAACACTAGATTAGCTTGTTCAGGTGCGTTTAATTAGGGTATGAGGAAGGAAAGTGGACCTCAAGAGACAGTTGAGAACCCCTGGAAATAGTACGTAATAGCATAACGCTACTACTCTGACTACTAAGCAAAGTGCACATTTTCTGTTGGAAATCAAGATCTAGATGTACTCTGAGAAAAAAAGGTACAAAATCTGTCACTGGGATGGTACCCCTTCAAAAGGTTCTAAAATGTATCATTTCCTAGGTACTAGTACACTTTTGGTACCAAGTACCTTTGAGGTACTAATATGCACTATAAAGATTCCATTCATAGCCAGAGAGATTCTGTATGTGCGCATGCATTATTATCTTATTAGATTAAGATGGCATACTTAAACACATGTCAAATACAAGTTTAATTTTCTACTAGCGAACATCAATAGCAACGAGTGGCGTGGGGTCATAACAAAAGACGACTGAAGATAGCGAAACGACCAGCTGTGCTTGTGTGTGTGCATGTGTGTTTTGATTGCTTTTGGACCCCCCGTGGAAACACTTAAATGTGGTCAGACACACTGACTGACGTCCATCAATAATTCAGAGAGCAGGAACATTTTGGTTGTGTGTGCGCACGGCAATGGGACAATTGACTTGTGTCCCCGCAGGAAGTCTCTCTTGCACAGACGAATGGATGAGTCTAATTTGCTGTCTGATGAGACTCTACTAGCCATTCTTAAAGGCCGGAGGCTCAGCAAAGCCCTAATGAGCGGATCGAGTGGACTGTGTGGTTCATATCCGTGTGTGTGTGTGTGTAGCTGTGAGTTTAATGGTAAAAACATTCATAGGTATTAGACAGTCTATTGAGCACATTATCGGCCGCTGATGCATTTCAGTCTGTGCGTGTGTGATAGGTAAGGAATCCCCGCCGTTCCATTAGTTCATTGTCCATTATTCTTTCTGATTTCACCAGTACTCGTTCTCAGTAATGGTGATCACATTATCAGCATTAAGATGTGATTGAATTTTATACTTTCTGAACAAAATGTGAGCGGTGTTACTGTGTTTATCCATGCAAAATGGGTCGCCTTCATGCTGGGGCGTTTTGGGTAATCCCAGGTTGATCTGAATTGTTGTTGTTTTTTTTTGGTAAGAAATTAATACTTTTATTCAGCATTAAATTGATCAAAAGTGACAATAAAGACATTTATAATGTTACAAAAGATTTCAGTTTTTAAATAAATGCTATTTAACTTCATACAGTCATCACAATTTACACAAATATTAAGCAGCACAACATATTAAAATAGAAAATTATTATAATTGAGAAGTTTTTAACAGATTCACAGTTTTACTGTTTTGTGTTTTTGTTCAAGTAAATGGGTCAATGACAAATAAGAAAAAAAAAATAATAATTTTAAGCAAAAGAGTTTTAAAATGTTTTTTTTTATGTCCAAAAAATGTATGGTGTTGATTCATATTGGTTTTACAGCTTTTAAGACAGCATTAATTCATTATTAAACAAGATTTCTGATTTTACCACCCAGAAAGTGTCAGGTGGTGCGACCATATATTCATTTAAAATAATATACATATACAATATACATATGAATCATTGTAAAATGCATATCACATGATAAATTCCCTTTCCCTTTTCTATGTATTGCCCTTTTAGTCCAATTCATATAAACGGACACTTTTCTGTGTTCAGAACACAATTTTACATAAGGAGTTTTTATGTTTTTTGTTTTTTTATTTGTATACATTATGGTTTGCATTTATATTTCTTACTTCATTTTGCAATTGCAGTGGGTTTTGATACTTTTAAATGTAAATTTGCAGGTCGCACCACCTGACATTTTAAGTCTTTGAAACACCACAACTCAAAAAGTCAATTGAATTTCAAAAAAATGTAAAGAGTATCTTATGAAGGAAATATTGTAGATCAATTTGATTTGTGACATGTATTTATTTTTATTTTTTTAGGAAAATAATGAATTTGCACACAAAAAATATGTGTCATGTCATTGACCCAAATGGAGCCTTGGTAAACATAAGGAACTTCATAAACATAAAAAACTTACCAACCCCAAACTAATGTTAACGATAGTGTTTCTGTATTGTTTGATATTGTATATTTAATTGTAAGGAGATGACAAAAAATACCGGAAATTTGTTTAGAATGATACAATTGACATGGGGTTTAAAATTACGATTAAGATTATAGGGTTTAAAAAAAAACACTAACCAAGTATAAGCTTTAGCTGGAAACTACAAAAATTGTGACAAATTAAACTATTCACTTTATTACACACACTTATTTTATTAGAATAGAACATCTTCTAATGAAATCTGAATTATAGTGTTTAGCGTTTTTCACATTCCAGCATAAATGCAAAAGAAACAATGGTTGCAAACTGTAATTTGCAGTCTCTCTCCTTTATGTTCACTCTCATTGTATGACTCTCTTTGTTCCTGCATTTTAACGCAGAACATCCCCCAATCTTTTGTAGGATAGAAAGAAATGTGGTGTACAGTTTCTCCAGGTGATTATGAGGCTATGCATTTTTACTGGAATGATTTTCTTTTTCTTTCGTTTTCTTCAACTTATAACTATTACATCAATAGATGGTTGAGAGTGTGAATGTCTCTTGCAGTTTTAAGGTCATTGCATTAGTGTAATAAATTTATTCATATATTCTTGTGCCCACAGGGCTGGTCACCCCCCTTTAATAAGCTACTGACATAGGACTACTGGGATTGGCAGACAAGAAGTTTCACTGCTGGAAATGGGGCCCAAAAACCTTTCTTTGGGTATGTCTGAATGTGTGTGTGTGTGTGTGTTTCCCAACGTTTCCCATCCTGGGACCATGGCGTGGCTGTGTGCCATCAAAATGCCATTTCAGGACAGAATGAAGTCGATATATTACCTCCAGCCATTTAACATCTGCATCTCCCACCTGGCCTTTATTGACCGAACCACCTAAAGCAATAAGGGGACAGTTGCTGATGTTTACAGGCTGGGTAAGATTGTGTATTCAGTCATGTGTAGGTCTGTGAATATCACAGAAATGACATGTCATCGCTCAACCAAAACCAGTTCAGGCATGCATCATTACATACCTGCCATAACTATAGCACACGGCCAAAGTCACTTTAGATATGCATAAACATTAATGATAAGAGTCCGTTCTGGCAGGCTTCCATTCATGCAAAAAATTGGACGTTTTTGAATCTTCCTAGTATAAATACCCTGGGTAGATTTTAATTATATATTACAGTTGGAAATGTATAGAATTGACAGAAAACTGACAGAGTTCCATATTTGATCTGGCTGATGTAAGCAGTCCTGTTGATGCAGTATTGGGATTTTGGAGGTGAGGGAACCCAAACGAAGGGCTTATGTGATATTTATATATATTTTTATATTCACATCATAGTTTTTTATGATCATGTACTAAAAAAATCAAAGAAAAAAATAGAATGTGGTCTTGTTTTTGACGCAAATGGTAAGGGTTTTAAAACCATCAGTGGATGTATGCTAGCCTGATCTTACCAGACTCTCGTACATTTCATTTGTACAGAAAGTCTGGCCACTCTCCATTGACAACACTCTAAAAAAAAAGGTTCAATATGGCACCAAAATGGTTCTTTGTCGTAATCATAGAGGAACCACTTTTGGTGCTATATTGCACCATATCTTAACATGTTCTGTATATGGTAGCGTTGCTATATAGCACCTTAGTCAAAGAACCGGTGAAGAACCTCTGAAGAACCGCTGAAGAACCACTGAAGCACCAAAATTGGTGCTATATAGCACTTAAAAAGGTTCCCCTATGATTACGAGCCAAGAACCATTTTTGGTACCATATAGAAAACTCCGAGATGTGGATTCGGACAGCAATTAAATTACCACACACCCTTGGTATTTGTCTAAAACAGTAGGTAATTCGGCCGGGGATTTTTACGCGGGTGGTGGGAGACGTACGGCAATAAAATCACTGACTAGCCCCTGTAAATGATGACAATTCCTTCCGACCCCACGAGAATTAATTACCGTCCGAATAGGGCTTCAGCCAACTCCTTCACCACTAACAGAGCGAGCTGGAAAATCAAACTTTTCCCGAACCCCGTGGGAAGGAGGGCCACAACATCATGGCCACCAACAAAACTCAGCAAAGATTGTTCTTGCTCCGGCTTTAACTTCTGAATATTCGGCAGCACAACGAAATGAATAGCTTCGCTTGCATCTTTCTCCGCGGCCATTACTGAACTACAACTCAAACTAGCGCACAACATCAACATCATCGCTCTCAGCCACTCCCTCTGTTCGCTGATTGGACCGGTAAAAAATTGTTCGGAGAAAACCTAAGAATATACCGCAGTCCCAGACGGAGTACTGAAGGAAAATGAAAATTGAGCGAAAGTACATAGGAGGGCGGAGCCAGGCTAGATGTATACTACACTACTGATCAACAACTTGTAATTTTTTTATGTTTTTGAAAAGTCTCTTATGCTTACTAAGGCTGTATTTATTTGATCAAAAATACAGTAAAAACTGTAATATTGTGGAATATTATTACCATTTAAAATAACTGTTTTCTGTTTGAATATATTTCCAAATGTAATTAAGCAAGCTCAGACCTCAGAACTGTTGTTAAAGAGCTCATGAGGCTTGTGAAATGGCAAGAAGAAGAGAAAAACCAGATGATTTGTAGAAGAGTGTGGAGAGGCTCTGGGTGGCCTCATCCCTCATGTTGTGTGTCTCACTGAGGCATTAGTCTCACCACCAGAAACCGTGATGTGTGTGTGTGTGTGTGTGTGTGTGTGTGTGTGTGTGTGTGTGTGTGTGTGTGTACTGACAGCTAGACTCACACTGCAAACTATGATGATCAGACACTAACGCAAGGAGTTAGTAAACACTATACTAGTATTTTTTGGCTCACTCTCGCATCATAACCTGAGACATTTTCTTAAACGGATGAAGTGACGAGGATGTGACAGGTTTTACACCTACCATCTTAAATAAGAAAACAGAGGCTTAATGGGTCTCTCAAAAGAGAGAGAGAGAGAGTGTGAGAGGTGAAGGCTGTTGGTTTTCTTCGTTGTTGCGGAGTGCAATATAAACCTGGATAAAATGTGGCCTATAAAACCAGCCATAAGAAAAAAATGCTTGACCATGCATACTTAACTCTGTCGGTAGGGTTCAGTGAAATGGATTCACAGGCTTCAGGGCTTCAGGGAAACGGAATGAGAGAAACAAACCGCTCGGAAACACCCTTGAAAACTTGTTCAACTTGGTTTAGAAGAGAGAAATATAACTTTATAAACTTGTTTTAGCTTAAAAGCCCTCACATTTTATATTTTATAAATCAAACATGAAATTGTTCATGAAAATGGCCTCGTACAGAAGAAAATGGCTTTGTGTGTGTGTATTATATATATAATATTCTGGGGGCCATGACATTTTTGTGAAAATGATACAAAATGCTGGCGCTGGCTGCCAATTATTTTCAAAAACGCTGGCAGGGAAAGAGTTAAGATTTGATTAATTTCCGTGACTTTTTAAAGTCTTGAAAATCCCCTTTTAATTCCAGGATTTCCTGGCAACTCACTAGGTTTTGGAACAGAACTATCCGGGTGGATTCTCTGTTTAAACCAAACGTCTGCAGTAATCATGTCTTGGTTTTTTCCGATTACGTCGGTTTGCAGTGGAGTGGGTGGGCTAATGATGATGAGGAAGATGCGAGGAAGGCAGATGAGGGTTTGTGTTGTAATTAGAAAGACTCATTGTGAGTTATCGGCTGATCTCCATTGCTGCTCTGCGCCATGATTCTGGAGTTTGAGGAGTGAAATTACAATAGCGGCAAATTGCAGGCCTTGTCTTTCTCCCACACAATCTTTTCCGCTGAGATAACAGGAGAAATCGCTAATGTTGCTACGCTAATATTGGCAACGCTCCAGAGATTAATGTCAGAAGATTAGCACTGAAAACTTACCAGCCTTCCCGTGCTAACTCTCACTCTTTCTCTGTCTCTCCATCTGTGCTGCAGTAGCTTGTCCCTTGTAACTTTTATTTTATTTTATACAACAAAATATTTTAGTTTTTTCAATAAAATGAATTTCATCATTTTTTCAGTTTGTTTGGTTTTGAGCTGTAGCCTTATGCAACCCAGTTTCATGAGGAGTTGGAATAATTTGCACAAGATGGCAAAATCACAAGAATTCATAACTGTGAGGTATACTAAATATAATCATGCTACCAAAAAAAATCTACTTTTTGATAGCTACTTTGCAACAATGGCTTCCAGGTGTACATTTTTACTTGTAATGGATGTCTTTTGAGGTAAGAGAAATGTATAGAGAGTGAAAATTGTGATTTGGTTTTCAGAAAGATGCTGAAAATGAGCTTTATGAGGAAAAAGCAGCTGGGTTTGATTTAGAGTTTCATATTAAAAGCAAAAATGAGCTGCACTTCTAAATCATAAAAATGATCTCCATCTAAGTGCTCGGTTGGAGCCATTTTCAGTATGATAAATGATGTATTTATGATTTGTCAAGAGATGGGGGGTGGGAGATCGCTGCTCTTGGGTTCAGGAAAATTAAGAGCATGTTCCGTCTTTCTGTAAAGAAAAAAGAAGAAGACAAAGAAGATATATGGCTGTTACAGGTGCGAACCCTTCCAGTAAACTTGAAGAATCTACCCTTTCATCCATAGGAATTTTACTGAGCAACCTAAACCCAGCATCATTTTTTTCCCCCCAGTTGATGAGCTGGAGAACAGGAAGCAGATGTCTTCATGAGAGACAAAAGCAGAACTGAATGATTCTAGTTAGTAGAGCAGACTGGTGCCACATAACCATTTGGCTGGATCTTGATGATCTGATATGTTGCTTCGATAGACTTATGCACGCTAAAGCTGCTCAGAGAAAAAGACACTTCTACGCCTCAGGGAACCAAAGACAGAAGCAGAACAAACCCAACCAGGGGTGCAGTTTCACAAACGCACATTTTACATTATTTATGTCTATAGTTGAAAGCGTTCCAATTGCCCCATAGTGCCCTGAAAGTGGACTTCACAGAGTATTAGGCCATCTTAATTGAAAAATATGTATATATAAAAAAGGACCTTGCGAAGCTGAAGGGAAACTAAACAAACCCAGGTGTGTTTCAGTGACCTGGTTGACTTGCCTCAGGGCTCAAGGCCTCGTCCATCATCGGCGTTGAGAGAAGTGTAAGGTGTGCAAGTGGGCATTTGTTCCTGACAGAGAGAGTGAGAGGCGAATATGAAACCGTAAAACAGCCTGTGCACACTGTTGTATGTGGAGTGAGAGAAAAGGGTAGAGCGGAGATGTGAAAAGACGGAGAAAGAGCCTCTCTTTTAACCATGAAAATTTCATGATGCTAAATCTAGACAGACTTTTAGTGTCGGCCAGGATTACAGCACAGCGCTGAGCACACATGAATAATTGAGCCTGGAGTCTCGGAATCTCTAAATATGTGGATGCAAAAGACACGCAGAAGATCAGAACAAAGGAACAAAGATGCAAAAAAGAAAGAATTAATACACCAATTCAAAACTTATTTCCTTATTTAAAGGGATACTTCACCCAAAAAGGAAAATTCATTAAATAATCCTCATGTCTTGTAAGACCTGTGAGACATTCATTCTTTTAGGAGTTTATAGTAGAATGCCCAAGCCACTCTTTTCCATTCATTTAAAGTGAACAGTGACTATGGCTGTCAAAGATTTTCATGGTAAAATGCTGTCAGATGGTTTTAGAAGATGACACAAGATTTGACAACCCTTGGTCACCATCCACTATCATTGAATGGAAAAGAGCAATGAGCCGGCGTTCTGCCGTAGAAACCAGAAGTGCTGCACTGTGTTAACTACATAAGCAGCGTAGGAGACTGACACAGAAGAGAAGAAATTTGTGAATAAAGTTGTTATTTTTGTTCGTTTTTTGCTTTAATGATAATGATATTAATTTAAAATGGAGTTGGCCCAACCTTTGCAGCTATAACAGCTTCAACTCTTCTGGAAAGGATTTCCACAAGGTTTAGGAGTGTGTTTATGAATATTTTTGACCATTCTTCTTGCGCATTTGTGAGGTCAGGCACTGATGTTGGATGAGAAGGCCTGGCTCGCCGTCTCCGCTCTAATTCATCCCAAAGGTCTTCTTTCGGGTTGAGGTCAGGACTTTGTGCAGGCCAGTCAAGTTCCTCCTCACCAAACATGCTCATCCGTGTCTTTATGCATCTTGCTTTGTGCACTGGTGCGCAGTCATGTTGGAACAGGAAGGGGCCATCCCCAAACTGTTCCCACAAAGTTGGGAGCAGGGAATTGTCCAAAATGTCTTGGTATGCTGAAGCATTAAGAGTTCCTTTCACTGGAACTAAGGGGCCAAGTCCAACTCCTGAAAAATAACCCCACACCACCAAACTTTACATTTGGCACAATGCAGTCAGGTAAGCACCGCTTTCCTGGCAACCGCCAAACCCAGACTCATCCATCGGATTGCCAGACAGAGAAGCGTGATTCGCCACTCCAGAGAACACGTCTCCACTGCTCTAGAGCCCAGTCACTGCGTGCTTTACACCACTACATCCGACGCTTTGCATTGTACTTGATGTAAGGCTTGGATGCAGCTGCTTTGCTATGGAAACCCATTCCATGAAGCTCTCTACGCACTGTTCTTGAGCTAATCTGAAGGTCACAAGAAGTTTGGAGGTCTGTATTGACTCTGCAGAAAGTTGGCGACTTCTGTGCACTGTGCGCCTCAGCATGTGCTGACCCCGCTCTGTGATGTTACTTGGCCTACCACTTCATGGCTGAGTGGCTGTTGTTCCCAATTGCTTCCACTTTGTTATAATACCAAAACAGTTGACCGTAGAATATTTAGTAATGAGGAAATTTCATGAATGGACTTATTGCACAGGTGGCAACCTATCAAGTTGTTTTTGACGGAATTTGACTGATTTTAGAGAGAGAGAGAAAATAGACTCTGGGAATTGTGTTTTTGAGAATATTTTTTGTGGCAACAGCATACACAAAGTAGAAGAACTCAAAGACTTCAGGGGGAAAAAAAAACAAACATCTGAACTGATAAACTCAAAGGAAAGACATCCAGATGGAGAATCCTAGCCTATATTTTCACATGTAGAATCTGTTTTGAAAAGAAGGTCACTGTGTTACATTCCCTCCACGCCGGCAGACTGAAGCACCCTCTAACTGTGTAACAGCGTAACAGGTGGCTAAATGAAATCACTGCTAATGGCTTTAACAGCTAAGCTAATATTTAACATGCCACAAACATTACCTCAACCCTGGGCCACCTCGATGAACAAGGTGAAACTCTCTCTCTCTCACACACACACACTCATACACACACACGCACACACTCCTGCTGTCAGTAACGTGAGGGGTGTTGACACAGCCATAGCTGTCATTTAAGGTTTAGAATTCCACTGGCCTTCCCAGCCCCCTGAACTATTGGCTAGCTCTGTCCAGTGATCGACCTGGACCCCAGCAGTGTGTGACAACAGGTGCAGAGACACCAGCTTTCTCTCTCTTCTCACACAGTCATCTTTTTTCAAAGACATTCTTCCCATGTTTCAACTCCCACTGGCCTTGAAGATAATGCCGTCTCTACTGGACTCCTGAGAAAAAGTCAGGGAGGATGGGATAGTAACTAACTGGGTATTTTGTTTTGCTAAGTGTTTGCATTTTCCTCATTCATAGTCTGAAGACCTTGGAATAAAAATTAACCTCTTGTGAGTCTAGCACTTACTGTGCTGGGTTGCGGTACCCATGTAGAGTATGCAAGATAATAGTTTGCATCCTTCCTGATCTTGTTTATTCCATTTTTTCCGTCATAATTTCTGACCCTGTGTCTGCTATCATTGAAAAGGTATAAAATATTCATAATATATTGATACAAATAATAAAATAATATTTATAAATAACTGTGATAATATCGATATATCGGCCTAACACTAATCAAATGATTAATTTAAATGTTAGTACATAGTAGATAAGGACATATTGGCCGACAGGAATATATTGGCCGAGATTTGATATTTTTTCCCCGGCATTATTTACAGACAGGTGTCCACAGGCAGCTCTGTGCTGCGGGAGACGCTGCAGTTCCAAGGGGGTAATCCAGCCCCCAGAAAGCGCACCTTCCATAGGGGCAGCCATTGCTAACCAAGCCATCACCTGCTGTTAGCATCCCATTGACTCCCATTCATTTTGGCGTCACTTTGACAGTGAATATCTTTACATCTGAGGCGTTTAAAGACTCCATTTGTCCATTGTTTATTTCTAAACAAACACGACATGTATAAAATGCTCCATTACCTTGTATCTGACACTATCGCCCCGTAGAAGCCGTTTTTGTAAAAAATAGGCTAACTCCGTTGCGCTGTACCATATAGACCCGAGGAGAAGCTCGTAGGCAATTTTTTAATCTGTCTATGAGGCAATCGGGGGGACGTTGAGGCATAAAGTCCGATAAAGTTAAGGGAGAAGCATGTCTAGAAGACCATAGAGAGCCAAAAGCAACGGGACAAAATATTTCAACAACGTGATTCAGATTTCATTTTGCACAACTACTACAAGACTTGGCACTGTCAGACAGGTTGCTCACGTCCCATCTACATCGTCAAGCTCAGTCTGAGGCTGTGCAGTACGCTCAGCCATCAGGAAGTGAGTGCTTCTACATGACTTCAATTTTTCTCCGTGAAGTCTATGGGGTCGCTGTGTCCATTTCTTTTACTGTCTATGTGCAGTTCATGCACTGCCCCTCCCCCACTGGCAGAGTGCAGGAATCTTCTCTTCAAGACAACGATAAGTTTTAAACTTTCAAAGCATCTTTTAACTGTTTGACTTAGTTGAAATATTGTCATACACTTTGAAAGTGGAAACGTGTTGCTCTGTATGTGCTTGCAACTATAGCTAAGCAAGTTTGTGCGTCCGAATGGAAAACGCAAATGCTGAATGCCTCGTCTATAAAACTGCTTGCCATTGTATTTAGGGAGCTGCAAATAGCAACGTTGTAGGCTATCCGTATGCATATGGTAGCTGTTACGTACACTGGTCATAGGATTAAGTAATGCAGACGCACCATGGGATTTGTAGGAGTTTTATTCAGCGACCACCTGGCCGCGGTTTGGACGCGTGTGTGTCTCTCCAGTGTTTCCCACACATAGACTAAGTCGCGGTGGTGCGCCACAGAATCAACGCCGGCCGTCACATACTGCATTTTTTGCCGGCTGCCAAAGCAAATTTTTATCCCGCTAAAGCCTTATTTGATCGGTGAGTGATGAGACTGACTGTTGCGCTTCTGACAGGCCGCATGTGTTGCTGAGAGAACGAGCAGAGAGACGCACTCTCAATGTCTTCAAACTGTCTTGCTCTCCCTCCCTCGCGCATATTAATCAAAATCAATTGAGAATTGACACGATGGTAAAAGGTCGGAAGACCGAAGTTTCACGTAGAGCATTGGGAGATTTTTTTCCTGAATTACCGCTGGTGTTGCTCTACAAGAGATTAAGTTCACCTAAGCATTAAATGACTAGGTTGTAAATAGTTTTCAAATTAAGTATAGTACAGTCAGTGTGCACTTTATTATGCTGCTTGCTTGTTGCTACTGTGTGCAATAGTGTAATTATTTTATTTATGCTTAAATATTTATTTTCCCCACTGAACTCTTTTTTTTTTCTTGTTCTACCTCACCTGTTACTATTTGTTAAATATTGTTTTTTTTAGTTCAATAAATGTTCCTTTTTTTTAAATTGAGACTTGTAAAATTGTTATCATCATGATCATTGTGTCATGTTTATGATGGAAATTGAGGGAGCAAAAGCAGTATCGGCTCCAAATATCGGCTCAAGAAAATCGGCAGCCCGTATCGGTCATCGGCTAAGGCTGATGAAAAAAAATCGGTATCGGCATCGGCACCAAAAAAAATCCATATTGGTCGATCCCTACATTTGATATAATGCACTTGTATTTAAAAAATACCTGCAGCTATAATTCATTTCTACTTATAATTACACTGTTGAGCCTTCCCTTACACCTTAACCCACTCTTAAACCTAACTATACCACCAAACCTGTCCCTATACTTACCTCTATCCCACCTCAATAGCAGCAAAAGTGTTTTGCAAAACAAAATGAACACAATAAGTACATTGTACTTATTTTTCAATGCAAGTACATAGTAGTCAAGGACACTGATATAAAATGTGGCCATTACACTCATGATAAAGATACATTCTCTGAAAACAAGTGTCAATGTCAGCGTTGCTTCTCAAGTTAATGTATCCTGTTTGAAGGATTTTTTGATATTTTCCCTGGAAAACATAAAATAAATATGAATATTTTGTTGGCTATGTGGTTGCAAGGCAAGTTTATTTATAGCACATTTCATCCACTATGGCAATTCAAAGTGCTTTACACTGAAAAGGGAATTAAAATGATCAAATAAAAGCAAGGAAAATTAAAACAGGAATGAAAAGAGTAAAAAGATGACTCATAGATAAACTTCTCATCTGGCAAAACAGTGGTGTATCATATTTTTTACAGCTACTTGTTTTACTGTGAGATTTTCCCACTGTTGTCTGTGTACTGTGCTAAGGTTTCAGAGTGGAATTTAGGATGTTACTAGGGAATTCTAGCATCAAGAATGACCAATTCTTGGTGCTTCTGCACGGTTGCATATCGGTGGGGCCAACATTGCCAATACAACGGGCAGATTGCAACAGTAAAAGTGATGCTTGTCTTTATGAGCACTACTAAAATGAATCTTCTGGGTCCAAATATAAAAGACTATAGTGCCATATTAACAGTCTTTACAGCAGTTAATATAGTTTAGAATTATAACACAGGCCCAGTCATGGCATGAGCACACACGTCTAGTCCTCACCATCTGTTCATTTGATTTTACTCATTTCCAACTGATTGTGCAGGGGGCTAGTGGTTCTTTAGCATGTCTTCTCTTCATTTGATTTCCATAAGACTTAATTTCACAGCCGTATGAAAGTCATTTGAAACCTTTTGTTTTTCAGGGCCCCTTAAGACAGAGGAGGCATTTATGACAAAACTTGGGCCCTTCTCCCCAGCGATGGAGCCGTCTGAGGTCAGATGGTTCTCATTTGTTATATGTGCTCGTGTGAGTCGAAGGGCGTGTTTTCCGCTGTGCTTATTTGCATGTAATTGAGTTTTTTTTCCCCATTTGTTGTGAAATGCATGAAATCGGCTCTGTGATTTCTCAGGTTGTTAAATGTAATAGCGTGACAATATGACAAGGGAATTCATGTTCTCTGTCTCATAAATGATCCGCTCACATGGAAATCAGTTTTTCCATTAATGTAAAGTGAATCTCCATTCTAATCTAGTATGATGTGCATGACAATTACAAAGATATACTGCACAACCGGAGACTGTAGTCTGCCGCCTACATTGGCAGCAACTTTATTAATGACAACTGTATTATTCCAATACAGTTCACAGTTAGCACGTTGCCAAGTGTAAAAATTGAATTAGTAGACAAATAATATTGGCCAAATTAGTAGACATGATACCCTAAAATGATGTCTTGGTAGACAGCTCACTATGTTTTGGAAAATATTTAAAATAAATAAATAATGGAATAAATGTGAATATTACTTTTTATAATATTAGAATATATTCTAATGGTATTTAGGAACTAAGAGAAAAGTTTAAATACATTTTAATAATGTATATAATAATTTATAAATAATAGATGTGCTGTTAATTAATTAACATTCATTTAATGTGACTATTTAGAAAAAAATATAATTGTCTGTCACAAAAATTTATTTTGAATTGAGGGGTTTTCCAATCCATATTTATATTTGAGATTAATTCAATTATTTAATCTGCAAATCAATGAATTATACTTAAAAAAAAAAATGTAATCAATAGACATCATAAGAGAATTCCTGTTTGATCAAATTAAAATTGGGTTCCAAATATAACAGAATTTCAATAGCATTCCTGGGTCAGATTTATATTGGGACACTACATGTGTTAAGTTTGAAAAGGCGAGGCAGGTTGAATAAACATTTGCGGAGACGTTTTTCAGTCTGTCTGTAGTTGCTTGCCGTCTCTGGAGTCCTGCAGGGTTTATTGGTGTTAACTGATCAATTCCCAACTGGAACCCTGTTGTTTGCTAGACACAGTCTGTTCTCTGCACGGTCTAACACACACACACACTCTCACTCTCTTTACGGGCTCGCTCACACTTATACGGTCAATCACCCGCTTGCAAACACGTGCGGACTTGTTACTTTGCACATGTTGTTGTTGCAAGGCCTACCCAGTAAAGGATATCAGTGCCCATCCTGACCTCAAGGGGCGGTGCGACGCGTGCCCTAGGTGCCCCATCAGGCCCTGAACAGCTTGAAGGGTAAAGGACTGATCAATAGATTATTTATCATTTGCATATAAGACAAAAACAATGGCACAAGAAGAGGCGTGTGTGGAGAATGCCTGCATTTACATAATCATTCTTCAGGAGCTCAAGGGGTCTGGACGGGCTGTCAGCATCGCACATGACAGCTTCTGTTTGGATGTATAGCGCTATTGTATAAGAATCACCTCAACACGTTTGGGTCATATGATACAAACCATCCATCTGCAGAAGATGCATTGTTCATGTGGAGGAGAACTGGTTTAATAATCAATATCCACTTTCTCAAAATTGGCATCCCTCCAGAATCTGTTTTCCCTCTGGAAGTGAATTCTTTGACTGGTAGGAATTTGTTGAGATGTGTTGTTTACTGAAGTCATTTTAACCGCATGCTATTGGACAGAAGAACTTGTAGCGGAACTGATTAGATGACCAACTGTTGATCTGCCCTGCCCAGAGACCTCAAGCCACATTCAGTAATTCGTTCAAATCCCAAGCAGCTAAATCATACCAAACCTCTGGTCCGAAACAGTGATAGATCTTGTGCTGCTTTTTGGTACTTTAAGGTCACGAGACACAAGAGCCAATGCCATTTCACAATCGAAGCTGACATGACGCTTCTTCTGGTGGCTATTTTTTATATGTGGATCTAAGATGGTGATTGCTTTTGGGTTTGCTCCTCACACAAATCAATCTTTTGGCCTCGGAGCACTTGGAATAGTTGTACTTTTTGAATAAATTGTTTCTGTAGTCATATCTGTCTGTTATATTATACAAATGAATAGGTTTAGGGATAAGAGTTTGTGTTTTGTGTGTTTTGAAAGCAGGAGCTTTTGAAAGCACAAGCAGGCATCGATCAGCGGACCGGTCCACTGATAGACGCCTGCATTCAAATGCTCCTGTGTGCATCTGTGAAAAGTAGGGATGCACCGAATCCAGGATTTGGGTTCGGATTCGGCACAAATATTGGGCTTTTTGACGGGGTTTGGTTTCTGCCGAACCTTAGAATTTTTTTCCACCGAACCGAACCCTAGGCTTGCACTACGCGCCTCCGCTGGTCGAATGTAATGATGGCGCCGTTGATTATGGGAAGGTGTTTACTAGCTGGACCGTTCGAATCCAGTAGGCTGTGAGAAAGTGAAAATGGAACTCGTGAACAGAAAACATGTTGTTTGGCAGTACTTTAAGTCAAAAGAAGGCGATTCAAGTCGAGCTACATGTTCAGTTTGCAATGCCGATTTGTCTCGTGGTGACAAGGGCCCTAAACAATAGCCGCTGTTAAAACATTTGCGTATTAAACATCCGAAAGAATACAAGTTGTGCATGAGGGAATTTACAGCAGCCAAAATGCAGCAACTTCAGGTAGGAAGGACAATCATCCTGGCATAATGTTGTCTATTCTTAATTTAAATTTAATTAAATTGGATGCTAATTTCGGTTAATTTTCCCAACGACAACAGCTGCTCATTATCCGATTATTAACCTTTAACTGATAAGATTATAATATTGAATTGGCATTAAATAAAAGTACGATTGACGAGTGTCTGTGACCCGTTAAAAATACACTTTTTTTCTCGGGTTTATTTTACAGTGCAAACCGCAGCATACAGATCAGCTAAAATATAAATAAAAAGAATCAAATAAACAGGCCTACACTAAATATTTTTCACTTAAATAATTACCAAATTAAGATGACAAAACGAAAATACACTGAATCCGTTTGAAGCTTTGAAGAACCGGAATAGTTGTCAAATAAAAATAGCAGGCCTACCTCAATCCTAGGGCTGGGCACCGAACGGCGATACTTTTATGGTATCAAACGAAAAACTCTGTTACTATGAGTATCGAAAAATGATTTATCTTTCGGTGCTAAATTTCGGTTCCAAAAGCCAAGCGGCTGTGTCTGTGTGAGCCTGTAGCATACTTGCATGTAAGGACCTAAAGCACCAGCGATTGGCTGTCCACCACCACGTGACGGGGAGGATTTCTGAAGAGACTCTCATTCACACAACACAAGTGTAGTTGTTTTTTCTCATGTGTTCTACCACGGTGTTTTACAATGCCAAAGAGGTCTAAAGTGTGGCTACACTTTATAAAAGTGGATGCCGAGTCAGCAACATATGCGATAAGAATAGGCGCAAAAGGAAAACTTTCTGTGAGACGTAAGTTCACAAACAGCGCGAGTGAATCACCGCGTGCGCGCGCTCTCTCTCTCTTTCCCTCTCAAAATGTTCAAATGGCTTCACATCAGCGCATCACATCTGCACTAAAATTGAGCTGCACAGTTGACACAGGATTTGCCACTTGCACAATCAAGGCAGTGTTGCATCGTCACTAAAGTTTATCATTTGCATTTATTTTTAAGTCTTGCCAGAATTCAAACCGCTCAGCGCACACACACACACACACACACACACAGGCAATCTCACAAAAAGCTCACGAGTACAAATTGCGCTGAAATGGTCAAATTACACACAAATGTATGTACTAAATTTCCATCTTGACGAGTATGCATGTAAACCCAATGAGTTTCTCTTTGTCTTGTGTTGTTTGATTAACCTTTATGACACTCACTGCTTTTGAATGACTAACTTTTGCAACCTTAAGTGTAATGACTAATCTAATTTAATTTATTCAGGGAAGACCAATATAAATGTAAATTTTATTCCTTATTAAATGTCTTTAGTATTTCTTACCTCAATACTAATGTTAGACCTACCCGAAAATGTGTCTTTAAAAACAAAAATGCACTGCATGATCAAATATTTAGGTGAGATAATTATAAACATTTATATGACAAGAGTCACCTAAGGGGGGGATTCCCCCATTGTCAGAAATAAAATTCAGGCCCTGAATGAATGTCTGTAAAATTCCCTATAAATAAATCGGTGATCGTATCGGCAGATACTGCTTCCTGTGATCGACGATCGGTGATCGGCTCCAAAAATCCTGATCGGAGCACCCTTACAAAAAGCACAACCAGTTTTATTATAATGTTACCCTGAGTGAGAAGTGTTACCAGAATTTGTTTTAATTATAAATAATTACGTTTTGCGTTTAATGTATTTTTGCTGATGTTGAAATGGATTTTAAATAGTGCTGTCAAACGATTAAAATATTTAATCGCGATTAATCGCATTAATGCCATAGTTAACTCACAATTAATCGCACATTTTTATTTATTCTAAATGCCCCTTGATTTCTTTTTGACCCATTATTTTTTCTTATTTTAATGCTCTTATCAACATAGAAAAGTGGATCGGCTTGCTTTGTTCAAATGTTTGTTTTATTGAAAACAACATTGGCATACTGTAGTGTTCTATTTCACACCAACATTCTCACTTGAAGCAGTCATTCACTCTTGGAGCAAATAATCGCTCACACAATGTAACACTGTCCATCAATAAAAGGGTGAAAAAAATACTTTGTTGCACAAACAGCCCCTTCAACAGCCCTTTCTAAGGGATCAAAACAGGGTGGTACAAAATAAAATTACAAAGTGCACATGCAAGGTAAACTAGGACTCCGCCTATAGTGCAGTTAAACCAGGGGTCGCCAACTAGCGGACTCCGGTCCGAATATGGACCGCGAGATGCGTCCATCTGGACCGCGAAGCCTTTTGACGTAATGAAACAGTTAACGTTGCAATGCTCATTGTTACTACGTTCAGACCCAGACGCGCGGTCAAGCATGCAGTGAAGAAGAGGCTGATGGTGCGCTCACACCGGACGCGAATGACGCGACATGCACGCCGCTTAATTCACGCCGCAGAATGTCTATTTGCGTCTTTGCATTGACTTAAATCACTCGCGCAAAACGCTTCATTCGCGTCCGGTGTGAGCGCACCATCAGAGCAGAAAGCAGCGCTCAAGACAAGCACTTTTAGTTGAAAACCCCTGAGTTAAACCATGGCTTAATACGTTTCTCATTTCGGCGTCTCACGCTTGCCATCCACGTCTACTACCAAACGAGTGCGGGCAGCCGCAGCGTGCCTGATGTTTTGTTTCCGGTCTAGCTGCATCCGGAGTGGTGTTGTAGTTTTTCTAACGTTACTAGTTGTTGTAACACCATGTGAAAAAACTACAAAGTTTGTTAAACCAAAAAGAACGTTAATCTCGCGATAAAAAAATTAACGCCATTAAAATAGGTTTGCGTTAACGGCGTTAATAACGCGTTTAACTGACAGCACTAATTTTAAAACATATGATATCGAAAAAAGTATCATTTGGAACCGGTATCGAAACTGAGGTATCGAAATTGGCACCGGATCGAAAGATTTTGAACAATACCCAGCCCTACTCAATCCACACCTTGTGTATATTTTTTGTTGTGTTTTTTTTTTTAAGTAACACGTCTAAGTGATGTGGGTTAGTCTGGAGCGCAGCCTGTTGTCAGTTAAACCCATGGCAGAAAACACCCTCTCGTCTTGCTTATACTTTCGTCTGTCTCCGCAGCGCGAGCCTCCAATGACTGCGTGCGTGCCTTCTGCGCTCTCCGTTGTGCTGTTCTTTGAAACAACAAAGGGCAACGCGAGGTAATTGTTCTATACATCATCAGGAAACAGCGGCGAGAAGAACATGCGTGACAATGTTTACTTTAGTAAACTTGACCAAAACCACACTACGAAAAGCCTTAAACAAGGCTTCAGATTGCACTAATGCCCCGGGAATACAGAGATAACACCTTGCTAGAGTGGCCAGCCTCGGGAAGTGCCTTTCATCTGCTTTCCACCAGTCAGGAGCTTGCACTACTGCTGTATTTTAATACCGCATAACATATTTTGCAATATGAGCATCATTACACTGCTGTGGACGTTGTTTACTTCATTAATGTGTTTACTGTGATAATGGACTGAGGATGGGAGTAGGATTCGGTATTCGGGTTTGGATTCGGCATAATCTTAACCAGTGGATTCGGTATTCGGCCGAACCCCAAAAATCTGGATTCGATGCATCCCTAGTGAAAAACGCAATTCTTTCAAGTGCTGATCATTGAGGTGTTTACGAATTCCGCTCAATAGCGCTCAAACGTCACATTTTTACAATTTCAGTACCGACAAGGTACTGAAAACTCTTTTGCAGCAGATCATGCAAACAGACTACTTTTGAAGTCTAGCCCCCTTTATTTATAGTGCTTTATACAATACAGATGGTTTCAAAGCAGCTTTACAGTGATAACAGGAAAATAATGCATTTCGGCTGTCAGCTCAGTGTTGATTCAGTGTTGTAAAGATCAATTATTAAATGAGTTAATTTCAGTTAAAATAATGATGGTCCAGCTCAGTTCAGTTCTTATACAACAGCGTCAGTACAGTCAGATCAATAATATGACAGTGGCAAGGAACCTAAACTCCATCAGAAACCAGGCTCAGTCGAGGGGCCAGTTCTCCTCTGGCCAATGAACGAATGTGGTGTTTGGTGTAATTATGATTCAGGCTCAAGTCAGAATTCAGATCGGGATTGGTAGCATTCAAATATTCATCCAGCTGAGGATCTGTCATGTCGACGAGGCCTTCACAGGGGATTGTCTAGTAGAACGGTCTCTGCTGACATTCAGGGCTGTGTTTTGGTCGTGTCTGGGTAAAGGTCCACCATCTGATCTGGATATAAACCGGATCTGGTTGACTACAGTAACCTCGGGATAAGGATGAGACAGACAGAATATTAGCATAGATTCCATGCAACAAGTAAATTGGGTGTTATAGGAAGTGTTCCCGGTTCCAGTTGACCTAATTTATACAGCCAAACAATCATTTAACTGATTTGAATAATAAAAATTGATAATATGTTGTGTATGCCAAAGAGATTAAACCGATAAACTGTTCCATAGTTTGTTTAGATTAAAAGATGTAAAAACATTACAATTGCATCTAAATTAACAAAGAGAATCCTGTTGTTCCAAAAATTGTGCAAAGGCAGGCGTTCATGCCCCCATAACTCCTCACAGTGGCTGTGATGACTGGAAAGTAAAGCGTCTCATCTAAAACACCATATGCTGAATATGTTTCCCACTTCATCAGTTCACAGCTCTGCCTGGGTGGCATGACCTCTGTGAGGAGCTCTCCAGAGAGAAACGGAGAGACGACGGCTTGATGCCACTCTGCTGACACTCTGGGACAACTGCCTAATGGATAGAAGAGAGGAGGAGAAGAGATATGGACCAAAGTACCAAAGCATCTCAAAGGGGAAGACACACAGGTTATGAAAGTTAGTGTTGTTTCTGCTGATTTATTTAAAACTTTCCCAATGGAAACCTTTTTTTCACATTATTTTACAGTAGTAATAATTGTATTAATGGTATTTTTATGGAAAGTATGGTTATGATGGGTTACTAGGCTCAGTAAAATCAACACAATTGTCTTGATCATTTTCATCGCCTCTTCATGTGCATACCCTTACACCCTGAGCCAGCATCAAAAGTGTAAATCATGATGACCCAGCCCCTGCACTTCTGCAATGAGAGCGTACTGTTGTACGGAGCGTGGGAGGGCCGTGACTTTGGGCTGTCAGGGGACTAATCCCAGCTAATTACAGGAGCTGCCCCGGCATCAGGGTACATAGTCGACCACGGCAGGGGTCACGCAGCATCAGTCATGTCCCAGGCAAACAAAGCTCTGCCCCCTCCGGAGGTCCGAACAATGGCTTCTCAACGGCCTCAACACTGACCACCAGAGCAGACAGAGGTCAGAGGTCAGCATCTCCTAAAGGACATTGGTCAGCAAAGAGAAGGCAGAAGGGGGTTGTGGGATGTATAAGCATAAAGGAGGGTGTATGGAGAGATTATTTTTAATTTTTTTTCTCACAAACATTTAAGGTAAAATCATTGACCAGAAGGAGACATGTTTTAATAATGATTTATTATTGAAAATGATATATAATAGCCGAATATCCAACCTGGTTGGTTGCATTGGTAGATTTGAATGTAGTTTTAATATGGCCCAGATGAGGACAAGGATGATGACCAGTAATCTAAACTCTTTGTTTGTTTGCTTGTTTTTGTCTTGAATTTGTGAATTTCTTGCACAGGCATTTCAGATTCTCAGTAGAAGTGATAGAAAGGCATGAACTCTGGGAAAGGCCAGAATATCTGGGCTGAGAAATGATGTTTTCCGCTTAATTGGGGAGCGAATATTTGGTTCTCAGCACTTCTCATTTCTTTAATACGCCAGCAGGAACCAACAGACCATGTACTGAAAGCATCAGTTGAATTTCGAGACATGCATCCTTTAAATTCATGTTTATTTAGATTTTAATGGCTGAATGTCTTTTTCTGTATACACAAAGGTTCATTTGTCTTTCCTGGTGCTAAGATAATGGAAAAAACAAGTGTCATGAAGTGTCATGCTTTAATTCAAGTTCATCCCTGCATTCGTAGTGTAATCCTCGGTAATGTCTTAAACAACTGCCCGGTTTCGGTCTCATGGGTTAGTTTTCCCCCCTCCGCCGTTCTGGTCTCAGTTCGAAACAGCAGCACCAGCTGTCTGGGCTCTACGGTTTTTACTGAACCTCTACTGTACATCATCCTCACTACTAAACTGCCTCCCAGAATCACTTCCTCAATCGAATCAACACATTGCTATTGGGATACTTCTGCTCTCACCGTAGTTCCTCTTTCAGTTGTTTGCCATGTTTCATTCATTCCCTGTGCTCCAAGTGATGGATGGTTCACTGATGCCCATGAATGTACTCATCCAATGAAAACGGCATGGAGACCATTTCTGGAATGCCGGATGTATGGACGTTCTGTTCTAATAGTTATCCATGATTAATACGGCCATAAATGTCTGTATAAAATGAAATATTGAATTTTGCAGTGATAAAGCCAAAGCTTCCAAGCCCAAGGATTCTTTCCACTGTTCTTTATATCTCAATTCTGGAATATCTAACATATAAAGCTTAGTTTGTTGCAAACCGATTACAGAATTAATTTCAATAGTGTCAGACTGTCTGGAATCACCAGCATAGCGGATTATTTTTCTCTTTAGATTGTTAAATATAGACCTACAATTAAATTATTCACATTAAATCAGTATAAGTCAACTTTCAAGTCAACTTTATTTATATAGCGCTTTTTACAATGCCGATTGTTTCAAAGCAGCTTCACAGTGTTAAACAGAAAAATAATGCAACAGAATTTGATTTGGCTGTACAGCCGCTCTGGAGAAAACGGTGATGTCATCAGCTTATTTCCATTATCATATAGTGACAATGTAGGCAGATCAGTAATTTATTTGATGAATTTATTTTAATTTAGTAATAAAAAAGAAAAAGAAAAATCGGAGTCATCACGCCGGAGACGGGTTTATTGAGGATGACGTGTCGATTAAACAATTATTAAATAGGAATATTCGAAAGATAGGAGTCATCACGCCAGAGATAGGTTTATTGAGGATGACATGCCGATTAAACAATTATTAATTAGGAATATTCGAAAGATTGGAGTCATCACGCCAGAGACGGGTTTATTGAGGATGACGTGTCGATTAAACAATTATTAATTAGGAATATTCGAAAGATTGGAGTCATCACGCCAGAGACGGGTTTATTGAGGATGACGTGTCGATTAAACAATTATTAATTAGGAATATTCGAAAGATTGGAGTCATCACGCCGGAGACGGGTTTATTGAGGATGACGTGTCGATTAAACAATTATTAATTAGGAATATTCGAAAGATTGGAGTCATCACGCCAGAGACGGGTTTATTGAGGATGACATGCCGATTAAACAATTATTAATTAGGAATATTCGAAAGATTGGAGTCATCACGCCAGAGACGGGTTTATTGAGGATGACGTGTCGATTAAACAATTATTAATTAGGAATATTCGAAAGATTGGAGTCATCACGCCGGAGACGGGTTTATTGAGGATGACGTGTCGATTAAACAATTATTAATTAGGAATATTCGAAAGATTGGAGTCATCACGCCGGAGACGGGTTTATTGAGGATGCCTTGTCGATGAGGCAATTTCAGGGGGAGTCTAATTGACACAAACTCTGCAGACACTTCAGGGATGCGTTGGACATGTCTGGGCGCAGGTCCACCATCTGATCTGGATTCGGCCCGGATCCGGCTGACTGCAGTAAACCTCTGGATAAACAGAGATACTAAAATTAGCGTAGATGCCATTCTTTTTACGATGTAATGAGTACATCAGGTGTTATGGGAAGTGTTCCCGGTTCCGGCTGACCTAGTTAATGCAGCCTAACAATCATTTAATTGAAAAAAAATTTTTTTTTATGTGTATGCCATAGTAAAGAGATGTGTTTTTAGTCTAGATTTAAATTGACAGAGTGTGTCTGCTTCCCAAACAATGCTAGGTAGACTGTTCCAGAGTTTAGGTGCTAAATAGGAAAAGGATCGACCGCCTGCTGTTGACTTCCATATTCTAGGTATTATCAACTGGCCAGAATTTTGAGACCGCAATAGATGTGATGGAGTATAATGTGTTAAGAGCTCGCTCAAGTACTGGGGAGCTAAACCTTTAGTGCTTTGTAAGTAATAAGCAATATTTTAAAATGTATGTGATGTTTAATAGGGAGCCAGTGCAGTGTTGACAGAACCGGGCTTATATGGTCATACTTCCTGGTTCTAGTAAGAACTTGAGCTGCTGCATTTTGGACCAGCTGGAGTTTGTTTATTAAGCGAGCAGGGCAACCACCAAGTAGAGCATAACAATAATCTAGCCTTGAGGTCATGAACGCATGAACTAACTGTTCAGCATTTTGCATTGAAAGCATATGCCGTAATTTAGATATATTTTTAAGATGGTAGAATGCAGTTTTACAGATGCTAGAAACGTGGCTTTCAAATGAAAGTCCTAAATATTCTAAATGTAAAAGTATAGAGTTTAAAAGTATAAAAGTATTACTGACACAGTTTTAGGATATTGATGAGAACTAGTGAGTTGTGACGTCAACAATTTTGAAAAGCCTTGGTGGAAGTTATAGAAAGAAACGTATTTATTATTAGAAACTTGGCTCATTTCTTTGCATTATATATACCTATATATTTTATTCATATTTGCACTATGAATAAAAGCACACATTACATTGATCAAAAGTGACAGTAAATACTTTGTTACAAACTATTTTCAACATGGATAATAATAAGAAATGTTTCTTGAGCACCAATTCAGCACATTAGAATGAAATTTGACGGATCATGTGACACTGAGGACTGGAGTAATGATAATAAAACTTCACAGGAATACATTGCAATTTAAAATATATTAACATATAAAACAGTCATTTTAATTTGTAATACTATTTTACATATTGTTTTTATTGTATTTTTTAAACCAAATTAATACATCTTTGTTGAGCAAAAGAGACTTCTTTCAAAACCCTAAATTCTTACCAATTCCAAACTTTTAAACGGTAGTGTATGTTAGACATTTAGGACTTTTTTATGCATATTATACTATAAACAATTTTGCTGCTATGTTGAGTCGCCACATAATGTCCAAAGTAAAATCTGAATCCTAAAACAAACCAGTTGAGAACCACTAATCTAAGACATTTAGGTTATTGGACGTGTAATTCGATCAGTTATGCTGTCAACCCCTTGTGTTGTTACTGCAATATCAGATTCTGCACATTGTGCTTTAAATTCATAATTTAACAGACTGTTTGACAAAACTCTGACATTATACCCAAACGCTTTAAATACAATGTAGCTTTCATTACATCTTTGAGTTAATTCAGTATCGACTGCATTAAGTCAATTCTTCGCTGTGCCGAAATGCGCCTGCAAGTGCACTCCATCCTTCACGTTAAATAACTCTTGTCAACACAAAGATTTTTTTTCTGTGGTTTCATGCTCACAGATGCTCAATATTGCTGAATCTGGAGTGGAATCCCTGGAGTCCCTTTCATGTTTGAAAGAGCAGCACACAAAAGGCACACTCATCCTGCTAGGATTTTCCATTCCTCCACATGGGAAGTCTAAACACTGCTGTGCAAGCCTCAGATTCACTATAAATATCATAGATCTTTAATTCTACTATTGTTTGGTTTATGATCACATTACTGTCAGTAGACTCACAGGCCACTTCATTTAAATGTTTTGACATCACTTAGGCTTTTCCATTTTGCACGCAGTTTTTCCAGTTGGTTCGGAGGAGAAGGCTGGGCGTCTGTGATGAATTACATTTGTTTGATTCATTCTCTATTTTTCTCCCAGAATGAGGATTATGCTAAAATAACTTCCTTTTAGTAAAGTTTTGCAAGGGTTTTTATTTACTTCATGGCAGATTGTGGCGCAAAAATGTACACACGTTTAATACACAGAGCGTGTGTTCCCTGGATTTGTCAAAGCCATAGCTACGCCCCGCCTGTGAATCCCATTTCTTTCTTTTCTCCTAATCTCCTGTACATTTGGCTGGAGCGTTTGGTAAATCGGTTTCAGTTGGCTAATACAAAACATACTGTCGCTCTCAATGCTTTAGGCCTTTTCAAATAAGATTAGTGGACTTCACATATGGTTGTTGATCCTCCGGATTTAAAGAACAGTTAAAATATTTCCCTTTAATGTGTCTCCATATCCGGCTTGATAAGACCGTAATGCCCGAAGACATTAAATACATGCCGTGTATTTAATGTCTTTGGGGGCTTACAAGCTTCAGTGAACAGCAAAACACACAAGCATAGACAATAATGTTACAAAAGCCTTAACAGCATGGAAAATGCCCGCACAATCACTCCCACCCCTCCCCTTTTTCATTTACAGAAGGACAACTAAGCAAGCTGTTGTCTGGCTGTAGCCGTGCCTTCATGTCTAATGGAATCTTGTACCAAAGTCCCTTTAAGGCAAGTCAGCTCACTCAGTGACCATCTTGGTAACACCCTCAGGAAGCTATTTTTCTTTATGTAAGCAACAGGCATACAAGAACTGCTCTTATCTACTGGAAAAAAAAGTTATGTTTCAATAATATATTTCAAACCAGCAGTAAAATTGGACATACATTTTGGGCCTTAAGGTCAAATAACACTAAAGGGCCTTTCACACTGAGAGCGGTTAAGCGACACGAATGTATGACGCTTTTGAAACGAAACAGTTGATCCCTATGGAGCTATTCATACCGGGTGCGATCAATCGCAGCGCGACAAAGTAACGCTGAATCCGATATCGCCCCCTAAACCCTCAATCACTATTCCCTAGGTTAGTCCACTAATAAAGTTCACACGAGTGAGTGAATTCAGACAGCTGTTGTGTGTACTTCGGCTGTACACTCGCTATTGCAGTGCAATGTGGGCAGTGTTGGGCACGTTACTTTAAAAAAGTAATTAGTTATAGTTGCTAGTTACTTCTTACAAATAGTAACTGAGTTAGTAACTGAGTTACATCATTATAAAAGTAACTAATTACCAGGGAAAGTAACTACTGTGTTACCCCCCCCCCCCAATGTTCAAATATGTAAAATAACTTGGATGCCCCCAATATTAAATATGTTAAATGAATGAATTGGACACTAAATAGAATAAATTATTATTATAAAACATTGTACATTAATGTACACTATTGTAATGTTGCTGTGGGACAATGTGAGAGACACCGATCAAATTCAATACATTAGGTAATGTAAATATTATCAGTACGCCTACTATAGTGTAAATATTGTGTAAATATGATCAGTACTATACTACTCCTTTAGTAGGGGAGCTCACGTTATCACCTGGGTTTTTTGTGGTAACGTGATGATGTGAGGTGCTTCATTAGATTAGAATTACTTGCCACCGACGTGGAGAGACTCTTTCTTCCTGGGCATAAGTTGCACGTTACATAAACATTCTTACCTTTCACCTCAACGAGGGAAAAGTAGTGCTTATACTTCCAGTTTGCGAAAGCTACCTTTGAAGTCGTTGGACTTGCCATCGCTCGGACTCCTCCTGTACTGGTAGTTGGTGTGTGTGACTGTGCATATGCGTGTGTGTGTGTGTGTGTGTGTGTGTGTGTGCGAATTCAACCTATCAACCTCAACCTTGTCTCCCACCCACCAATCATCATCAGTTATGTGTACAGAGAAAAAAAAAGGAAAACCGCTTCAGTGAGCTCAATTATAGTTAAGGCGCGTTTTTTTGCTCAGTAACGCTAACGTCGTTGTAACGGGAGAAACAGTAATTTGTTTGATTACTCGTTACTGAAAAAAAGAATGCCGTTTATCTATAACGCCGTTATTCCCATCACTGAATGTGGGATAGAATGAGTGCACTCAATAACGGTCACTATGGTTTCGGACACCACTACAAATGGCTGTCCCCTCAAATAATGCCTTATTTGAGGGTATAAGGGGGCAATTTCGGGTTCAGACTCAGACTTTTTTTCTTTTATTCGACCAGTTTATTGATTTTTTTCCATGCCGCCCCATGATGGAACGAGATGTCCAATTAGATTTGAGCTTACCTGAACCACTGCTGTTACACAAAAGTCTGAGTGTTGGTGCTGTTTTTAAAACCTGTGTAAACACAGAAGAGATGTATTCCAGAAGAGAAAAGAAAAGGGATCTTGAGTGTTATCATTGGTGTCTGAGAACAGATGTATTCTTACTTGTTCTTTACACAGATTATCATTTTTATTTATTTTCCACTGAATTATGCCATCTGAAGGCCTTGAAACAGCGTACAGAGCGCTGTGTACAGTCTGTTATGCGTCAGAGAGCTCAGTCACTCTAGAGCTGTCAATCATATTATGTGATCATAACTCCTGCCCTTCCGAATGATGACGTTGTGTTAATTTTCTC
Organism: Gobio gobio; assembly: GCF_949357685.1. Taxonomy (NCBI): domain Eukaryota; kingdom Metazoa; phylum Chordata; class Actinopteri; order Cypriniformes; family Gobionidae; genus Gobio; species Gobio gobio. The sequence continues at coordinate 13,031,779 of NC_137113.1, read as the reverse complement.
GTTCTGAGTTCCACACAGTTCCGCACATAAACAACTGAAAGATATTTCAGCAGATGAAACATGATGCCAAATAAATGTATGATTACAACGATGTTCTATTTTATTACAGTAAAGAATGAAAAATGCATGAGAATTATATGAGACATGCTAAGCAGGTGTAGCATTCAGGTTATTATAAAACTCTATAAATAATGCACCACTTCCCATTATTTAATCAAAATCCACTTTAGGTTTACTTTATTACACACACTCGATGATGGTTTCTGTGTAGTACCAAACTTTTTTTTTTATCTTAATCTACTGTTGTATGTTGTTTAGCGGACAAGGTTAAAGCCAAATTGCAAAACCTACAAAATACATACATGAGGAAAAATGTATTCTCGGTCAGCGCCACCTATATCATGCAGGCGTGAATTGGCTGAAGGCAATCAGTCGTTTCGCATTCAGTGTGAAAGCTCCGTTCGTCGTCAATTCGCTTAGCTTTATAGTCCTATGTGATGTTAAAGGGATAGTTCACCCAAAAATGCTTGGAAGAACCTCTTTCTTGCCTTGACTTAATTGAACATGTATTCGTCTGAGAGAAAAATGTCATATTCACCTAGGATGTCTTGAGGGTGAGTGAATCATGGGGTCATTTTCATTGTTGGGTGAACTATCCATTTAATTCCTGTGCTGACTGCTCAAACTGTTCTCAAAAATCTGCCATTTAATATGCTTACAGATGAATGGACGGATGAACATTTAGATAGTTCATCGTTCCTTTTCTTTTCTCTACTTTTCTTTTCTTTTGCCTCGTCTGAGTAACGCTTGTGAGGCCAACATGTGCCAATAATCTGCTGTTAGCTGCTTCTTTTCTTTTTTTTTGGTAAATATTGGTTTCTTAGTTTTTCCTCTTTTTAAAGGTCCTGTTCTTCGTGATCCCCTTTTTCAAACTTTAGTTAGTGTGTAATGTTGCTGTTAGAGCATAAATAATACCTGTAAAATTATAAAGCTCAAAGTTCAATGCCAAGCGAGATATTTTATTTAACAGAAGTTCCCTTTCAAAGCCTACAGCGAACGGCCGGTTTGGACTACATCCTGGTATTTCCTGCTTTAATTACGTCAGTAGAGCATTTTGATGACTAACCTCCGCCCACAAGAATACGCGAAAAAGGGGGCGTGGTCTTGTTGCTCCCTCGTGGAGAAGAGGGAGTGTTGCGTTCGGTTCGGTTCGGTTGCGTTTGTCGCCATCAGACGCTGTTATTTTCATCCCGGAGTCAAATCACCTTTGTTTGGCCTTCAGGGGCTGTAGTTTGAGCGCGTTCATCTCCCCGTTATGGTAAGAGGCGTGACCTTCTCGGGCAACGTGAGCTAAGCTGCTGTCGAATCACAACACGGGAACCGCTGGCACAATCAGAACTCGATACGTATTTCTGAAGGAGGGACTTCATAGAACGAGGAAATTCTCAGGCCGTTTTGAGGACAGTGAAAACAGCAGTATACAGATAAGTAAATTGTGTGAAAAATACTGTTTTTTTACACATGAAACATTAACACATGTTATATTGCACACTGTAAACACAATCAAAGCTTCAAATAAACACGAAAAACGGGACCTTTAATTTCCCACAGTGAGGGTCAACTTTCAACAAGTGGTTTATTGTCAAGAGCAACCATGACACAAGCAGGCAGAAACACAACGCAGGCATGGTACATGTAAGGCGGGAGAGCCACATCTAAGCAAAAAGTCAGGGAGGCTGATGACAAGAGAGCTGGCGTTGACAAGGAGCACTTCCTGGCCACAGGCGATCAATTCCCCTATCAGAGCCGTTCTTCGAAAAGAATAGGTATGGAATATTGAGACCGATATTCTGTCAATTACATATATATGAAGACAAAAATACAGCACATACTTATGAGAAAACTAAAAAGCCAGATACACGATGCCTCCAATGAAATACACACATAAAACTAAGTGGAATCATGCACTAAAAAGACTGGCATGTTGATTTAGGTACAGAACACAAACCCACAGATTTAGACATATCGCCATATGAACATTAACATTGACAGTAAAGGGAAAGAGAGGCTACAGTCTAAAAGAATGAACAGACACTGATGGACAGATGGACAAAACAGATGGAACCATACTTCCCCTCCTTTAGTTTCTAACACACGCACACCCAACCATCCACATCACACAACATCCACACATGGTTGTATTTTCTCATGAGCAATGCCAAAAAAGCTGGTTCCTTCGGAAGGAAGTAAACCATCTTCTTTTGCTCGAGGCACAACTTTGATAGTTCCGAAATCCAACCACTTATGTTGTCTTGATATCTTTCAGCAGCATACCAATTCATCTGTTTCTCTATATGCGGCTGTGATGGTTTGGTTTACAAAACTGGCCCTTCAGATTTTCAATGTGTGCCTCCGATTTTTCACCACATCCACATCCACTGAACTGGCTGGATTAAAATGGTGTAAATTGTAAGCTGCATGTACAAACCATCTCCATATAGGGATTGTCTGCAGAACCTCACTTGCAAATGTTTTTATTCTTGCATTTTTATGCATAACATATATATATATATATATATATATATAAATCATGAATCATGATTTGCACAAATATGCATGGAAAGGGAATGACACCCATTGTCTGTGTTGTTAATTACTCTTCTAAACCTCTTTAAACCTTTGACAAACTATCTTCCTGTGCCCTTTACTGCAATTTCCCAGCTTGCCTCTTGTCTTCTGTACTCAGTGTTATCTAATCTCAAGCAGTAGGGCTTTAAAATCCTTCTGAGTGGGCCAACGCACTTCAGATTACAGTCTGTCGTGTCTGTTGTCTGGATTTTCTTCCAAACTTCAGCTTGGACCTGTAAGTACCATTAGCCTCTCCGCTGTCACCCTCAATGGGACAGATAAGGCTCACTGGGAGGGTGAAAGCAATGGATGCACAAGGATGGGCTCCACGTGTGTCAGTTTCCACCCTTATCCTTTCTGAGACATACTGGCTCTTGCTATATTTACCCTTCTCTCCTCCTGTAACAGCCTGAACCAAGGGGCCACCGTCGGTTTCTTGGCATCCACACAAGGGCACCAAGTGATATGACCTCCTTCAATCTACAAGGTGCCACTGAGCTTAATGCACAGGCTGTCAGAGAGTTCTATCTAAAGAGCTTTTAACAGTTCATAAAAAAAGAAATGTTTAGAACACATTGTTATTTTCTAGTAGCCATCGTTATATCCACTTGAAGTCCATTGTTTGAAAGCACAGTATCATTTTAATATATATATTTAATAGTTTTTCTCAAAATACAGTATGATATTGTTCACACTTGCTTAACCCTCATGTTTTTTTTTAAATGTCTGAATTACCCAAAAGGCTCTTCTAATAACATTATTAAGTATTGGGTTGATAATTCATGACTTTTCCAAAGTCGTCTAGAAACTAATTGTAAACAAAATATAAATTTGAAAGAATTCTATTTGTGGTAGGGCTGGACCAGAATATTCAAATATTTGTTTAATGGGTTGGTATTCTATTTTCAGTTTTGGGATTCGAATATTAGTTTTGTTTTTTTCACACACACCTGGCACCCCCCTCGAAGCGGTTCTCATTCGCGCTTGCATATGTTTACACTATATCTAAATCTGGCGAAATGCAATACACTTTTTATTTTTATTTATACAATGATCTTATAGCCTAACCATTTTTTATTGGATGGACAGTAGAATAGGAACCCAACCTCATTATACTTAATAAATATATATTTGCTGCTTCTTAGCCTAAGTGATCCCTGCAAGGCTGCGACGGAGTATTCTCTGTCTAGAGCGCACAACTGCATGAGCTTATAAGGAAGAAGTCCATGCCTGAGCTTACATTTTGGGTTAAGCTGCGTTCGTTTGACATTGTGGAAAATAGAATAATAGAATCAAAATGTATTGTGGGTTCATTAGCCTATTAGTCTTAATGAAAAACACAGCAAAAACAGTACAATGACAAACTCCCTTAGATAGGCACTTTTACATTCTACTTTTAGCTCCTCAAACTGTTCTCTAACTGAACTAAAATTTGTACTACTAAATATCAAAACGACGGTGGGGGCGGTGCCGCTGTGGGCAAGTGATGTAACCGATGTTATGCCTGAACACTGGTAACACTGACTATCGCAGCAAGCCTAATATTACCGGTAATTATCAATCTAAATTAATCTACTGCGAAATATAGGAGCTTGTTACTGGGACGTAACAAATCTGTATGTTTTGTATCACTAGTGCAGTGTCCGTTCTCGAAACATATAAGCCCTACCTGCGTGAGGCGCACCACTGAGAATCTCGGGATTCCTGCCTTTATTAGAGAGAATAATATGTTCAGCCCCCTCCCTCCGAAGCTTCGAATATTCTGTGTTGATTACTACCAAAGCTTCGAAGCTCAAAAAATGGTATTCGGACCAGCCTTAATTTGTGGTCTCATTATAAAAACATGATTAAAGGATTAGTTCACTTTTAAATAAACATTTGCTGATAATTTACTTAGGGCTGTGCAATTAATCGAATTTCGATTTCGATTTCGATTTTGCCTCCCAACGATCACCAAAATAGTACAATCGAGAAAAAACGATTATTTTGCCTTGCGTTCTGAATGAAACGCGCACGCGCACATCCGCCCCTCCCGAACCCACAAATCTCTCAGTCTCAGGTCGTGAGTCTCGTGTGCATATCATCCGCTGGAATTTAAAAACTCGGCGCGAGTAAAGATGGCAGAAGGAGGGCAGTTACAGCAGCGTTTGGTGAGCAAAAAAGGCAAAACCAACTCCGTTGTCTGGGAACATTTTGGCTTCGAGGAATCAGACGATAGCAGAAATATGTTTCGTGCAAGATTTGCTACATGGTAGTGGCTGCAACGCAAGGCAACACCACGAATTTGTTTAACCACTTGAAAATTAAACAGAGTGACCTATGACAATCTAATAAAGAAACAAAAACTGACGAGAGCAGGGGAGCCGTGTAAACGTCCTTTTTTTCCTTCATATTTTTCAAATAATTCTCTCTTTGTAAACTTAATTCAATGCATGCGAGATTGCGAGTGCTGCCATATTTTCGAATATGACCAGTCGTTTTCACCGTCATCACCCGGGTTTAGTGCTTTAGGGTTTAGGTTTAGAATGAGAAGCCGCGCGCGCTGTGAGAAAATGTGTCTCTGTGCGCTCATCCGAGAGCGCGCACACGTCTCTCAGCGCGCAAATATTGAGTTCTCTTTCAAGTCTTGCTCTTAAACGGACAAACTCACACAAAACGTATGTCAACATGTCCATCTTGATGAGTATCTTAGCAGACATAGTCTGTATATGCCTTAAGTGAACTTTATACAGTCGATAAAGAAGACGCGAGGTCTTAAAGGGGCAGTAGCCTTTACTGCTGTCTGTTTAATGTCAAACAACAAAAGACAAGGACATCACTCACCGCTCTTGATTGAATAGCTTTTGTAAATTTAATAGGATTAATCTTTAATTTATGCACTCAAATATGCAATGTTATTTTACATTTGATACATTTCTGTACCTGAAAACTAATGTTAGACGTACATGAAAAGCATAGCCGAACCATATTGTTGATCTTATTTATTTGTGGTTATCATTTTTACGTGAATACTTTTATACTTTGATTCGAATATATGTTATATTATTTATTTTAATAGTTCAAAAAGTACAACAAATGTTACAATTTCAATTGAATTGTTGAAAGGTGTATTTTTAATAAATACAACACATTCCCAAAGTCATGTGAAATAATCGTGTTACATAATCGTGATTTCAATATTGACCAAAATAATCGTGATTATGATTTTTTCCATAATCGAGCAGCCCTAAATTTACTCACCCCCATGTCTTTCTTTCTGCAGTCGAAAAGAAATTAAGATTTTTGATGAAAACATTCCAGGATTTTTCTCCATATAATGGACTTCAATGGGCTCCAAACGGTTCAAGTTCCAAATGACAGTTTCAGTGCAGCTTCAAAGGGCTTTAAACGATACCAGGCGATGAATAAGGGTCTTATCTAGCGAAACAATCAGTTTCTGCGAGAACCCGAGCAGTAATTATGCCATTATTTGACCTCTTATCAGACGAACGTGATCATCTCTGAGCTCCGCCATAACTTCCTCTAAGTGAGGTCAAACTACGAGCGTGGTCATAGATATATTGATCGTAGATGCCTCATTCTACTGATCCGTGCAGGCGCTAATGAGGCATCTACGTATACATCTATGACCTCGCTCGTATTTTGACCTCACTTAGCGGAAGTTATGGCAGAGCTCAGAGATGATCACGTTCGTCAAAAAGCTTAATTTCTTTTTGACTGCAGAAAGAAAGACATGGACATCTTGGATGACATGGGGGTGAGAAAATTATCAGCAAAAGTTTATTTAAAAGTGAACTAATTCTTTAAATGCAATTAATTTGAACATGCTGAGATCTTTTTGGTGTACACACTGTAAATTATTTAAATTGTATTGTATATTTTTGCTGGCATCAAACAACTCAACAATAGCAACATTAATATACCAAATAACAAGAACTCAGTCTTTTGTGAGACAAAAAGGTTTAAATCTTAATGAATCTGTCAAATGAGTTTGAATGAATCTGTCAGAATGGCAATTAAAATAGGAGGTTGATTCTGAAATGATTGAGCAAGTCTCCATGTATGTTTCTATTGAAGTGGCAGTGGATTCCAGAATCCGTAAATTTCCCTACACTATATAATGGGGATAAGTGCAAAATACTGCACATAATAAAAAAGACTACATTTCTCTGAATGCTAAAATTTCCTTTGTACCTGTGTGATTTCACAGTGAAGTGACGGACAGCCAGGGGATGTGGGCAGGACCTGTCAATCATCATCAAAAGCGAGGGAAATTCCACATTTCTTCACAATTAATTTAATGTGAGTGACATCAAACCAAATCGGTTTAGATTCATGTTAAATCTCTCTCCATCTCTTTTGTTGTAATTGGTAACATGACTGGATTAAAGTACCTAAAATGACCCCAATGTTCATCATCTGAACACTTGAGAGATTGAAGAATGGAAGTGAGCTTGAACAATCTTTTGTGAATTTATACGCTAGCAAAAAGCAAAGCATGATGAATTTTTGAGGTTGGCTATCCACATTTTCATCTCATTTCATTTGGAGTGCCACAAACCAAAATCTGGCACATTGAACAAGACAAATGTCCTGGTAACGAAACGTCTGTTCAATTTTCAACAACTAATGAATCACACCAATAGTGCATCACCGGCCCGTTATTGGCTCATTTGCTGGGAAATTCCTACCTTCCAAGGAAAATGGCACAGTGATTTAAATGAATGGAAAAGTACTCATCTGTACCTTCCTCTCTTTCTCTCTCTCTTTACCAGCATGCCTTTTATTTGTGAAGAAGCCAAAAAGTGTAGCTCACTTGCCAAGAGGAAGTTTAGGGCTGATTGCAACCATGATTAAAGTGTTTGTTTCAGACTGTGCTGAATAAATCCATTTTGCATGGTTTGTAAGTAAATAAATAAATAAAGATCAGTTCACAAGTTCCAAATTGAATAAAAAATATGGTAAATGTTAATATGAAGAGTGCCTGGAATCCATGTGTTCCTTTGTTTTGTGTTCTGTCTTAATTGCGCATTACTGCAGGGTTGTTATTCGAGGCATAATTAAGACCTGCTTAATAATGCAGTCAATTGATTGATGAACTCATTCATGTTCTGTCAATAGAGCCAGCACAATGGTGTGTGAGAGAGAGAACAAGAGAAAGTCAAATGCCCTTTAACCAGCTGTATCCCATCAATGTCCATCAGTCGGTCCAGTCTTTTGAAATGCACTTTCTTACTCTGGATTATTCACTCATTCTTCTTGGTTTCCACTGATGAAACATGAAAAGTCCAGACTAAATCTTCAAATATTTTGTATGTTGTCCAAGGAATACTTCAGCCAGAAATGAAGATTCCATCATTAATCATTTCCAAATATAACTATAATATGACTTTCTTTCTTTTATGGAACACAAAAGGTGAATTTTTGAAGAATATTCCTTGGCAGTTTTATTATAATGAAAGTTAAGGCTATAATCTAAAAATGATCAAAAACTGTCCACAAAAAGTGGTTCGTATGACTTGTGCACTGAATGTTCAGGTCTTTGTGCAATAACTTGTGTGAGGATTGACTGAAATTTAAGTTGAGAAATCATCTTCTACAATCATTAATTAGAGTCAGATCTTTTCAATCATTTAGTTTGGGTGATCCAGTTTACAAAACGGATCTAAATAATTCAAATTCATGATCTGATTCATTGAGTTCTCAAGTAAGTTGCCAGTCTGTTTGTCACATACAGTAAAGCTATCTTATGATACCAGAAGATATATAGCGCACATACCTTTTTGCTTTTGCATCCTTTTTGTATCTTGAAAGCTCCTGCCCCCATTCATTGTAATTGCATGGAGAGCGACCAGTATGTTATTGAAAATGTATCCGTTTATATTACATGCACACACAAAAAAAGAAAATCATACGGGTTTGGAATGACAAGAGGGTAAATGAGCAAATGATGACAGCATTTTCACTCTTGGGTGAACTATTCCTTTAACTAGAAGGTAAATCTAAGAGATTTTATTTTTTTTTTTAAATGCGGAAGGTCTACGCAGTGGGACTCTGGGAGTATCAATCAAGGCTGTCATTGACTCCTGCAGCCTCTCGCTTCAGTTACCGCAGACACATCTGCACAAAATTCAGCGTGAAATTGTATGGCTCCTACTCCACCAGGGCCATCTGCCTCCTTACAGTCCAGAGCCACCTCCACCCCCTTCAGAAGCCTGAGCCATGAGCTCTGGTCATACCGTTCCCAGAGGTGCTGCACTAGTTGCACTCAACCATTCGTCCCTTCCAACCTCCGGATGCCCTCGAGAAAGCTCACACTATAACCTATGGTATCTGTCATTTGTAACTTCTAAACAAATATATGTTGATTGGCGTTGTTGGCTTCCAAAGTTTTCTCTTGAACTCATTCCCCACTAGCGTTTTTTAAAACAGTTGCCAGCCACTGCCAGCATTTTTGATCATTTTCACAAACTTTTCATGGCCTCCAGAATATTTTGTTGTATGAATATCTGAACATGTAATATATCAAAAGAACAGGTAAAAAAAAATGCTTATTTTATCAACACTTGAATGTGGGTAAGTTTCATTAAAAAAAGCAACATTTTGAGCAAATTGCTGAGAAAATAAAGTTTTGGTCAAGGACTGCATCCAGATCAGATTCAGAATGATAATCAAAACATAGATGGATTAGATTGAGTCCATCTACACACCTAATGCTTGCACAGTCCTATAGCTCGTCCTGGGTCATCATTTTATTCAGTAACATTATACAGTTTTGATTTATTATGCTGTTTAATGTTGGTGATTGCGTTATTTTACATATGCATATGATAACATTTGATATTGCTTGTTTCTGCATCTTCTTCTCATGTCTTTTGATCAGGAGATTTTTCACAAGATGCGGAGATGTTTCACTCTTTCACAAGATGCGTCATAGTGCCCCCTACTGTATAACAGTGATAATATGGAGCCGTCAATGGCGGGGAAGCGTTTTCTCACAAATTACAGAAATTTCCGTCAATGACGGGAAAATAGTTAAAAAACTCAGACTTAATAACTAAGACTTAATGGATTTTTTATTTAAAGTCACCATGTAATCAAAATGGACCCAATTTACTTAGCGCACATTATTAGTCTTGTGGTGAACAATTCATCTGTGGAAGTAAATACACTAAAAATTTGCCTCTGCTCTGGAACGGCGTTTCTCCTCTGATGACGTCAGTTTGACAGCTTGGGTTGAATATCCTTAACCACTCCCGTCCAACCATCAGTCTGCTATGAGTGGGGATTGAGAGGAGGTGCGCTAAAATAAAACCCTGCCCTCTGTTCATTATTCTGTTTCTGTTTCAAGTCTGTTGCAACTTCCTGTTCACAGGGACTTTTAGTATCCACTTTGTCTTAGATATTTTCTTTAAAGTAAGTCAGTAATTTTATCCCATAAAACTCATCTTTGATCACAAAATTACATATTTAAATGTTCACCACAGGGGGTCTTTAAAATTCCTTAGGAGAAAGGCAAAACAAATGTATAAATTATTGGCATACAGTAAAGAGTATAGAGCTACAAAATGAGTGAGTTGCAAAGGTTAGATAATTTTTTTTCATAGAAGAATTTAATTATAGCCTACATTAAGACCACTGACGGGTGAAGTGAATAACACTGATTGTCTCTTCATCACGGCACCCGTTAGTGGGTGGGATATATTAGGCAGAAAGTGAACATTTTGTCCTCAGAGTTGATGTGATAGAAGCAGGAAAAATGGGCAAGCGTAAGGATTCGAGCGAGTTTGACATGGGCCAAATTGTGATGGCTAGACGACTGGTTCAGAGCATCTCAAAAGTTCCCGGTCTGCAGCGGTCAGTATCTATCTAAAGCGGTCCATTGAAGGAACAGTGGTGAACCAGCGACAGGGTCATTGGCATCCAAGGCTCATTGATGCATGTGGGGAGCGAAGGCTGGCCCATGTGGTCCGATCAAACAGACGAGCTACTGTAGCTCAAATTGCTCAAGAAGTTAATGCTGGTTCTGATTGAAAGGTGTCAGAATACACAGTGCATTGTAGTTTGTTGTGTATGGGGCTACATAGTCGCAGACCAGTAAGGGTGCCCATGCTGACCCCTGTCCACCGCCAAAAGCGCCAACAGTGGGCATGTGAGCATCAAAACTGGACCATGGAGCAATGGAAGTCTGGTCTGATGAATCACATTTTTCTTTTACATCACGTCGATGGCTGGGTGTGTGTGCGTCGCTTACCTGGGGAACACATGGCACCAGGATGCACTATGGGAAGAAGGCAAGCCGGCAAAGGCAGTGTGATGCTTTGGGCAATGTTCTACTGGGAAACCTTGGGTCCTGTGGATGTTACTTTGACATGTACCACCTACCTATTTTGCATTGTTGCAGACCATGAACACACTTTCATGGAAACGGTATTCCCTGGTGGCTGTGGCCTCTTTCAGCAGGATAATGTGCCCTGCCACAAAGCAAAAATGGTTCAGGAATCGTTTGAGGAGCACAACAACGAGTTTGAGGTGTTTACTTGGCCTCTAAATTGCCCAGATCTCAATCCAGTTGAGCATCTGTTGGATGTGCTGAACAAACAAGTCCGATCCATGGAGGCCCCACCTCGCAACTTACCGGATTTAAAGGATCTGCTGCTAACATCTTGGTGCCAGATACCACAGCACACCTTCAGGGATCTAGTGAAGTCCATGCCTCGACGGGTCAGGGCTGTTTTGGCAGCAAAAGGGGGACCAACACAATATTAGGAATGATATTAGGTCATAATGATATGCCTGATTGGTGTATATGTTATATATATTTGAAATCTCTGACTTGTGATTGGAAGATCTGAGTGCAGAGAAATGCAGAAAAGCTTTTTTTGCTTTAGATTGCAGAGGCACCTTCTTTTCTAAATCCTCAAAATTATAAATATGATTTTTGGATGGTCTTTCCCTTGTTTTTTTGTACTTTCCATTTCCGTCATCCTCTGAGTTGTATCAACACCGTAGCGCTAACCTCTGGGACTCACATCGACGAAGGTAGTTCATTTATCTACCTTGGCAAAGTTTCAGAACACAAAATAGACCTAATTACTTTGCTGTACAAGTCTCCAAAGTCATTGAATTGCATTATGCAGCCAGTTAATTTACAAATGCTATAGTGACCCAAACTCCAATCACAGTCTGAGAGAAGGTAGTCTTAGCTTGGGGTCATTTTGAAAAAGATCAATACACCTGAGATTAGCTCGGAAACCCATAAGGTACACGAATGGATAGCAGCTGACTGTGCAGTTTTAAAGCTCCTGATAGACCGAAGCAATGAAACAATGGACTGAAATGCACTCAAATCACAGTTTCGTCGAAGCTCACCAATAAGAAGAATTAGTTTGACGACTAGCAGTTAGTTATAGGGGTAATCAGGCGTTTCTAAATCAAATGAGCCTAATCTACCTTTTTATGTAACTGACTTAAAACATTATGACAAGTCTAAGACTAGTCTAAGCAGTTTATGCAAGCCTCTGCTCTCAAATCTCTTATAGGCCAGAGATGCTATACTTAACACATAACATATAACATCAGTAATAAGGGAAAATTAGCTAATAGAAAGTAAATAGGTTCACTTTAGGTTCACAAATTTAAACATTTGAGTTGAGGGTTATGGCCTCGTCAGCCTGTCAGACACAAATCAACACACTTTCTTGTAATTGGCGAAATATGCACACAAGCAACGAGAGAGGAAAAGGAGAGACTGCAAGAAAGAGAAAGGTGAAACAGAGTCCGTATGAAACAATCTTCTTTTCATGTCAAATCTGATTGTAACATTCTTGACATTTCACACCACCTATATTCCTCATGGGACTCGAGAAAGGTAATCTAGTGTAGCTGAAGGCAGATTGAGAGACAGGCTAGCCTACTTCATGGCATTCCCCATGGCTACGTGGATATCAGATTCCCTCCCTTATGCTTCCAGAGTGTTATGAGGATTTTCGCTCAGTTTCCGTAACTGGCTTAGATGTTTTTATTCGTCATTTCTTAAATTGTTTGAGTTTGAGCAGGAAAGGGGGGCTTTCCGAGGGGCTCTTTCTGGTTCTCAGTTAGCGAGAGAACCGGTTCTTTTGACTGCCACAGCCTGAGGCTAACACACGGGACATATTTGGATGTTTTGGACATCGGGAAGGCCTCCACCTTCCTTTTCTATGCTGTAAGTAAAGCACTACTGTAATATTAGGCCTTCTTAAGTGTTTATGTAGCATTAAAGCTGTGAAGGACACAACCTTGATTATTAGCGATGATTGGCTAGGTATTCATCGTGGACGGTGAAACATCAAACAACTAAGGTCCTTGTGGTGGCTATATGGTTCTCTGTTGATTGTAAAAGTTCTTGATTTGTTTGTAAATATATATTTGGTAACACTTTATTTTGACGGTCCTTTTTGAACATTCTGTTGACTATAAGTAATGTTTTACCTACATGTCAAATAACTCTGATTAGAGTATTACGACTGTCTGCTTAATATCTGCCAACTCTACATTGTGATGGTCCTCCAACAGACATTCTACAAACAATAAGTAACTTTACAACTACATGTCATCTTATTTTAACCCTAACCCTACCAGTCTTCTAACACTCTAATGAGAAGTAGTAGACATGTAGGTGCAACTTTACTTATACTGAATGTGTTAAAGGGACCAGTGGACCAAACAGTTTAAAAGTAAAACCCTTCAGGTTTCTTTGAATGTTTTTCAACCTTAGATCCTAAAGTATTTTTGAATGGCATTAAAGGGTTAGTTCACCCAAAAGTGAAAAGAGCTCTCATTAATTACTTACCCTCATGTCGTTCGACACCCCTAAGACCTTTGTTCATCTTCCGGACACAAATTAAGATATTTTTGTTGAAATCTGATGGCTCATGTAGTGTTTACACCGGACGCGAATGACGCAAATAATTTGCGCTATTCGCGCAAAGTTGGACGCTTGAACATTTTGAGTTTACACGCTTCATTCGTGCGTGACATTCACTTCACAACAGATGCAAATTTGCGTCATGGGAGGGGCATCTGCCAGCCGGCTCGTCTCGTTGACAAATGGCTGACATGGGCTGTGTTTACACGTCTTTTTTGTTAAAATTCTACTGTTAATGTGTGACAAAACGTAGTTTTAAGACTTTTTCAGGCGATAATGTAGTTGTTTAAAGCCCAAATCTGTGGTTTCTTTATAAAAAGAGTGCCTATTTGAACATTTTATCTGGCGTTTTCGGAGTTGTGAACTCCAGTTGATCAGCGGCGCTCCACGCTCGTTAACCCCACCTAGTCCTTCAGACATTTGCCGCTGGCTCTGATGTCTCTGTGGTGTCTCGAGCTATAATTCGTCTTGTGTATATGTAATGGGCGATCTTTGGTCTCATGGATCTATAATTTGTTCCCTGGCAAATCGTTAAGGCTGAGGGCAAAGTGAAGTTTCATTACTTTTTTATTTTTAGGCTATTTAACTTTACGTTACCGTTGTAGCCTACTAGCACTGACTTTGAATGTTTGAATGAATTGTTTGCTTTATTTCATGTATAGCTTATTATACCTTTTACTTATACTTTTGTATTATTGATCATACATAAACTTGCATTTAACAAAAAGAGACTGGGTTGTGTTTCATGTCATTTAATGTTATCACAGTGATAATCATATGCACACCGAACCAGATATTAATATACAGATTTTGTCCTCATTGTTGTCACTGCTAGAGCAAGCTCCTGATTGGTTGTCTATTCGCATCTTTGCATTGACTTAACATGTAAATCACTCGCACGAATTGCGTCAATCGCGTCTGGTGTGAACGCACCTTCAGAAAGGCCTCCACTGACAGCAATGACATTTACTCTCTCAAGACCCATAAAAGGTACTAAAGACGTTGTTAAAAAGTCCATCACACTACAGTGGTTCTACAATAATTTATGAAGCGATGAGAAAATCTAAATAACGACTTTTGTCAACAAGTTCTTGACTTCCGTCTGGGCCTCTGACGTGAACTCACGAAGCACCATGACGCAATGCCCGAAAATATGACGCGCCGTATCTAAGCTGTTGAATTCTACATTGATTGTGCTTTAGGTCTTGGCATACAGAAAACAAATGCATGGTAAATCGCTAGGCAGCATGTGCAATACCTCATTAAAATAAAATAAAAAATCTAAGTTCAGAGGGCAAGACGGAATAAAGTGGGTATTTTGATTTTTTCATCAAATTATTGTAGAACCACTGTAGTGAGATGAAATTTTTAACGACGTCTTTAGTACCTTTTATAGGTCTTGAGAGAGGAAATGTCATTGCTGTCAATGGAGGCCTTTCTGAGCCATCGGATTTCAACAAAGATGATTAAAGGTCTTACGGGTGTCGAACGACTTGAGGGTAAGTAATTAATGACAGAATTTTCATTTTGGGTGAACTGACCCTTAAACTCTATTTTAAGGGATTATTTGCATGTGTGATTTTATCTAGTAGTAAATGGGATTATGTGGAAAGTGTTGAATTAACAGGCTTTATTATTATTTTTTTTTAGGATTGCATTTAACTGTCATTCCCATTGCTTTTCGACACATATATTTTTAAATTATAGTCTGCTTAAAAACATCTCAAACTACTAAAACTGTGATTTGATTTTTCAGGCAATCCTCACAGTCCAAGTGCATCTCCATTCCTGTCAAATAAAGGGATACCACATAAACATAGCAGGCATAAACAAAGGGAATGAAACGATCCTGCTGAACATCACTGGATAAAATCACAATTATGAAAACTTAAAGATGTAGAGAAATTAAGCCTTCATCACATGGTATCTTCTCCCCTTTCTTTCCTACAGTTTTCCAGTGGCTGCGCTGAACAAATGTGTGCTGCTTTTGGTAAGCACATCGTAAAAATGCAGAGGAATGCCAGTGGAAGAGCTTGGGTTTCCCCAATTTCTTTGACTTGAAAACGCCAAACCATAAAAATATCCGAGTACCTCCGGAGCTTTGAAAGGCAATACAGGAACTCCATTTTAAATAGCCTGGCGTGCCTTAAGCTGTAGCAAACAAACAACAACAAAACCGTAATTGCAACCAAGTCAGAAATAACATGCATTTGTCTTGGCCTCCAAATTTTTGATGTATGTGCAGTGAACTGTAAGTTTGTCACTCTGAAACCCAACTCTGGGTTGTGACATGCTAAAAGCAACTGTTTGTGGCCCAGGGAAGCAGAAATGATTTCTTATAAAACAAAACTATTCAGCAGTGGCATGTAATTGACAAAACCAGATATTTCTGTTGCAGTAAAATACACTCTTAAACCAGACAAATCAAACAATTATGCTTCATAAATACTTTATAACATTTTACAGTCTTGCACTCATCTAGTGTTTTAAGGATAGAAACAACAGAAATGAAAATAGAATTTACTCAACCTCATGTAATTCCAAACTCTATGATTTTTGAATAATGGCAAGTTATGCAGTGAGATGATGAATCGTTTCGTAAATGAATCGTTCAAACTAGTTTTGACTAATATATTGAAACGATCTGACTGGGTTCTTTTGTGAATCAGACATCTCTACTTCTAACAAGTTCACACCAATTTAAGGTTTACATGATTTTACCAACATGTACTGGATCAGCATCTTTGTTGATCCTGGAACATCATTCCAGTCAACCAATCAGATTTGAGGGACAAGTTCACAGTTAGTCAAGTTAAAACCAGGGTTAGGTGTTTGTACATTAGGGTTATTCATTGATAATTTCCCTCAGATTTTATGTATAGGTTATGGGTAGGTTTAGGGGTAGGGATAGGGGTAGGCACGCAGCATTTTATTTCAACCCGTGTTGTGGTACGTGCAGCAAGAGTTGTTTGCTATTCGAACAATAAAGTTTATAAAAATACGACTGATGGACCGACAACGAGGTTCAGGCTTTATTAAGATTATATGCGGAGGACAGAATCCAGCGGGAACTGGAAAGTCACACGCAGTCCTACGTCACCGGACTAATCTTCACGGTACTTTAGACCGCGACAGAAACGCAGACAGCAGCAGGTCTGGGTGAAAGAAAAGTTCCTGGGACAAATAGTTCTGGGTAATTTCGGTGGAAACGGGGCTTATGTTAACCCCCTCGAGTCGGCGGTCTCGATTAAATATTCAATTTATTTATCAAAGTTTGTCCGAAATGATTCTGGATTTTTGTTTTGTAGAAAGTTATTTTTTTGTTTTGTTTTGTTAAAAGATAATTGCTTTCTTTAAAGTGAATTTCGTTTTGTATAAATTGTATCTTAATTTTTATTATTTTTTGTTAAATTTTTTTAGCATGAGACTACTTTTAAAAACAAAAAAGTGTAGAAAAAAATGCTCTTCTTAGTCATTTTTGTCTTGTTTCTAGTCTAAATATTTAAACATTCTTAAATCAAGATGCATTTACTAGATAAGTACAATTTCAACTAAATAAGAAGAGCATTTTTGTGCTCTCTCGGTCAGGTATGAAGCTCATACATTATGCAGCTCATTATGCAGGCTATTATGTTCTTTTGTTATCTCAGGTGTTATTTCATCATTATTCATTAGATATCACGCCTCCTCGCATACTGGCTTTGTGAAGAAAAACTAAAACACATTTTAAATCAATGTATTGTTTTATGTGAATGAGTAGGCTCAATGATTCTCACATCAGTTTGAAGCAAAAACTCTTGGCAACAACACCCATTATTCGAAAGTCTTGTGAACACATATCTATTGTGTGGCCTTAATTTAAAAAAAAAAATTATTTTTTCTTTTTTCTTTTTAAATCATGCATAAATATTTTTCTCTCAAAAATACAAGCATGTACATACATGTTGTTTAGATATTATGGTAGCCCAGTTTGTGCTGAATACAGTGTAACACTTTTGCCATTAATATGTTTATAAGCAACTGGAAAAAGCACAAATGTAAGAGCATGTCAAAACTTCTAAAGATCCCCAAAACAGCTCAGACTCCTAGGGGTTAAACCAGGGACATGTCTTGGCAAAATCACAGTGACCGTATATTTAAGTCAAATGTCTTGATTTTTTAACTTAAATGTCAGTCTGTTCCTCACAAAATTAAAACATGGCTTCAGAAAATTGTGCAGAAAAAAGTACAGTTTGACAGTTCCATACTTGGCTGTATTTCAACATTGACTTCCATTATATTCAAAAGAGTGGCCAGTATATGATTCAAAAATTCACCTTTTGTGTTCCACAGAAGAAGGAGAGTCGTTCAGATTTGGAATGACATGAGGGTGATTAAATAATGACAGAATTTCCATTTTTCATTTTTTGATTGAACTACCCCTGAATACAAAATTGAATGAAGTAGATGGTTTCTGTTTTGCTCTGTTGACACACTCATTTCGTTTAAATGAATTAGTGTAATACTGTAAGTGTTGACAGATACATTTATCATTAATATAAGCAGACAGCCTCAAAACCATTAGAGACTTCTCCAGATGATAAATGATGGATGATTTGGGTCATGTGCGTGTTTGTGAGTACAATTAAGGACATTTTTTGTAAATGTGCTACCTAATATAGCGCATCAATTTGAATTGTGCCTGCTTACAGTGGCCACACACATACACATGCACTGCTAAGGGAATTGTAGAGCCTATTAAAATGCATTCATAATGCGTATCCTAAGGAAACTCTCAGCGATGATTAGCTGACTAAGTGTTTTGTGAAACTCACACTGTGGACATGCCCTGAGGTGAGCTATCATTTAGAAGAGTTAATGAAGCTTTTCATACCTAATTAGCCCTTGGCAAGATGGGAATTATACAAGAAGAAAGTTTATTAGCACATGATGCTGAAGGATTAGATAAACTAAAAAGCAGATCTGGATTCGCTGTTCAATAAAGTTTCTTTATATTTATGACTCTCGCTATAGGATAACTTTGATGTTTTATAGGATAACTTGGATTATATTTAAGTGTATGTATTCCATTTGTGCTGTGGCCTAACAAATAGTACTGTCCAACACATTTGGCCATGGTATTCATTTTGGGTTATGCAAGTTTAAGAATAGTGCATATCACTTCCCTGTCACCCCTTTTTCTCCACATAATTTTTTTTTTCTCTTTTTATAATTCAACTAGGTTGTTGTGGAGAGTTGCCTGGACATTGCTATGTGGTTGCTAAAGCGTTACAAGTTATTTTAGCACAATATATCGGCCATCATATCGGTATCGGCCAATATGTTAATTTGGCTGATATAATAAAGC
The DNA here is from genome assembly GCF_949357685.1 of Gobio gobio. Classification (NCBI taxonomy): domain Eukaryota; kingdom Metazoa; phylum Chordata; class Actinopteri; order Cypriniformes; family Gobionidae; genus Gobio; species Gobio gobio. Next base: position 13,012,898 of record NC_137113.1, on the reverse strand, counting down.
CGATAAGTAATGTATTATTTCCTTCAGCTGAGACATTTCAGATGCGCACCTTTCGCCATGATGTTTTTAAATTGCTTGACATATGATTGGAATCACTTCAAAAATGGAAAATGCAGTTAAGTGCAACATGTGCTGTCATGTAGGCTGTCAAATAAGCTGCATAAATTCATAATGAGAACATAATAATTGTGTGCTTTAATGACACAGGGCTTTAATGGCGAGACTTGTTTTTGTAACCAGACTATCAAATATTATATACAAATTTGGATTTAGATTTATCGGCTAATATATCGGTTATCGGGTTTCAAATATACAGTGGTGGCCAAAATTATTAGAACACCTGACAGATCTGAAAATATTGACCATGCAGATGGTTGCGCTGACCATCAAATATCAGATGAAGTGAGTCGTACTGTTTTTATCCACTTAAAATGGTATGTCCACCTTTTGCAGCCATTACAGCAGTACATCTCTCTGGCATAGAGTCAATATATTTCCTCTAAGAACTTCAACACTAATGTTATCCCATGCCTTCTGCAACTGATCGCCAAAGGCTTTCCTTTGAATCTGTCAAGATCTGTCGCCCCAAATGTGCTCGATGAGGTTGAGGTCCGGACTTTGAGGGGTCCAGTCCATCCTTTTCAATGTTCCAGCAGATTTCTTCTGCTGCGGGTAGTTCCGACAATAGTTAGAAGAATGTTTCGGGTCATTGTCCTCTTGGAAAATAAATCCAGGCCCAATAAGACGACTCCCAGATGCCAAGTGTTCTAATAATTTTGGCCACCACTGTAAAGAATTATCGGTTATCTGTATAGGCCAGAATTTTTATATCGGTGCATCCATAATTTTAGCTTGTTGCTAATTTGTTTGCTAAGTGGTTGCTTACTGGCCAAAGTCTCACCTCTGTGTGAGCTATTATTCACCGCATGAAACTGTAAGGTCACTTATGGGATCATTTAAAAAAAAGCTTATTGTGCCATTTATGTCTGTAGTGTAACATTTAGTATAAAGGATTTTGAAAAACCTCTAAAATTACATTTCCAACGCTTAACTGAATTCTTGTTTTGAGATTTTGCTTGTTTGCTTTCACATGGTCATAAAAGACCTTGAGTGCCACTGGAGAAGGTTCCAGACTCCTCGAAGCCTCCGGAAAAACTCCCACCCAATGGAAAGCCACCTGCCTGGCCTTCAGTCAGCCAGAGAAGCAGTAGAAGTAAGATAAGGCTGTCTCACTCTCTTTCTCTCTCCTCATGCCAGATTTCCAGCAGCAATGAGGCTTATCAGGAAGATAAGGGCAGCAGGAAACAGTGGCCTCGGGATGGAGAGTGTGGATGGAGTACATCATTTGTTCAGAAAGAACGAGAGGTAGAAATCAAGTTATTTCGTTCAGAGAGTTGACACTGCAGAGCTGGATTTGGAGAGAATAGGGATGGGTCCTAAACATTGATTAATCACTTCTCATCTCTAAAAAGTACTTCATATCCGTTCCCTGTAAATTGCTTTCTGTCTAAAAGTGTCAGCCAACTTGCATGAAGTAATAATCTTGCTGTCTGGTAACATAAATCCAAATGATTTACAGTGATGTCTCACAAAGTCATGGTGAGGTGCTATTTTGGGTGTAAAGCAAGAAGTTCCGTTCCCAGGAGATGCTTGATTGACATTTACTTATATTAGCCCCTATCAAAAGGTCAACCATCATTTTAACAAGCATTTCTTTCCTCCAGTCAGAGAGAAAGACAAGTGCAGAGGATGAGGAGTGAGGAAGGAAAGGAGAAAGGCACTGAGTAAGTCTCTAGTCACTGATACAGGAGCAAACAGGGAGAAAGGTGAGTGACATTTTCATCCTAATCAAAAATGTTGAATTATTAATAAATACATATTTTTCATGACATATGATTCATTTTGATATATTATTTGTGGAAACCATGATACTTTTTTCAGGAATTGTAAGTTTGGTCACACTAGGTTAGATTCCAGTTGTCATTAACTATTACTATGGAACTATTAACTACAACTTTTGCCTTAATAATTACTGCTTATTAATAGTTAGTAAGGTAGTTGTTAAGTTTAGGTATATGCATGTGATTAAGCAACTAGGTTAAGGGTTAGTTCACCCAAAAAAGAAAATTCCATCATTAATTACATTAAAGACTTTTGTTAATGTTAATCTTCAGAACACAAATGAAGATCTTTTTGATGAAATCTGAGAGCTTTCTTTCCCTCCATTGACAGCTACGCAACTACCAATTTGATGCTTCAAAAAGTTCATAAAGAGAAAACTAATCCAAATGAATTGAGTGGTTTAGTCCAAAGAGTGTGTCCAAGACACACAATCGCTTTATATGGTGAACATATTGGATTTAGGTTTTATGCACATTTAAACATTAATCAGCAAACATAAACAGAAGCTCAACTGAACATGTTTGACGCTCGAGAACGAACCTCATTGGTTCTTGTGGAAGCTCAAACGTGCTGCGTAACACAAGAATGAACTTCATTGGTTCTTGAGGAAGCTCAAACGTGCTGCGTAACAGGAGAATTAACCTCATTGGTTCTTGCAGAAGCTCAAACGTGCTGCGTAACACGAGAATTAACTTCATTGGTTCTTGAGGAAGCTCAAACATGCTGCATAACACAAGAATGAACCTCATTGGTTCTTGAGGAAGCTCAAACATGCTGCATAACACAAGAATGAACCTCATTGGTTCTTGCAGAAGCTCAAACGTGCTGCGTAACACAAAAATTAACCTTATTGGTTCTTGTAGAAGCTCAAACGTGCTGCGTAACACGAGAATGAACCTCATTGGTTCTTGCAGAAACTCAAACGTGCTGCGTAACACGAGAATGAACCTCATTGGTTCCTGAGGAAGCTCAAACGTGCTGCGTAACTCGAGAATGAACCACATTGGTTTTTGAGGAAGCTCAAACGTGCTGCGTAACATGATAATGAACCTCATTGGTCCTTGCAGAAGCTCAAATGTGCTGCGTAACACGAGAATGAACCTCATTGGTTCTTGTTGAAGCTCAAACGTGCTGTGTAACACAAGAATGAACCTCATTGGTTCCTAAGGAAGCTCAAACGTGCTGCATAACACGACAATGAACCTCATTGGTTCTTGTTGAAGCTCAAACGTGCTTTGAAACACAAGAATGAACCTCATTGGTTCTTGTTGAAGCTCAAACGTGCTGTGTAACACAAGAATGAACCTCATTGGTTCCTAAGGAAGCTCAAACGTGCTGCATAACACGACAATGAACCTCATTGGTTCTTGTTGAAGCTCAAACGTGCTTTGAAACACAAGAATGAACCTCATTGGTTCTTGAGGAAGCTCAAATGTGCTGCGTAACACAAGAATGAACCTCATTGGTTCTTGTTGAAGCTCAAACGTGCTGCGAAACACAAGAATGAACCTCATTGGTTCTTGTTGAAGCTCAAACGTGCTGCGAAACACAAGAATGAACCTCATTGGTTCTTGTTGAAGCTCAAACATGCTGTGTAACACAAGTATGAACCTCATTGGTTCCTAAGGAAGCTCAAACGTGCTGCGTAACATGAGACTAAACCTCATTGGTTCTTGCATGTCAACCACAACTGATGTGTGTTTATGTTTATTTGTGAATAAAAGCCTAAATTCAATCTGTTTATCATATAAAGTGATCCTGTATCTTACATTTTTTAGACTAAACTGCTCAAATCATATGGATTAGTTTTACAATCTTTTTATGAACTTTTTGAAGCATCAAAGTGGTAGTTGTGTAGCTGTCAATGGAGGGACAGAAAGCTCTCAAATTTCATCAAAAATATATTTATTTGTGTTCCGAAGATGAACAAAAGTCTTACGGGTTTGGAATGACATAAGGTTGAGTAAATGATGGCAGCATTTTTTGGGTGAACTAAACCTTTAATAGTGAGAATTGAGGACCATTGGCTTCATACTCAAAATCTAGGTGATTTTAAGTTTTACTGTCCATATGGGGGCATTTGGACTCCTCAAAATCAGTTAGACAGCCATAAAGTCTTCTTTAACACTGACACACTGTCTTATAACAGGGGGAAGAAAAAAACGTTTATCCTATAAAACGGGCAAAAACCACCAAAAATATTCCTGGTTTTAGCAGTCTAACACTGTGGTCTCAAAGCTTCAGATCCAAACCACAATTTAATCTCTACATCTCAATGGAATTATGTAATCTCAACCGGCAGAGCTTTTCCTTCTTCTCTCCTCACCCGTTCACTCTACATTCATCTTTCTCTTGTTTGGGTTAGAGAGCTCTGAGCCGGGACTCGCTATGTATGTATTCCTCAGATTAGTATGAGTTCTACGCTTCAAAAAGATATAGATTGTAGATGTAATGACTTTAGCTTTTTCCCCCGGAGCTCTCTAAGGGCTTGACAATGTTTGTGTTTGTGCTATGAGGGCAATGTGGGTTTTAACAGGGCTCGGAACGGTGATAGAAAATGAGATGCTTGGTTTGAAAACACTCATGTGTGCATGAGGAATGTTTCGTGGAAAGTCCTGCTCTCCGTTGTGCACGTTTTCCAGAGGCAGTGTGGCCTGCTACCTATCAGCTTAATAAAGAAAATGCAAGAACAATTTCCCTATTCGTTGCCTCATTTGCACCAAGCCTGTGCACATCTGTGCAACCTCGGTCATATTTGTATCGTAATATTGCAATTTTTCTCTCAGGGCTCATTAAAATCAGCTGTAAAAAAAGTTTTCTGAATCTTGAAAAAGTTTTAGTGATCATTTGAGACACTGTGCCACACCACTAAGTCATGTCATCACGCACTATATTTTTATGTCAGGTTCCAAATGTACCATAATAAAAAACACTCGATTTTATTCATGCAAAACGACTATCGTAACCGTCCAGTTGCTGCAACTTGACACCGGTAATAACTCACAACAAACGACACAGTATAACATTACTCTTCTTTAAACCGATTTATCCTACTATCACATTCATCCATCTCCGATCTGTGACCAATGAGGGAGGATGCGGACAGACTCGCCGTCTGTCTTGCTGTCTGTCTTTGACATTAGGCTGCTTTTATGAATGCCTGTTTGTGAGAGGAAAGAATCATAAATGGAATGATCTATAGGAAAAGGAATGGATGACCAGACAATGTCAAGGGCATGAGTCTCTTTTGAGTTATGCTCCCTCATGCACATGTGACAAGGTGCGCATACACAATGGATCATTTCAGAACCTTATACTCTTTAAACTAACGGTAAATTCTTGCCATTCCAGACTCTCCTGAGGGACACATTCATCTGGGATCCTCACTGATGGGATCCTCACACCTGCTGGATCACTGTATCTCCTCCGGTTTGATTTTGTGCGGATTTTGATTCATTTTAGCCGGCTGATGGATGTTGATATGGGCGTCATTGCGCTTCTCTGTGTGTTGTCAATCTAAACGAGACGGAAAATGAGAATTAAAAATGATCCGGAATTCTTAGGCATGACACGTATAATTATGATATCCATCAGGGAGTTTTTGGACAGGACCTAAATCTGTTGAAGACTCAAGCCAAAAATGATACGATATTCAATTTCAGAGGACTAGTTTCTCATTTGTCATTTAGATGATCCTTTTATCTAAAGTAATTCATTATATAATTTATATAGGTTTAGTATCCCTGATGCATTCCTTTTGGTTTCCCAGAAAGATTGGTAATGGCCTGTGAAAGTTTTGTTGATGTCTATTAGCTTTGAGGTCTACTAAAAGTTGATGAACTTTTATCAAATACACTTTAATATGACATTTTGTATTACTTAAAATAATGTTTATAAATAACATTTATTCTTAATGAGTATTTTTGTCTAATTTTCCAGTTAAAATCCTTAAAACAAGACAAATTTACTTAAAGCAACATTCTGTAAGATATTAATACTTTATTCAGAAAATGTAACTTTAATATGAGTGTGTTTTCACTTGTTTAAAGCGTCTACAAATCTACCAGTGCAGTAAGACAAAAAAAAAAAATAGTATTGTCAACAGAGTGGTGCAGGTATGATATATCACTTTGTAGGCCAACCAGCAGTTAGCATCGCGCTGGTTCCCTCAAGAAAATCCCAATAGGATTTTCCCATAGACGTTTGGATTTTCGCAAAACACAAGCTCTGTGATCAACAAAAGTTTATGATACTTACATGCTTTGTCCATGAAGATAATTATCACAAATGAACACAACTGTTATTAATTTTGAAGCCTAAATGCAGTCGCCAGAAGTAAAAGGCTAAAGGGAGGCTATAAACGAACTAAACCACGGTCACTCGACTTCAATGTAACCATCAATAAGCTTCCTACAACTCTTCCAGTTTTTATCTCAAAACATTTTGTTTTGGTTGGACTAGTTTATAAGAGCACAATTATGAGCATAATGAGGCAGTAAAAGCGGACTGAGTTTACCTTTTCGGCGTGATGACGTTTAATGTCTCCGACAGTCTCTGTAGTCCCATTTAGCCGCTTGTTAGCAAACGCCTTTTTCAAAGACACGTAACAGCTTCAAAAAATCATGAGTGGGGAAATACTTATGTATTAAATAAAACGTGAAAGTGTCTTGAGCTTGTGTTCACCACAGACTTTATTTCAGCCATTTAAACAAAATCCCATTCAAAAATCCCATTGACTTTGGTACGAGGGAACCGGAAGTGCTAAAATGCTAATTCGCTTCCGCGTTTTGGCCTACAAAGTGATGTCATACCTGCACCACTCTATATAAATCAGATGGAAAATTATATTTAAAAGTGATCCGGAATTCTCAGGCATGAAGTATATAATTATTAGACTGCAGGGTAAACCCAGCCTGATCTGCCGGCGATTTTGATTTCACCCTGCAACTCAGTCTGGAAACTTGTATATTAATTTCTACTGCTTCTGTTACACTTTTGCGGGAACCAATCACAGACTGGCTTATCCACCTGGCGCGCTATTGGTGGGTTTAACACAATGACGGATAGAGAAGCGATGGGTGGTTTCCCCATTGATCACGCATCTTGTGGTCTGATTGGATGAAGGACTATCCAATTGCATACAGAGTAATTTATGCTCGTTTATCACACCTCTTGTGCAGTAGAAAATATATAGCAGACTCCCCAGACCAATGTTCAATCTTAAATTGAGCTTGGTCTGATGATAGATATAATAATGACAATTATTATATGATAATGATAATTATGACATCCAACAGGGTTTTTTTTTTTAAACAGGACTTAAATCTGTTTAAGATGCAAGCTAAAAAAAATGTGATATTCATTTTCAGAAGACTAGTTACTCGTTTGTCATTTAGATTGGACAATCTTTAATCTAAAGTAATTCATAATATACTTTATATAGGTTCAGTATTCCTTTTAGTTTCTCAGAAAGATTGTTAATGGCCTGTAAAAATAAAAGACACCTTTAGGTCTATTAACTTTGAGTACGTCTACATGTAAAAAAAAAAGTTACATCATCTGCCAGTGCAGTAAGACTAAAATACAGTCTATAAAACCCGTCTTTAATACGCAATGTTGCTTAAAATAAATGTGTTTTGCTTTAAATATTTTTTATAGATGCTCATTGAGAATTTTTTTTCCATGTATGTAAGTATTCAGCCACTGTTGTGTACCATGAATATGTTAGTTCTACTAAGTTCTGCTTTTTGTATACTATGTAGCAGGGATGTACACAAAGCACCTGTCCTTGGTGGATTACTGGCGCTTTCTACTTGTTCCTGAGCAAAATGATCAGGTCTTCAAAACACCTACTGTGACCCTTACATGACACACAGGTCGCCGCAGTTTGTGTGAAACAGACCATTACATTTAGAGCTCCCTAATTTGGTACATTGTCAAATAAATGAATTAGGACCAGACTGCGTTTCCTGTTAAGTAACTTTGATGTTATTTGACGTGACGTCGACATACGTGATCACATGCACATATACGCACTCTCCTCAACATAGTACTTCAAAGCGTGTTGGGAGAGAGTTTAATAGAGACAGATTATGGGGAGTCAACACTCATGGCCATTTGCAGTGCTGATGGTTCACAGACTTCATATTTTAAACCAGCTCAGCTAATTTACAGAGCAGAGCACATCATTACAACAGACGGCTCTCTTTGGTGTGGGGTGCACTCATTTGGGCTGAGTGCGTGTGTGTGTGTGTGTGTGAGCGTTTAAGATGAGCTTGTTGAGCAAAGCCAAAGATGGATGCTCTTAAAGACAGCACTTAATCTTCAAAGTAATTCCAAAATGTTATTTTCTCCTTTTCTTTCTAATGAGGGAAAATTGGGTGGAAATCAAGAAAAGAATCGGTTGGCATGTCTTTCTTGTAGGTTCATTTGAGTGTAGTTCAACATGAGTATGTTATGGATGGACTTTCTGTTTCCTTTAAAGAAATTTTGATCAATTTAATGCATCATTGCGAAATCAAAGTAAAGACTTTTAAATTGTTACAAAAAAAGAAGATATTTAAAAATTTGAATTTTACATTTAAAAAAATGATCACGGTTTTCACAAAAATATTGAACTCTTTTCGAGGATTATAATGAGAAGAAATGTTTCTTGAGCACCAAATCAGCATATTAGAATGGTTTCTGAGGATCATAACTGGAGTAATCACTTTTAATCAAATATATATTATAATAGTCAAAAAATACACTTTTTTTTAAGCATACTATTTGTAAAGTCCCACTGTAGTCCATAATTTTATCCCTTAAAACTAATCTTGAATCACCAAAATGACATATTTATAAGTTTTTTTTCCCCAGTACATTTTTTAAATTTGTGCCTTTAAATAGCTTGAATGTACTGTAACTACACCCTTGCCTCATTTAGTATATGCAGTTATATAATTATGCAAATTAGCCCCGCCCCCACTCACTCGCACAAGCTCAGAAATACAGTCGGCCAACTTACTGAGGTAAACGCTACAAAATGCCGCTCTTTACAACGTCGGACACATAACGGTAATTCATATGATTATCCTTTTGCTTGACTACATCATCAAACAGCTAATAATGTGTCGCTAATGTTACACGAACCATGTTCCCATATGCCATCTCAGTCTGCTTTCAGTATCAGTCAGCATCCTTAGAAACGCTTTGAACAACTTGGAACAACTTAGAGCTATGTATATAAATTCACCCGCTGTATTGCTGAAAGTACCCATTTTTCTAGAAAAATATACCGGGAGAACCTGGCTTCCCTTGAGACTCCCCTGCTTCAGAGCAGTCATAGGCCGTTTCTCAATAATATGCATTCTTGTCTGTACTTGTGTTCTTGTGGACTTGTGAAATGTCATCAGTCGCTACCCTAGTACTGTTCCAATTCAAAAGTTCACATCTAGCCAAGTACAGTTCAAATCCCCGGATGTGTCCTCGATCCACCCCTTTTATCGGGGATGCATCGATAGGTGACTTGAGCAGACTTGAGAAAGACAGGTATCCCAGAATGCATCTCGCACCAACCAGCAAGCGTCAATAGCGGATGAGAAACCCAGCGCATTTTAAAATACTACTGTTAATGTGTCACAAAATGTAGTTTTAAGACTTTTTCATACGAGAATGTAGTTGTTTAAAGATCAAATCTTTGGTTTATTTATAAAGAGAGCGCCTATTTGAAAATTTGATCTGCCGTTTTCGGAGTGGTGAGATCCAGTCAACCCCGGCGAGAGCAGCCTTTCCTCGGCTAGTCCTTCTGACGTTTACCACTGGCTCTGATGTCTCTGTAGTGGTTAAACATAAAATATAATTTCTCTTGTGTAGATCTAATGGCGATCTTTGGTCTCATGAATCTATCATTTGTTCCTTGGTAAATCGTTTTGGCTGAGGGTGAAGAGAAGCTTCATAACTTTATATTTTTAGGCTATTTAACTTTACCGTTGTAGCCTACTAGTGCTGACTTTGTATGTTTGACTGAATTGTTTGCTTTATTTATTGTATAGCTTCTTATACCTTTTACTTATACTTTTATAATGGCTATTATTGATCATACATAAACTTACATTTAACAAAAAGAGAGGGTTGTGTTTAATGTCGTATTTAACTTTATTACAGTGATATATATGCACACTTATTGTCTGAACCACATATTAATATTTTCAAAAAAAAATTTTAATACTTGTGTCCTCCCGTCCTCGGGAGTTTGTTTTCCCGAGTCGAACTTGGCAACTTAATTCACTGCAGTTTTAAAGAGAAAATACTTAGCAATGGGGTTGACTTATGAGTTTGCGTATGGTTTGTCTTAAGGCATATTAAAAACACCACATAGACATAAAAACAGCATAAAAAACTTGATTTTCACCACAGGGGAATTTAAGAGTATAAAGACTGGTGACTGATTGGTTGGTTGCATAATTTAATTGGTGGTTTAGTTGGTTAGCTGGTGTTTCTTTTTTGTAACTTGCCTTTATCTGGACATTTAAGAAAATATAGGCAAGAGCACATTTAAAATAACAATGCGATTATTATCCTTTTCAGCATTCAGTTTCTTATGCTCTGTCCACAGATCAAGGCACTGAATGGACAGTTAGTGCTTTGACAGTGCAATTAGTTTGTGTCTTTGAGGGCCAGATGTAATCTGAATATTACATTAAGTCGGCCACCACTGCAAAAGAATGATAAGAAAATAAAACAGATCTTTTGGACTTGGAGTTCTTTGAACATAAATGATAACAGACTAATTATAATGGACCACCTCAGGACCTCTGAATACTTCTGTGATCATCTGAATGTTGAGAAACTGTTTTGATGTATGACTTGGTGCAGATTGTACTTTATTATCGCTTAGATTATCAGCGGAATGAAGGAGGCGCCAGAATAACCCACAATGGTCTATTTCATGGACAAAGACTTCATGTCTGCACCAACACACAAAAGTCATTAAAACGAGTCAGTGACTATTCCTCTTGTTTTAGTTTTCATACTCCACCCTTAAAACACTTCTGGAATTTATTTCCGTCTCCAAATTTAATGGCGAGAGAACACAAAGGATGGAAACAGAATCTCCAGTCAATTCCAAAACTGGAATGTGGAACTCTTTCCTGTGTTGCATGGAATCGTCAGGTTGGCATGAACCGCACTGCTCTCAGAGGGTTATATCTGCCCCATCGTAACTCTTGTCATGAGTTTGACATTAAGCAGCTCACTGTTTCTTTTTGTGGTTAGTAAATAGATGAAGTAGTTTTTCCTTATGAATTTTAGTTTGAGGGGACTACAAATATGAGATTTAAACCGTGATATGCAAGATGTGTGTTTTTATGAGTAGCCTATATTTAAAGAGGCCATATTATGCCCTTGTACAAAGTCTTGATTTAGTTTTTTGGTGTACTAGAATAGGTTTCCATGCCTGAATGTTTAAAAATAAAAAAATCACATATTTTACATTGTTGCAGCACCTCTTTTCCCAGTCTGTCAGTAACTCTCTGTTAAGGTCCTGTCTTTATGAAGCCCCTCCTTCCAAAAAGCGCAATATGCTCTGATTGGTTGGATGGACCAGTATGTTGTGATTGGTCAAATGCTTTGAGCATGTTTTGGAAATGTCATGCCCCTTAACATACCCACGAGAATCAAACCACTACTAAAGCAACTCAACCAGGCCTCGCCGACATATATTTATGAATGCATTGGGCAGGATTTGTTTTAATGAGGAATATTGTAATGTGTATAGTACATTTCTAGAAGAAATCTTCTAGACTACAATCAAGGCATTTCAGGGTGTTTAGAAACAGTGCTTATCGATTTAGAGAGTAACTTTTGTAACTTAGCAGACCTTTTTCATGCACAGTAAAGAAAGTGTAAAAAAAAGTTTTTACTGAAAAAAAAAAGCAAATTACTGCAGGTTCTCTTTAAGACCTGGTTTTTGGTGTGTGTGCTTATTTTATTTTTTAAGGTTAACATATATTCAATATAATTATAATCTGCTTTTCTGTCCCCAAGATCTCAAATACGAGACTCCACATAAGCTCACAGTTCATCTCCGGAACAAACTATGGAAAGTAAAGTTGGAGTTGGAGGAGGGATGCCAGAAGAAATACGGAAAGAAAAGTGAGTTATGTATTTGGCTGTTTATACCTTCAGCAATGTGATTGGTTGCATTTTAGGAACATACTGCTTCTGAACTTTCGTTTAAAGCTCCAATTTATGACATGTATATATACATATTGTAATTAAGAAATTAAAAGCCCTACGACGTGATGTTTACAATATTCTGATGCATGTCAAGATAGGTCAATAATTCCAGTGAGTCACCACTCTTATAGAAGTACCAGAGTGATGGTTGGGTTTGAGTAATAGCGATCTGAGGAAATAGGCTGTGAAACATATGTTTGTGGGCGATTTTAGGGGCTGGGGTGGGCCTGACTGATGTGGTGTGACTTCATCAGCAGTTGATAGACCTTTCTGACCCCACCCATCACTCTTGAAGTCTTCCTGTCTCCTCCCTCTTCCTTCTTTATGAATCCGAAGAACATTAATCTGCACATATTTATGTTCAGCAACGTATCATTGGTCCGTCTGTAAGAGTCTTCTGGTGTGTAATGTGTAGGTTAGCTCTACCATTGAGATCAATTTTGAAGACTAGATCCAAAAAAAGCAGCAAGATTGAAAAATGATGAATGTTTCATAGCTTTAGAAGAATGACAGAGTTAGCTGACAGAAGAAGCATATCTCGTTTTGACATGCATGAGTGATGGATAAGACGACGTTGCCAAATTTTGGTTGGCAACCATTTTTTGTGTATGAAGGTACAGATTTGGGTCGCTGTCACTATATACTCATTGCCATTCAAAAGAAAAAAGTTTTAAATTTCAAAGAAATTAACAGTTTTATTTAGCAAAGATGCATTAAATTGATCAAATGTGACAGTAAATTTTACATTTATAAAAAAATAAATAATGATTTTCCACAAAAATATTAAGCAACACAACTGTTTTCAACATGGGTAATAATATGAAATGTTTCTTGAGCACCAAATCCTCATATTAGTATGATTTCTGAAGGATCATTTGACATTGACACTGATGAAAATTCAGTTTTGCTATCGCAGGAATAAGTTACATTTATATAATGTATATAGGCCTATATACACTGTATGTATATATTAAAATAGATAACATTTATTTTAAAATGTAAAAATATTTCACAGTATAACTGTTTTTACTGTATTTTTTATCAAATAAATGCAGCGTTGCTGAGCATAAGAGTCTTCTTTCAAAAAATAAAAAACAAATCTTTCAAATCCCAAACTTTTGAATGATATTGTACATGCAGATATTATAGGTGTCACACCAGATTCCCAAATGTTCATAAGAGAAGCATGTGTACATTTTGCTTTCAGCCTGACAGTATTTGTGCTGTGTAGCCAAACTGCAGCTTTATAAACAATAAAATAATTTCCGGATGACTGTATTGAATATTCCCTTTAATATCAGGCATTAATTATATTATTCGAATTGTGATAGAGAACTATGATACATTTCATTGTCATAAAGTCTAATTTACATGATAATATGGATCACATTTACATCCAAATGCTAATTTATCTACTCAGAACAGAATCCAAATCCCAATGTTTAGATGTTAACTGCTTAAATCATCTGGATTCAGTCACATTTAATGAATAGGTGTTTGTTTGTCATTTTGAGTGGAAAGTAGTAGTTTATGTTTATTTAAAAAAAAGTCTATATTGCAAAAGATAGGTGATAAATAGGTTTATAGTGAATTTCCATTGAATTCCACTTAAAATGGGCCGCAAATATCACATGCAATGTGAAACAGGCTTTAGGCTGAATGTAAACTGTGTTGTGTATTTGATCCTGGCCCAAATTCATCATATCTTCTGCACATTTAACTTTTAAATACTCACTCGTGGTGATATGACCAATCATTCAAACATGACAAACTGCTGGCAGAAGCAGACTTACACACACGCCAGAGGCTCTGGTATGAGAAATGTTCCCTCTGTTATTCTGTGTGTGAGATTGATTGGGGTCTCTGATGAATCTGTTGATTGGTTGGAAGAGTTCAGAGCTCAGCTGGTGGAGTCCACGGGTGCTCTCGCAGTCTGTTCATTTCACCGACTCTTATAGGATGCTTTGATGATAAAGATAAATGTTGATCCAAACAAGTTCACATAGAAATGTTGATTGTGCTAGGAAAAAATGCATTAATGCATTGTGTCCTGTGGCCTTATTACAGATGGTTGCATCTGAGAGAGTTTTTGCGTATTTTGTGTATCAAAACATGTAAATTATTGACATGTAGTAAATGATTTAAATGCTCTATTTTTGTGGTATAATCCATTTAAGAGAAACCCGCCCCTATATGCCACAGAAAAACAGTTGGTGGCTTTACATGTCAAACAGTCTCTTCCTGTTCAATCAGTCAAATGCCTCCTAGTTAGCTACCAGAGACTAGTTTATATATAACCAGAGGATTTGTAAGTGTGTGTGTCCAATATGGCATGGAGGCAGTAGAGCATCAGAAGGCCACTCACACCCCAGCGTTCAGCCTCTCTCCTTTAGGAGAGCTTTGATTAATGAGCTCTCATGCTATAATGAAAGCATGTGAAGAGGGGGAAGGATTTCAGCGTGACGCAAAGCTGGCAGGAGTCAGACTTGGGGGTCGGGCCTCCCTTCAGGATCAAACATTATTGTCTCTTTTTCGTTCTCGCAGTCATTCTCCTCATATTTCTCTGAGTCTGACCTGCAGTTACTCATTACCTCTTTTTGAAGTGCCTCTTGTCATGGCTGCTGTTGTCCTTGGATCTCCTCAGTTCAGGATTTAGGCAAATACATCTATCTTCTGCATTGCGGCCTGCTGAAATGCAAACACCAATGAGAGCCAAGTGGAAAAGTTGAGCTTTCAGAGTCGGAGGTCAATTTGGGGGTCTTCAAAGGGGGGTTTCTCCATCTTTTTTTTCATGTTTTTTTAGACGGGTTTTTATGCAAGAAGAACTGTAAACGCTCACATCATGCATTTGACTCTGAGAAAAGTAATGCCACTTTGTACACCAGTTTTTGTACACTTGGGTTTTTGGTCCCCATGAGGAAAACAGCTTATAAATCATACTAAATAGATTTTTGTTTGTTTTTTATGTAAAAGCGCAGAAGGTTTTCTGTGATGGGTAGGGTTAGTGTTAGGGTTAGGGGATAGAATATACAGTTTGTACAGTATAAAAAAAATTATGTCTATATGGAAAGTCCACATAAAACCCAACATGGATGGGTGTGTATGTGTGTGTTCATGTTTTTTCTAGCCCGGTGTGGACTTCAACCTGAATGCAGACTGACTCATGGGGACTTGTGTCACCGTGGAGATCTAAATTGAGGTTCCCATGAGGAAACAAACGTATAAATCATACAGAATGAGTTTTTTATTTAATGTACAAATGCAGAACGTTTTCTGTGATGGGTAGGTTTAGGGCTAGGGTTAGTGTAAGGGGATAGAATATACAGTTTGTATTAGGGATGTGACAGTGAGGACATTTTCCCACCCGTTAACCGACGTGTGCCAACACCGTTAATATCGGTATCACCGGGAGGGAGGTGACGTTGGAATTTTCCCTCTTTTGCACCTCGCTTTTAAATCCTTAAAGTGAAGTAACGGTAACTAGCACTAATTCTAAAGCGAAATAATAATACGTATGGGCATTCATAACGGTGTGGAGCAGAGCGAGTGTTTTCAATTAATTCCTTTTGAATTTGAGCTTCCATAGGAATGAAGAGAAAACGCTCACTATAGGAGGCACATAAAGAGAGATATGGAGAGAAATCACTCTGTTCGTAAGACACAAAACTTTTAGTTTGTATTACTGTATTAAAAGCTTTATTCCTTAAACTTGGAATTTTGGCTTGATAAAGGACTTTGTCTTTTGAATTTCAATTAATCCTTCCAATTTTGTGTCCTTTTTGCCACCTCTCGATTCATTTACATTTACATTTACATTTATGCATTTGGCAGACGCTTTTATCCAAAGCGACTTACAGGGACCTTATTACAGGGACAATCCCCCTGGAGCAACATGGAGTAAAGTGCCTTGCTCAAGGACACACTGGTGGTGACCACTGGGAACGAACCAGCAACCTTCTGCGTATCAGTTCCATGGTTTAACCCACTGGACCACCATCTTACCAAAATATGGACAACTCGACTTACATATATGCATTTGGCAGACGCTTTTATCCAAAGCGATTTACAGGGACCTTATTACAGAGACAATCCCCCTGGAGCAACATGGAGTAAAGTGCCTTTCTCAAGGACACACTGGTGGTGACCGCTGGGAACGAACCAGCAACCTTCTGCATATCAGTTCCATGGTTTAACCCACTGGACCACCATCTCTCAGTTCTGTATGGCGTATGACCCAGCAAGGCATTGTGAGCCCCTTCACTGATTGTGCTGCACTGGAAAGAAAACCCAAATCTCTTTTTGATATTTGTTTTGGGCAAACACTTCAACAATGTCTAGAAAACCTAAAGTAGAGCTCTCTAGTGAATGTACAGATAATGGATTGATGGGGAAAGGAGAATAAGCTGTAACTGTGGTTTGAGATGTATTTTCAAGGAGAGCGAGAGAGAAAGCGAGGAAAATAGAAGGAGAAAGATGAACGTTTTGATGGGCACTGTATCAAAGATGAGGTGGGTGGTGTAATTGGTACAGCTTGTGAGTTTTGGCACAGAGTGACCCATCGCTGGGCATGAGAGGGGCAGCATATGGCCCGCTTAGCAAGGGCTTGGCCCACCTTTACGTAACCGACTCCCTCTGTCGCATCCCCAAAGACATGCAGGCGTGTGCTGGATGCCAAAAACCACAGGCTTAGTACTGTTGCCAAATCCTTTACAGCAAACCAAGCCAATGGTTAAGTTAAGAGACGGCCCAAGACTAAGTGTCTTTCATCTTCAAAGTTAGCCCTTAAGGATAGATTGATATTGTAACAGGCTTGTGGTAGCCAGGCTTCACACAAAATGGTGAAGTGGCCTCAATTTTTAGGCGAAGTACAAGTGATACTGATCATTTGCACATTTGAATAAGTGGTTATCATATAAAATGTGTTTGGTAACATGCATACGATATATAACTACATGACTTATTAGTAAGAGTAATATTAGAGGCATATTTTCCAACTTTCACAATAAATGTATGTAAGCAGCTCACGTACTGCATTAAGAATACTGCCTTACAACCCCAGTAAGCAAGATAAAGGGGACTACAGTGAGAAAAACTCACAAAAAAGATACAAAACAAATATATACAATTAAGTGGAAAGTATGCTAACACTTAACAAGGAGAGAAACATTTAGAAATGAAACAGTTAGAATGCTTGGTAGACTTTAACCATTTTTGCTTTGTCTTTTAATTCTCTGAAATTTCCTGGGGACCCTCGTAGAACCTTCTGGAGGACCCCAGCTTGTAAACCCCTGATCCAGACAGACAGGACCATTTTCTTTCTGTCTGCAAAGCATGGAATCTCATACACAGAAACAACCCAGACACACAAAGAAAGGATCCATCAGCCATATACATGCATTTCTTCCTACAGACCTGCACTATGTAAGTCCTCAAAGGCAGCGTTCATATTAATATTGTTTTAGACATGAATTCATGCATTACAGCAAACATATCTCTTATTTAAATCAGCCCTGGTTTGTGCCTGGCTGTAATACAAGTGGAAACTTGATATATACTTAAGAATGCATGCTAAAAATAAATCAGAAGTATTAGTCATTGTGAAAATAGTTGTTACCTTAATAGTCAACTTTTTAGTTTATTTTATGATAATGTTTAATTATAAAAAATAATGAAGTTTTTGAAGTTTATTACTATTGTATTGTTGTTGGTGTTAATGAAAAGGGAAACGCCCAAATTCAGAGTAAGAGCCCCAAACCATTAGGGAAATATTTGGTTCTGGTGTGCCATTACGTCTGGGCCTTACATCACTATCTTGGCTCAAATAGTTTCTGTCTGGGCAAACCATGGCTGCTTCCTGTTTAAATACGCTAGTTAGAAAAGATTTACATAGTGAGTAGTCTCAGCCTCAGACGTCACGCCCACGGAGCGTTGGCTGAACATCTGATGCATAAGGCACATAAAATTTGAAACACATCAGCCGTCATCTGATTGGTTTAATTCTACAGGATGTCCGGGACACGTGTGTGTCACGTTTTTTAACGGTCCGCCTGGAAACAAAGATGTTGTGACGCCAAACCCCCTTATGGAAGAAGCAAGCAATTGTATTCACAACTGTGACAATGAGCACTTATCAGGATCAACTAAACGCTGTTTTTTTTTTTTTCAAACGTATGTAAAGTTTGCAGCTTATACTCTTTAAAATTCGTCCAAGAGTTTTACACACCGGTCTGTTATTGTAGGGACATCGATGTTACATTTTCACGCCCTAAACATGACGCGGAACAAAACAAACTGTAATTGGTTGCTTTACATCTCAGTCAGACGGCCTCTGGGCAGTCATTTTCCAATGAAAGCTGCTATGAAGTCTGTCAGTCTGAAGGTCTGGCTGTGAGTAACAAAGGCCCTTTATGATTATCTTTAAAGTTTTAACACTTTTTGATTCTTGCCCCATACAATCACCATATACACGATCAGGCATAACATTATAACTAATATTGTGTTGGTCCCCCTTTTTCATAGCCTGGTCTTACCAGACTCTCGTACATTTCATTTGTACAGAGAGTCTGGCCACTCTCCATTGACAAGCGTTTACTTCCTTGAAGGCGGGTACTCTGTTGAAGTTCAAAACTATTGGATCTGCCCAGAGCCACTCTGGATCTGCCATAACCAATCGCTAACGTTTGGTAGTGACGTATGTCATGCACCATTCGCCTCTGTTTCTCACATTGAAGTCCGCAAAAATAACTGTGCAGATTGTGCACGCCACCCCAGTGATAAAACCTAAAGCTTGTGCATTCAGATTGTGATTTATTCACAGTGGAGGGGAGAGTTTTGTGATCGAGAATGCGCTGATCACGTGGTCCGTGACATGATAGTATGCTGTAAATAAAATGTCATATGCTTGGTATGATAAGAATAAATGCTGCCATAAATAACGGCCCAATTCAAAAGTTTACGTGCTTTTCTTCTTTTTATTTTTTGAGTGATGATGAAATATATTGCTCATGTAAATACTTGCCAGCATTTAAAGAAATACAAGTCTAGAAATGCATCCAAATTACAGCGAAGCGCAACCGCACTGTGCTCTGCATTGGTCAAAAAGGATATAAACAGTGAATTTTGAAGTGATATATTCTTGAAAACTCAGAGATGTGGATTCAGACAGCAATTAAATTACCACACGACCTTGGTGTTTGTCTAAAACAGTAGGTAATTTTGCCGGGGATTTTTACGCAGGTGGTGGGAGATGTACGGCAATAAAATCACTGACTAGCCCCTGTAAATGATGACAATACCTTCCGACCCCACAAAAAACAATTACCGTCCGAATAGGGCTTCAGTCAACTCCTTCACCACTAACGGAGCGAGCTGGAAAATCAAACTTTCCTGAACACCGTGGGAAGGAGGGCCACAACATCATGGCCACCAACAAAACTCAGCAAAGATTGTTCTTGCTCCGGCTTTAACTTCTGAATATTCGGCAGCACAACGGAATGAATGGCTTCGCTTGCATCTTTCTCCGCGGCCATTACTGAACTACAACTCAAACTAGTGCACAACATCAACGTCATCGTTCTCAGCCACTCCCTCTGTTCGCTGATTGGGCCGGTAAAGATTTGTTCGAAGAAAACCTAAGAATATACAGCAGTCCCAGACGGAGTACTGAAGGAAAATGAAAATTGAGTGGAAGTACGTAGAAGGGTGGAGCCAAGCTACCTTTTTAGCCCCATACGCAAAAAAACTGCCATGCACTGTGTATTCTGACACCTTTTTATCAGAACCAGCATTAACTTCTTGAGAAATTTGAGCTACAGTAACTTGTCTGTTTTATTGGCCAGTCTTCGCTCCCCACGTGCATCAATGAACCTTGGTCACGCATGATCCTGTCGCCGGTTCACCACTGTTCCTTCCTTGGACCACTTTTGATAGATACTGACCACTGCAGACCTGGAACACCCCACAAGAGCTGCAGTTTTGGAGATGCTCTGACCCAGTCGTCTAGCCATCACAATTTGGCCCTTGTCAAACTCACTCAAATACTTATTTTTCCTGCTTCTAACACATCAACTTTGAGGACAAAATGTTCACTTGCTACCTAATATATCCCACCCACTAACAGGTGCCGTCACAAAACAAACTGTAATTGTTTGCTTTACATCTCAGTCAGACGGCCTCTGGGCAGTCATTGGCCAATGAAAGCTGCTGTGAAGTCTGTGAAGTGATAATCAGTGTTATTCAATTCACCTGTCAGTGGTCATAATGTTATGCCTGATCAGTGTATTTTATAAATTATTAAGATGGTGCTTCAAAACATACTTGAGTTAATTATGCTGCTCTTTCATTTTCAGTTTTTTTTTTCTTCTTTGCATCCAAATCACTGTTAACACACCACTCTCTTGTGTACCAGCCCGTTCTTATCTAAAGAACTGTAATTAAACTGAAGCTCCTCAGAGCTTCATTTGAAGAGGAGATGCTTCACTTTAATAAGGCATTCTCTCCTGCTTCAGTCATCGCAGCTGATGAGCGTCTACCAGCGTTCCGCTCGCTTTATCCATGTTCTGTCAGAACGGACACACAACAAGGAGAACACAGCTCTGTAGAACCGGAATGGCTTCTAATCCACGTTCAGTCAAGCTGAGTATGTTATCAGATATCAAAGGGCATGCAGGATTAGCCATAAACGTGCATTAACAAAAATGTTATTGTTGGATCCCAGCTGGGCCCAAGCCAGTGCAACAACCTGGGAGGCCACTCTGTATGAACGCGGATGTTAGAGGAACTTTAAAGTAGAAGATACATGATTGGGTGATGAGAAAAAAATTATTAACATAAGCTTACTACTAAGTCTTCCTGTTATAACTATTGAACTGGAGGAAAGAAAAAAACACTTAAGCAAACGAAAAGCTAATCTGTTTTCTGGTGTTTCTCTTTCGCTTTAGCTGAAGAAAAACACTTTATTGTAACACCAAGTTAAATGTATTCATCTTTTTGCTACAAAATAGCCATATTATGCTCACACCCAGACTTCTTAAGTGTGGTAAAATAGGTATGAATGATGGTTGGTAGGTAGGTAGGTAGGTATTTATTTATTAACTATTTAATATTTTCTTCTTTTTTTTTTACTATTTTAAATTTTCCTTCTTTTTCAATTTTGCTTACTATTTTATTATTGTTTTTGTTTACCATTTTTAATATATATTTTTAGTTTACTATTTTTATTATATTTTTTGTTACATTTTTTATATTATTAATTATATTTAGTATATCAGTGAACCTGGCAAGATTTAATGCACAAGGTTTTATATACAGCTTAATATTTTTTCATTTTTAAGCATTGCTATTACAATTTACTTATTTACTATTTTTTTGTTTAACATTTTTATTGATTTTTGTTGACCATTTTATTATATTATTTATTACATTTAGTATGGATTTAATGCACAAGGTTTTATATACAGCACAATAATCATTCATTCTTAAGCATTACTATTTACTTTTTTTTTTTAGCTTTTTTTTTTTTTATTCAGTATATCAGTAAATCTGGTAAGATAGAATGCACAAGATTGTACAGCACAGTTCTATCAAAATGTACAGTATATATAATATGCAGACCTAAACAGGAACATTTTTGTTCACCAGGACCGTCCCATGGACGCTTTTTTGAACTTTTGACTAGGAGTGTATTAAATCAAGCATGTCGTATGTGATTCTATCAGGACATTCCCTCAGAAAATGTTTAAAGACTCATACTGCAGCAACACTGATTCAAATACAAAACATTTAATACACCCAGGCACAAATAGGATACACAATCATCCATTAAAGCCATCTGTTTTGGGTTTAGAGTAAGTCCTTTCTTTCCGTCAGTGCCATGTTTTTGACCGAGGGCAGGTTAGACGGGGGCTACTGCTCACGGACACTAACAAGACTGATTACAGAAGGGCTATCAGGTTTCCCCCTCACACACACACACACACTGGCACATTGAAAGGTGGGGGGCGTGTAGCTCTTCCCCTCATCTGTGAGTGTTTACCGACTACATCTTTGGCCCTAATGACAGATCAGCCCCGGGATAGACCATATATTGCAGGTCTCATGTCCAGATGTTGAGTGTGTGGATGCATCACTGTCGGTGTGTATCAGATTGTCCCGGTTCAGTGTACACCTGGGGCAGTTTTCTGTTTGTATGTATTTGTTCCCCTTAGTTTCATGCTCCTAAAACGTGTGACTTTAAACAAAGATTTTGGAAGTCACTACCATGTCTTTTCCAGGCCATCATGAGTCTTAATGCCTGCATGTTTATTTGGGCCACGCTGGATTTCCGCAGTCTGTGCATACACCTGGATTACTTAAAACCCCTTTTAATGACAAAAAGAACAAACTACAAATCCTGGGACTTATTGCTAGTGTGTATATGTTTCTCCAATTCCGTTTAGTATACACATGCGGCAGTTGCGGTCTGAATGTGTTTGTTTGAGTGCATGCTCTGTTCATTTTTTCAAAATGAGTCTTTCTAAACACGGATTTGGGAAGTAGAAATGTATCTTTCCTACATTTTCCAGTCACTCTGTGAGGCAAGTGTACTGCATAAGACAGAACACAAAACAAACGAGATCTTTCTTTTTTTCAAATAAAAACTACAGAAATAATTTGGACTCGTATCAGATCAATCGAAAATTATTTAAAAAAATAACTGGTAGTTAGTTAAATTTGGGGCCTATATATATACTGTATACACCGATCATGCATAACATTATTACCACCTACTTAATATTGTGTTGGTCCCCTTTTTGCTGCCAAAACAGACCCATCAAGGCATGGACTCCACTAGACCCCTGAAGGTGTGCTGTGGTATCTGGCACCAAGATGTTAGCTGCAGATCTTTTAAGTCCTGTAAGTTGCAAGGTGGGGCCTCCATGGATTGGACTTGTTTGTCAGCACATCCCACAGATGCTCGATTGAATTGAGATCTGGGGAATTTGGAGGCCAAGTCAACACCTCAAACTCGTTGTGCTCCTCAACCCATTCATGAACCATTTTTGCTTTGTGGCAGGGCGCATTATCCTGCTGAAAGAGGCCACAGCCACCAGGAAATATTG
Source organism: Gobio gobio (assembly GCF_949357685.1). NCBI lineage: Eukaryota > Metazoa > Chordata > Actinopteri > Cypriniformes > Gobionidae > Gobio > Gobio gobio. The sequence goes on along the minus strand of NC_137113.1, from coordinate 12,989,679 downwards.
TTTCCATGAAAGTGTCTACATGGTCTGCAACAATGCTCAGGTAGGTGGTACATGTCAAAGTAAAATCCACATGGATGGCTGGACCCAAGGTTCCCCAGCAGAACGTTGCCCAAAGCATCACACTGCCTCCTCTGGCTTACCTTCTTTCCATAGTGCATCCTAGTGCCATGTTTTCCCCAGGATATACAGCCCCATACGCAACAAACTGCGATGCACTGTGTATTCTGACACCTTTCTATCAGAACCAGCATTAACTTCTTGAGCAATTTGAGCTACAGTAGCTTGTCTGTTTTATCGGACCACACGGGCCAGCCTTCGCTCCCCACGTGCATCAATGAGCCTTGGCCGCCCATGACCCTGTCGCCGGTTCACCACTGTTCCTTCCTTGGACCACTTTTGATAGACACTGACCACTGCAGACCGGGAACACCCCACAAGAGCCGCAGTTTTGGAGATGCTCTGACCCAGTCATCTAGCTATCAAAATTTGGCCCTTGTCAAAGTCAATCAAATACTTACACTTGCCTATTTTTCCTGCTTCTAACACATCTACTTTGACAAAATGTTCACTTGCTGCCTAATATATGCCACCCACTAAAAGTATATATATATATATATTAGGGCTGGGCAAATTAACGCGTTAACGCGGGCGATTCATTTTTTCAGCTTAACGCATAAAAAAATATTTAACGCAATTAACGCAGCGTCCGTTTTTATATCCATTTTTGCCTAGCGTTACATTATATGATCACGCTCCTATTCAAGTAAATGCTTCCAAGCGCGACAAGACACAAGAGAACGCGCTGTATGTCAATGTCCTGTCTGTGTGGCTGCGTCTCATGTCAGCTAATGGAGGGACACTCTGACACACACACACACACAGACAGACTCGCGTCAGTCTCCTGCTCACATCGAGTTCTCTTTTGCTCTTGAACAAACAATAACAACACAGAGTATTTTGTGTATTCTCATATTAGGAGTGTTAAATTAGTTAAATAACGTCTTAAATGAACTTAAAGAGTTGTGAGGAAATGAGATGCGCGGGACAGCGCGTCAGATCCGCGTCATGTTCGTCAGCGGCCGTTCTTAAAGTGACAGGAGCACTGATGATGCCTGTCTTTAATGTTCATCACACAACAACGGGAACAGAGAAAATTGTAGCTTTAATAATGATTAATCTATTTTAATTTATTATTAATGCAGTTAAGAAAGGTGTTTGATAACTATTACATTTCTGTATATGTCTAACAGGGAAGGCCATGGGTAAATATAACATTTATTATTTTAGGTTTATGCAAAGATTGTATTAAGTTCACTTTAATTAAAAGTTGTTTTTTTAAAGCCTAATAAATGTTGAAATTCGTAGCTTTCAGTTATACTGTAATGTAACGTCATTAATGTTTCATGGAGACATTAGTATCAGTGATACAGGCCTTCATTCATAAAAAGACGCCATTACAACAAATATTAAAAATATGCTGTCTTTAAATTGTTTCTACATTCATTTGGAGAGTAATGTTATTACAATATCAAAATATTAAAACTTGCGATTAATCACGATTAATTACAGGACATTTTTTTGATTAATTAGTTAATTTTTTTTAATTCTCAGCGAATTAAATTAATTCTCAGCGAATTATTAGTGCGATTCTCAGCACTAATATATATATATATATATATATATATATGTTTGTTATTTAGCGTGTTGGTTGATGACTGAATTGTACTTGTTCATACCTGATATGACATTAGTGAGTGTCTAGCGCTCTCAACTACTGCACGTAGATTACACACTAACACACTATCTGTCTCTTTCTCGCTGCCTCTTTCCTCCTTTCACTTTATTTGCTTTAAGATACTAAAGTCCTGCCAAACCTTGTACAGTAACGCAGTCCAACCTCAGTCAGCATGTTCAGTGAGGTCCATCGAGAGCTTCCTGTGTGGTACGAAGCCCGTGCTCATGTATACTGCTGAAGGAAGCTTTCACCAGCCTTCTCCTTACCCCAGCAGGGAATACCAGTATCTGATTAATGTCTTCTGTTTGGCCACAGTCCTCAATCCATTCTCACAGTCGTGTCTGTGTGTAGTGCCCCTCTTACAGCTCTTTAGCTCTGATAGATGGCTCAGTGTGGACCGCAGACACAAACACTTGAATAGGGTTTACTCTGAAAATACAAACAGCGAGAAGTAACAGGGCTTCGTACGGTTTGTCCTCTCAAACCGGATTGAGCTAGTGCAGGAAAGAGTGTGGCAGTGCAGTCAGGCATCAGTATGCAGAGAGAACTTCAAGGTGGTTTGTGCTGTCTATCGTTTTTTGTAATTGAACATTTGGAAATTAGATTAAACGTGAGATGTTATCGCATGTTAGAAACATTATATTCATAAGGTAAAGTGTGTAATTTCTGCTTTAGCTCCACCAAAACAAATTGCAAATGACTGTTGTCGAAGGCTCACAATTATTCATCTATTGTCGTCAAATATTATTTTAAGCTACAGTAGTTATTGAAGTGTAATCTTGACAAATCATTTCGGAGAGTTTTAGTCTGCCAGGTGTAACCAAGATGGCACCTTCAAGGCAAGTCACTTCAAGACATTTCTTGAAATCAAACTATTTTTATCTTTATCAATATTTGTTGTAAATATTCAGACATCTACACTCTTATATTATAAGATGTTCTAATTTCTCAAGGACGTCTAATAGAGGAAACTTTTTAGATGCATTTTTATGACAACGACAAAGTGAAGGATGTTCTGGTCTGGCTGTCTCTGCTTGTGCCTGGTTAAATATATGGCTGTGGTTTGGGATCAGCCTGTGTTTGAGGGCCCTGAACAAGGAGGAGGGGAATCCACATGAAGGGCAGATCATATCTCATATTAAAAGAAACAAATAGGATAAAACCCTTGACATTGTCTGTCTGTCTGTCTATTTATTGATCTGACTCAGACTTTTTTTGCATATCAAGTGACAAAGCTGACCTAGTTTAAGAGCTAGCAGCCTACTTGAATGAATCTTGTGTAAAGTTTTATGAGGCACAGAAATGAATATGTGCTTAAATTTTCTCTGATGTGGCTGCTTTGGATTTCCGTGACGCCCACACCCCTTCTACAGCACTGTCTGTCTAATTCTGCCTAAAAGGTCTCCGCTCTTTCCTCTCTCTGCAATTAGCCAATTACCACTAATTAACCTTCCACTGCATTAAACGACATATCCTCGGGCACTTTTCCTCTTTTCCTTCAGAGCCTGCCTCTTACAGGGCTGCGCCTGGCAGTTTTATGACTCTACACGTGCCTTCCTACACGAGTACAAGTCAGGGCGGTCTAAGGTTTGTGCGTTGTTTATTCTTAAACAGATTGTCAGGGCAGAGGACGTGTTTGGGCCATGTGCATCGACCAAGATCATGGCTGAGATGCACTAGGTTGGAAAGAGGTTTATTGAATCAGTGTAAATGTTTACCTGTCATGCAGTTTTCATGTCCCACCATCACCTCAGTCAACACCGACCCATGAGAAGCTTGAATGTACGTGACCGGTGCTGGGGTTTGCGTGACATCCTTTTGAGCTATTGTTTCACCTGGCAGGTGACACAGGTGCTGTTTTAGCTGTTAAAAAGCATCTTGTTTAAGGTCTTTGATAAAGGCAGACAGGCCTGTATCATCATGGCTGCTCTGTTCTCACTTTAAAGGGACATATTTGACAGTTTTAGTATTTTTTTCCCCCCCGAAGTACATTTATGTTAGGCAGGCTGTCAATAGATATATAGGTTAGGCCGGCGCGGTCATAGATATATACATAGATGCCTCATTAGTGCCTGCGCGGATCGGTCGAATGAGGCATCTACGTATATATTTCTATGATCGCACTAGTATTTTGACCTTATTCGCAGGAAGTTATGGCGGTCTGGAGAGCTGATGACATTCGTCTGATATGAGGTGAAATAATAGCCTAAATACCGTTCGGTTTCTCGCAGATCATTTCGTGTCTTAAAGCTACACTATGTAACTTTTCCGTCCACTAGAGGTCGCCTGTTCAAAACAAAGGTGTAGTTTGATGACGCCACGTTTGAGCGCAGAATCTTGGGACATGTGGTCTTCACCTCACAGCCGGTGGAAAACAGTCAGGATAGGACTCGGGCAGAAATCATGTTCATGGATGCGATTATTAACATTACTGTAGTCTGAAGCAGAGCAGGACCGAGTGTTGTGGAGCTGAGCAAGGCCGCAGGAGCGATTGAAGAGCGGGACTGTTATTATGGCATAGTCGCTGGCAGGACTTTTATTATGACACGGTTGCCGGCGCCACTTCCTCTTTTCCAGTCATGAGTATGAGGTAACCCAACTCTGTTTATCGTATTAGATATATCTGAGTGTGTTGAAAAGGAAGTTATGACGTTCGCTCGGCGGCTGCTATGACTCTTGTTCACACTGCAGTGAGAGTAAAGTGTTTCACTGAATAAAACCGGAAACCGAGGGTGACGCAGATATGACGCAATCGACAGGCGACTCCCTCACACGCATAGCTCACACGTCCCGGTTCCTTGGTTAAAATAGCAATTTCTCACGATGTACAAATAGTTGGAAACATTTGGGATATTCTAAGTACTCAACTGAACAAAATATATAACACTGGCCTAGTGGTTTCTTGATATTTTACTGCAAAAATCCTACATAGTTCACCTTTAAGACATCAATGTGTCGGCACGAGCCGCAGTGTTTAATTTGAAGTTGTCTCTGCATGTTTTTTTTTACTCTAATAGAATTAGATTGACATGCATTATACGACTATCACACTGCAACGGTTGGAGTTAAAAATCTTAATTTGTGTTCTACTGAAGAAACAAAGACACCTACATCTTGGATGCCCTGGGGGTAAGCAGAAAAACATAAAATTTTCGTTTTTGGGTGAACTATCCCTTTAACAAAGAATTCGGCAACATAATATGCTGATTATTTTTAGAATAAAAATCCAAATTAAGATATGAATTCAAAGGCATTACATTTGCGCTTCAACATCAAACTCTTCAAAAAGGCAAAGAAAATCCTGTTTTCCATATGTCTTTACTTTTAATGCCGTTTTCTCACTCATGCAAGTATAATGCTGTAAGTGGCTCTACTGAGTGCTGACCATCACTTGGCCATATTCTCATGTGCTTCATGGGAAATTCATAAAATAGTTCCAGTGCTTGCTGATTGGAGTGCATTGCTCCGGATTCAACTTTTCAGATCCGTCAGGCCACTGATGAGGCTTCCATCTTTGTGACTGAACAGAATGGTGATTAGTGGTGTTTCCTCAGGCACTGAGGCTCCGCTAAATGGAGACATACTAGCGTGGCACCACTAATGTTAACCAAATCTTAAACTGATGCTCCAGTGATGAGCCACATTTCAAACCGTCGGGAGATGAGAGGGCAGATTCTCAGAAATGCGGCTGATGTGGATTAGGATTGCATGCTGCATCCTTTGAAACATCAGAGCCTCTGCAATCCAGATGAACAATTAGACAAATTAGAGAGCGAGAGAAAGAGAAGTGTGTACTGGTTTGACCTACATTATGAGGACCCAAAGTCCTTATATTGTATAGTGTGTATTCAGGTTTCAGGCCACGCCCCCTATGAGGACATGCCGATGTCCATATCATTCAAAACGCTAAATAAACATACTAAATGATTTATTAAAAATTTTAAAATGCAGAAAGTTTTCGCTGCTGGTAAGGTTTAGCGGTAGTTTTAGAGTTAGGGGCTAGAAAATGTCATTAGCTCAGTATAAAATACATTATGCCTATGAAATGTCGTCATAATGATAGGAATACCAACTTGTGTATTGTCGTGGAAATTATTTTATCTTCAAAGTAATTTGGATTCAGAGAAGTATTGAAAGGTTTAACAATTGCTTATTTCCCTCTGTGTCTGAAAGCTTTATACACCCACCCTTGTGCACACAAGCTGCCGTACTCAACATCCTCTTTATTTTCTTTTGCAGCTTGCACACGGAGGATTCACAAAAGTCACGTATCGAAAACACATAAACATAGCATTAATCATGACATATTCCTTAATATAAATACACTCTGTATCTGCCTGTTGCCGTACTAGGTCTTTTCTGTACTAGGCCTTTTCCTGTTATTTAGTTTCGGTGAAACTAAACAGAACTCAATGTTCTCTGAAGTTTATTTTAATAAGGCATCAAAACTAAGCAGAACTTAATGTTCTCTGAAGCTTTACTTAATAAGGCATTGGTTACTGGAAATTAAAAATCATTAAAATTTCCATTACAGTAAAACATTTTATGTTTTTGAAAAAACGTCTCTTGTGTATGGAAGCTTGTTACCGCCTTGCAATATAAAAAAAACTTAATTGCGACTTTTTATCTAACAATTCGTACTTTTTTTCTCACAATTCGTACTTTTTTCAGCAGAATTGTGTGATTTATAGTCGCAATTGCGAGACAAAAAGTATATCCCACAATTCTGACTTTATAACTCGCAATTTTACGTTTATATCTCAGAATTCTGACTTTATACCATGCAATTGTGAGAAAAAAAGTCAGAATTGTGAGATAAAAAGTTGCCATTATCTTAATTTGTTTTATTCTTTGGCAGAAACAAGCTTCCATACTTATGCTCACCATGGCTTCATCTATTTGATAGAAAATTCAGTTATTATATATTAATATTAATGGTAAATAGTATATTGCAGATCATTTTCTTTACTTTTGGAAGCGCACTAGCAAACTGTAATAAATGACAAAAGATGACTTTGAATAGACATTAAGTAAAGGCCTCAACTGAGGTCTTTAATGCAATACAAGTCTTTTCACTTGCATGCCACCAACAGTGTGATGTTTTTTTTCTATTTGAGTCAATGAAGTACAAATGTGTTGAAAGCAGTGTGGCTGTCGTACATATCGAGTTGGCTTTGGCTAAAAGAGCATGCTGCTGTTTTATGAATCAACCTGTGTGTGCTTAAATGGCTTTTCTCATATACAGCATCGCATCCTGCTGGTCGATGGCTCCCGTTCTGCTGCTTAGGTTAAATTCCAGAGGTTGGAATCTTGGCAGTTTTTACCACCTTTTCCTGGTGGCCAGCAGTGCTTGACAAAAAATGGCTATAAAACTATCCCCCACCTATCTCTCTCTCTTTCTCGCTCTCATGTACACTCTCAGCAGTATCCGCTGTTGCCCATGGGACAGGAAGCGTTCGGTAGGTAAACCCCAGAGTCTGTGTGGGCCAGGAGGACCTCACGGAAAGCAGCCTGCCTGTCCCTGTCTTTCACTGCAGGCGGCCATGTTTAACAGTCTCTTCCCTGAAGTCATTACCCAAATCTGATGTGGAGCTGTGAGGCAAATCTCTACACTGGTAATTAATTAGATGTTTTCATGAGCCCCAGATGACTAAGAAACTCATAAAAAAGTGATCTGACACATATAAGTCATTTTATTTAGTTTAAAATGTTCAGTTTGCGGTGTAGGACGTTTCACTATAGTAAAGGTGGATATATAATAAACATTACAGAAACTAATTAAGGCTAGGAGTGAGAGGTATTAACAAAACTCTGAAATAAATATTTATTATAAATATATAAATTAAAGTTTCTTTATTTTATTTTTAGCTGGATTTTCAGAAGGATAATATCATTCATAAGATTAAACCAATGAAAAACCTGTGCAAAAACAGCTTCACATTATACAACACTTTTGTAAAAAAAACAAAAAAAAAACTTAATTTTAAAAGTAACCTAATATTATGAAACATATTTCTGGCATTCAAATCTGCTTCAGATACAGTCTTCATGCACAAAGAGTGATTACCTCATCCACAGCATTCCACATGTGAAAGCAGAAAGAGAGAGAGAGAGCGAGGGATGGTTAAGAAACAGACCGCTGAGGATTTACAGATAAAGAGAGTCATTATGCGGACAGCAGAGAATTTAAGTGTTCTCATTAGCTCAGAGCACATGAAGCGAGCCATCAGATCTGCACTGATTAGTCTCTCCATCTTCCTGCAGGTCAAAACAATCTGACCAACCACAATGCGGCATTTCTCCAGCCCACCGCAGATTTTTCAAGACTGTCCATGCCTACAGGCCTTTTTACCCTTTTCTTCTTGCCTTATTCTCTGTTGTTCTCCTCATAGTGCATATTTAAATGAATAGTAATATGTACTTCAAATCTCATTCACATATCCATACAGTATAGAGTACATCAAGACACATCAAAGAGACACGGGTAACACTTTACAATAAGGTCTTATTTGTTAACATTAGTTATGCATTAAACGGTTAGTAATTTTTTTTTTCATTATTTGCACTCCCTCATGTCATTCCAAACCCATTCTTCTTCGAACACATGTGAATATATTTTTATAACCACGCAACTCCCATTTTTCACTTCAAAATGTTTAAAAGGAGATCGTAAAACAAATCCATATGAATTGAGCATTTTAGTTCAAATTTACTGAACAGACTCACTTTGTATGATGAACAGATTTAATTTAGGCTTTTATTCATATAAATGTATAGTCATCGGACATAAACAGAACCTCAACTGTACTTAACCTGCGAGAACAAACCTCATTGGTTCTTGAGAAAGCTCAAACGTGCTGCGTAACACGAGAATTAACCTCATTGGTTCTTAAGGACTCTAAAATGTGCTGCGTAACACGATAATGAACCTCATTGGTTCTTGAGGAAGCTCAAACGTGCTGCGTAACACGAGAACAAACCTCATTGGTTCTTGAGGAAGCTCAAACGTGCTGCGTAACACGAGAATGAACCTCATTGGTTCTTAAGGACGCTAAAATGTGCTGCGTAACACGATAATGAATCTCATTGGTTCTTGAGGAAACTCAAATGTGCTGCGTAACACAAGAATGCACCTCATTGGTTCTTAAGGACGCTCAAATGTGCTGCGTAACACAAGAATGAACCTCATTGGTTCTTGAGGAAGCTCAGATGTGCTGCGTAAAACGAGAATTAACCTCATTGGTTCTTGAGGAAGCTCAAACATGCTGCGTAACATGAGAATGAACCTCATTGGTTCTTGAGGACACTAAAATGTGCTGCGTAACACAAGAATGAACCTCAATGGTTCTTGAGGAAGCTGTGCTGCGTAACAAGAATGAACCTCATTGGTTCTTAAGGACGCTCAAATGTGCTGCGTAACACAAGAATGAACCTCATTGGTTCTTGAGGAAGCTCAAATGTGCTGCGTAACAAAAGAATGAACCTCATTGGTTCTTGAGGAAGCTCAAATGTGCTGTGTAACACAAGAATGAACCTCATTGGTTCTTGAGGAAGCTCAGATGTGCTGCGTAAAACGAGAATTAACCTCATTGGTTCTTGAGGAAGCTCAAACATGCTGCGTAACATGAGAATGAACCTCATTGGTTCTTGAGGACACTAAAATGTGCTGCGTAACACAAGAATGAACCTCAATGGTTCTTGAGGAAGCTGTGCTGCGTAACAAGAATGAACCTCATTGGTTCTTAAGGACGCTCAAATGTGCTGCGTAACACAAGAATGAACCTCATTGGTTCTTGAGGAAGCTCAAATGTGCTGCGTAACAAAAGAATGAACCTCATTGGTTCTTGAGGAAGCTCAAATGTGCTGCGTAACACGAGAATTAACCTCATTGGTTCTTGCGAAAGCTCAAACGTGCTGCGTAACACAAGAATTAACCTCATTGGTTCTTGAGGAAGCTCAAATGTGCTGCGTAACACAAGAATGAACCTCATTGGTTCTTGAGAAAGCTCAAACGTGCTGCGTAACACGATAATGAACCTCATTGGTTCTCACACATCCAGCAAGCATGCTTGAGATTCCATTTACCATATCTGATGAGTGCGTTGATGAATGTTTATATGGGGATAAAAACCTAAATTCGATATGTCCATCATATAAAGCGATCGTGTCTCTTCAGAAAATTTGGACTAAACCGCTCAATTAATATGGATTAGTTTCAAGATCTCTTTATGAACCTTTTGAAACATCCAAGTGGTGCTGCGTGGACTGCCAGGGACAGAAATCTCTCAGATTTCATTGAAATACCTTCATCTATGTTTTCCGAAGATGAATGAAACCAACTCTTGAACTAACATGAACTGACAATGAGCAATTTACAGAGCATTTATTAACTTTTTGTTGATGTTAAATAAAATGTTTTTGTTAGTTCACAGTGCAACAGATACAACTTTTGATCTTAAAAATGTATTAGTAAATGCTGAGATTAACATAAACTAATTCATGCTGTAGAAGTGTCGTTTATTGTTAGTTCATGTTAATTAATATAGTTAACTAATGTTAACAAGTGAAACCTAATTGTAAAGTGTTACCGTTATCTTGATGGATCATATTTCAATAGATGCAAATGCCAGTGAGATTTGAAAGGAAAAATGTCAGTGAATAACAGTTTAAATTGGATTCACATAAAACTAAATAAAATAAAAAATCTTACCAACCCAGAACTTTTGAATGGCAGTGTATATACAGTAATATATATTATAACTATGTTCTACAATCAGTCTAGTAGTCTCATGATTCACAGAGTTCCAGTCTATGTTCATTTCTAGGCACTCCGATTCACATATACTGTACAGTCCGTCCAGTCTAGCAGTTCCTAGATGTTCAATTTCTATCCACTTTTCTGCAATGTAACATTTGTAAATCTAACAGAGACAAGAAAGACCACACCAGATATAAAATGTCTATTATTACCTTTGTTGGTGTAGCAAAAGTTCCTTTATCACAGACTGCCCCACACACACACTCACACACAGAACATTCTCTGCACTTTTATTTTTGAGCTGAAATGAAATTTCAGGGAACAATAAGAAATGAAAAAAACTGTAATAATAGAATCCATTCTGTGACCACTACCGCCTTTGTACTTAATAATTCCCTGTAAAGAGAGAAGCCACGCTTGGTGGAATAGTGCAGGCTCTCTCCTTGATTGCTTTTGTTCTTCTACAGTAGTTCTCTCTGCCCCCGTCAGCCTTTAGTTATGAGAGCTTCTCTCTCTTTTTCCTCTCACAAGGTATTCTGACTTTGACAACAAGCTCTGAAGGTCACAACCGTGTTTTTTACATACAAGCAGGAGGCTTCCCGTAAGATAAAGAAAGTCGAAGGAAGTCATTTGCCACAGACCTAATGTTCATGTGCTAAGTTCACATCCAAAGGTTGTTTCCCAGCGAGAACGAGCCAATGATTTGACCCAGTTTTAGTGAACACTGAAAAGAAACAGCTCTCTAATGGCACTGACCTCAGAACTAGATTACTTTATCTCTAGACATCACTGCTCACTTCCTGCTTCAGTCAGCAGTGACACAAAATGGGGAGATGGTGGGGATAGCTGAGCTCCTGGTAGAAGAGGTCATATGAAGACTGACAGAACTGTTGTCGACACTTTCTCTCATCTACGGATTTTGACGCATGTAGAACGCAACACTGTACAGGATGCATGAGTCATCACACTTGTTTTTGATGGACCAAAAGCATGGAGAGATGAATGTTTTTAAAAAGCCTCTTTTTTTTTTTAAAGAAAATTTTTACCAAAAACCAAATATTCACTCACTCTTATGTCATTTTAAACCAGTGGTTCTCAAACAGGCGACCTCATGAAACTTCAAAGGGGGACACAATATTATATAAAAAATGCTAGAAACAGAACAAATCTAGATGTAAACTTTCCCCATTATAGCTATTATATTTGTTGCCAATCTTATGGAAATAAAATGTATTTAATTAATTCAATTTCTATCATTTAGTATGGTGATGGATATGACAATGTTAATGTATTTGGTCTTGGCGCTGCTGTTTTTGTTGCAGCTGCAGAGCAAGCACAGAGACTTGCTACTGTCAGTACATACTCCGACACATTGCTTAGCATATATAAAATTACCCGTATAGCAGATATATACAGGTGGAGCTGGGGAAGGAGGAGGGTTTCAGAAAAACTTTGAATGCACACTGCAAACTGCTACAGCAAAAATTGACCACTGACCAATCAATTTAAATGTTAAGCAGCAAGCTCATTGGCTGCAAGCGCAACAGAAACCAATCAGATTGGGTCGCGCAGTTAACGATGTAATTGTCAGTAGGTTGTTTCAGGACAGAACTTGGTATATATCATCACTCCCAGTTTCTGTTAATTAAAAAGTTTGGTTTTACTTTATTTTGATCGTCCCTTTAACTATTTCCCCCGCTAGCATATTTGGTAATTTTCACAAAAATGTCATGGCCCCCGGAACATTTTGTTGTATGAATATCTGAACATGCAGACCCTCTGCTTTTAAACAAACAAACTAAAATATCCTGTTTTATTCTAGCTTCATGCATTTTTTTATAAGCACTTGAATGTGGGTAAGTTTAATAAAAAAGCAACAGTTTGAGCAAAACGTTTTTATCAAAGACTCAGAACGATAATCAAAACATAGATGGAGTAGATCAAATACATCAACACCCCCAAAGTCTTAACCACTTCCTGGTTCACTCGGTAAAACATTAGGCCATTTTGATTTATATGTTTATTGTTGATGGTCACATTATGTTTCATATACATCTGCTTACATATGAGATTGCTCGTTTCTGCTTCTTTTTTCCTGTGTTTTGATATGGAGATGTACTCGTTCAGGAGATGCACAATAGCGCCCCCTACCGTATAATAGTGAGAACACGGAAAGCCATAAAAATGTGTCAATGGCAGGGAAGGAGAATTCTGTTGACTGTAAGTAATCATGCACCTACATGTCTACTAACTCTCATTAGAGTGTTAGTCGACTGTTAGAAGACTAGTATGGTTAGTGTTAGAATAAGTTGACATGTAGTTGCAAAGTTACTTTTATGTAACTTTATGTAAGTAGAATGTCTGTTGGGGGACTTCACTAATACTCTAGTGAGAGTTAGTTGACATGTAGTTGCAAAGTTTCTTTTGGTCAACAGAATGTAAAAAAAAAGATCATCAAAACAAAGTGTTACCCAAAAGTTTGAAAACAAGCAGCATTGTTATGATTGCAGCAGAAGTATCATAAAAGTAATTAGTGACCCTGGACCACAAAACCAGTCATAAGGGTCAATCATCTGAAATCGGAATAAATAAGCTTTTCATTAATGTATGGTTTGTTAGGATAGCCCAATATTTGGCCGATATACAACTATTTGAAAATCTGGAATCTGAGGGTGCAAAAAAATTGCCTTTAAAGTTGTCCAAATGAAGTCCTTAGCAATGCATATTACTACTAATAATACATTTTGACATAAAAGATAAATCGATAATTTTGACCCATACAATGTATTGTTGGCTATTGCCACAAATACCAGTGCGACTTGTGACTGGCTTTGTGGCCCAGGGTCACATTTGTACAATTCAGTTCTTATATTCCAAGTCTTCGGAAGTCATATGCTATACTTTTATAGTGCTTTTTTGTTACTTTTACACCTTGTCAACATTCATTGCCATTTACTTTCATTGTATTCCAATAAAAATTCTGCCGAATTTCTCTTTATGAGTTCCATGGGCAGAAAGTCCCACAGAAGGACATTGTCATTATTGTCACAAGCTGATTAAATGAGAATTTTCTTTTTGGGGGGAACTTGGTGTAACAAGGTTTTAGCAATGCCAAGGTTATGGCTTTGTTTGTTTCTTTGTGTTTTGTTGTGATTCTTTATTTTGCCAGATAAATAAAAAATCCTTGGGAATCAAACCCATGGCCTTGGTGTTTCTAACGCCACGCTCTACTGTTTGAACTTGAATTGCCCCAGGGAATGCATGTACTGATTAAAAACAAATGTATACCTTCAATGCAATGCAAGTCACTTTGGGTAAAAGCACCTGCCAAATGCACAAATGATGCAAACTTTATTTTATAACAGTTCTCATTTTATTTAGGGACACTTTTTTTAAAGTGCTCTGAAAACGGTCTAGTGGTAATAATTGACCCTTGCTCTTTGGGTAGTGGTGGTAAAACTGTCTTTGAAGCTAAACGTACCCATTTACTCTGCAAGTCTTGTCATAAATGCCACTGATATTGTCTCATTCCTGGCACATAGGAATCACATGGAAATATTGCAGCCTGTGAAATGTCTGCCCTATGAAGAACAGTGACAGCACAAGGACGTGTTTTGGAGGCCTTCAAATGGTTTGGAGAGAAAAAATGACTCCTCATCCCACTGTAAACTCATCAAACCAGGTGGGTTCACATATATCAATCTTTGAGTCCAAATAAAGTCAAATAAGTAGCCATTTTTGGGTGGTCACCAGCTTAACATCTCAAATGATTCCCATTCCTAGTCTTTGCATGTAAGACGTCTCCATTTATGTGCTGCATTTGAGTTTAATAGTCCCTGATATTTTGACATATCATTGATCATTTAGTGAGGTTTATTTGTGGCTAAAACGAGGCTTAAGTAGCTAAATTTGCAAGCTGATCTCTAAAGATGCAAGTCCTTTGAAGGAAAATGACTTCATTATTGTACAGCTTGAAGTAAATCCATGATGCAAGGACACATATCATCCATTCAGAAACGTAGGGTGAGGAGTGTTATTCTTAGCCTCTTCTGGCGTTCGGTTCATGAAACGAAGAAAATTTGTGTCTAAAAAGATGGCAGAGGCTTAAACATTAAAGTAATTAGACTCAAAAGCAGCATGGGAGAGAGAGGAAGACGTGACTGTAAATCTTGAGAGCGGCCAAGTTTATGACAGTGGAGGATAAGAGATGTCCAGAGAGAAGATGAAGAGATTAATTTGGCCACTGCACTTCACTGCAGGGATTCATGGAAGCAGTTGTTCCCAAGTGCTTCCCGGCTCTTTAGGTTTCAATGTTCTTGATTGCAGAGGGATGTGAGCTGAAGCTGCAGGATGACTCATCTTTTGGACCAGGTTTTTAAAGCCCATTCACAGAATCAGTCAGGGGTATTGCCCTGTTTTCTCAAGTACAGGTGGTCGTGTTAATCGGACCGGCATGCTAATTGGGATGCATCTGTCCTTGTAATCAAGGGCAGCTACCTGATAACTGCAGTAGCTAAAGGAAGATAATTTTTTTTATAAAATATTTAATGGGTCACAAAAAAGCAACAGACCATTGCTCCAATATGGCACCTTTTTCAATCTGCACAAGAGTCAAAAAAGCATTGCAATTTCTTAGTGGAGTCCTCTTTTTGAAAAATACACCCCTCTTTGCCTCTGACTCTGACTATTTAACCTCCTAAATTAATCAGTGTGTTTGGGCTACCAGGAGTAATGCTGCGTTCCAGGCAGGTTTTTGAGCCCGTAAATTACAACTTCAAACCACGACTCACGACTTTGTAGTGTTCCAGGCAAAGTCACGCCAAACTGCCTGAGCGCAAGGAATTGTGTGGTAGTTAGATGTAAACAAAGCATGTCGGACCGTACGGGGTGTATGCTCATTTACAATTTTTTCTATCGCCAAAGGTGCTTACTCCTTGCTTATTTGAGGGAAACGGAGGAGAAAAACAGCGCAGACGGCAAGAAAAGCTGTTATACATTTTATTTTACGTTATTTGTTTATTTGTTTCATAAACACTGCATCCGTAGGGGGCTGCCATTGTGGCTTCGTGGGCTATGTGACGTCAAAATTCGTAACTGGGAGTACATCGATCTAGTACGAGTTCACGGGTGGGAAGTCACGGCTTTGACTGCTGTTCCAGTGCACTTTCACAGGTAGAAGGTTGGAAAAACACGGGTAACGGGTTGCCTGGGACGCGGCATAAGCCAAGCCACTGAAAGCCCCTGAATTTTTATGTCATATTTTATTTTATTATATACATATTTTTTTATAATTTTGTTTTATCTCTCTTATTTTTGGTCTATTTAATTGATTTATTTTACCAAAAATATTAATTTATTTGGTTTTAAAGGGTTAGTTAACCCAAAAATGAAAATCATCCAGTAATTTACTCACCCTCAAGCCATCCTAGGTGTATATGACTTTCTTCTTTCAGCCAAACACAATCAAAGTTATATTAAAACATATCCCGGCTCTTCCAAGCTTTATATAATAGGAGTGAATGGTACCTTGTTTTTTAAAAAAAGTGCATCCATCCATCCATCCATCCATCCATCCATCCATCCATCCATCCATCATAATAGTAATCCATATGGCTCAATGGGGTTAATAAAGGCCTTCTGAAGCAAAGTGATGCGTTTTTTTTGTAAGAAAAATATCTATATTTATGGCCTAGTTCCCGCGGAAGAGTCTTGATGAACGTGAAAGTGCAGAGGATAGAGCAATACAAAACACAGGTCACGGAATTAGAAGTCTAAAACGAGAACTTTTAAAGAGAAATGTCGGAGGAGCTTGAGTTAACCCCCTGGAGCCGTATGGATTACTTTTATGATGGATGGATGCACTTTTTTGGGCTTCAAAAATCAAGGTACCATTCATTCCCATTATAAAGCTTGGAAGAGCCAGGATATTTATTTAATTGTTTAATATCTACGACTGTGTTTGGCTGAAAGAAGAAAGTCATATACACTTATAAATTGCTAATTTTTTTTATTTTTGGGTAAAATAACCCTTCTTTTTCCATTTTCATTGGTTTTCACTCTATAGCTAGAAGCTACAGAAGCTACAACTTAAGATTTCATGTTTCATACTATGTTATTTGTTTACTTTTAGTAATTTAGTGCTGATAAAGTTAATGCATTAACTGGTATCATTTAAAACATACATTTTAATATTGTTACATTTCCCAGGGCCATCTGGTATCATTGCTGTCTTGTGGCATTTTCCTTTTTAATTATTCCAGTTGTTATGGTTTCACATTTGATCAGATATTGTATATATCTAAAATGTTGTGGTTGTTGTTGTGTTTGTCTTTTTAGTACATTGCGGAGTCATGAAAATGTATTCTAGGTTAATCCATTTATTTTATGTTTTTATACTTATTTGAGTTAATGCCAATGATTCATTTAGTTTTGGTTCCCGATAATTACACTGCTGAAGGTTTTCCTTGTAATCGCCCACATGTGCTGAATTCAGGGGCCCCATCTCTGTTTTAATCAGGGATGGGAAGGTGGGCGAGAGGCCTGGATGCTGGTAAGCTTTGAGGGGGCTTCTGGATCCGGCCGTGGGCCTCTATTGATGAGGACTTTGATCCATTGTGCTCAGTTCCCTCTTTAGAGCGCATGTGTTAGAGATATTAGAAGAATAACACGCCATTTATAATTACACTAACTGAACAGTAGCTAAGGAAAGTCCCAAAGGTCACATTTCTTAAACTCGCATTACACGTGTTGCTATTACAACATGTTGTATTAACAATAGCTGTTTCCTCTGTGCATTCACAAGCTCTCGTTTCAGCAGTTCCTTTGACTTCTGGGACGTTTTTGGCCTTGATTTTTCCAGTGTAATCATGACTTACCTAACGACCTGGCACGACCCGATCTAAGTCATTGATTTTAGTGATGAATTGGGGTCGTTTTTGAAAAATGAGGAAACTAGATTACTAGATTAATTTTCATCATCACACTTCCAGCTCTGCCTGGCCTGAGCTCTGTGCTTCAGTTGGAATGGACACTCATAAATAAGGCCATTACTGCAATCAGAGAGAAATATGGAAAAGGTGGACTTTCATCTGTTAGATGTTAGTATAGGAAAGCTTTCATTAGGAGGGAAAACGAATCCAGAATTGAGGGTCTCTCTAGTAGGCTGAGAGATCCCAGGCTCATTGTAGATCAGTCAGAGAATTTGCTAGTATCGTATTTATAGTTATAAAACAGTTTGGAGTGGAAAAGTTTTCCTCACTTCAATCTTAATGTGTTTCTGCTCGGTGAACTCACCCCATAGCTCTAAGGTTCTATTCCATCACTATTACTCACCTGTACTGGTGCAATTTATTTCCTCTTTAATTCAGATCATTTTACCTTCACACGTATACAGTGGCCCATAAAAGTATTTGGACACTTAAACCAAAGTTATAATACATATATTGTTCAAATATGACTTCATACATCCAATGACCTTGAACATGACCTTGGTTAAAATAATTGAAAAGTGTCCCAGAAAAGTTAGTTCTGTGGAAAAACTTCATCATTTATTTACTGATGCCTCTTTGTTTGGTATTTTATATCTAATGCAATGAAAGTAAAAAATGTCTGGGACTTAAGTGTCCAAAAGTATTACTTGAATGCAATAAATCCTTGAATATTTGTGGAGACAGAAACTCTTCTTGGGGACAAATGAAGCATTCTTATGGACATTTATTTATTTACTCAAGCCTTTACTTTCTGTAAGATCTGGATACGATAGAGCGACATAGCAAAGAAAGAATATTTGACACTTGCCTGATATATTAGTGAAATTTTGGCTGACATGTAGCCTGACAAGCCAGACCCACATCAAGATGTTGGGTCTGGGAACTCACCATTGTCAAGGCTCAATCCGAGGGGCGGGATAAACGGTTGTCTTTCAAATTCCTTCAACACACAATAGGATAGCGCTTCAACCAACCAGAGCAATGAAGAAGGTGAAGCGGAGCTAGTTGATAGATTAAGCTTTCGCTGTATCCGGTCGGCAAAACTCCGAACACATCTTCCTTTCTTAAAGGTCCCATGGCATGAAATTTTCATTTGATGAGGTTTTTCAACATTAATATGAGTTCCCCTAGCCTGAATATTGTCCCCAAGTGGCTAGAAATTTTGATCGGTGTAAACCGAGTTCTGGGTGTCTTTCTCTGCCTTCGAGAAAATGACAGCCCAGACGAGCTGATCTTGAATTTTGCTGTTATGACGTCATAACAGGAACGGTTACTTCCCTTTCCTCTGCCCAGAGAATTTGGCACGCCCATGCGAGCGCCATATTTGTTTGTTCTCGAGAGATCATGGCTTGTGAACGAGTGAATGCTGGCAGTTTCTCAGTGTTTGGATGTACAAATGAAAACAGAAGTCTTTTTTCAGTTCCTTCTGATCTGTGATCAGTGATTTCTGATGTGTAGATGTGTAATGGTAAATTACATGTTACAAAGTTAGTAGAATAAGGAGGAAGACGGGCTTGGCGTGACTGGGACTCGTGTTTATTCAGAACTCTCAGATACAAACAAAATAAACTCGTGCTGACAGCACTCTCACAACTCAGTAGTTACAATATATAACTTTGTTAGCAATCGCTCCGTCTCTGGTCCATCGCGAATGAATCGTTCTTTTTATTGAACCGGTCGAACCAGTTCACCAAATTGGACTGAATCGTTCTAAATGGTTCGCGTCTCGAGTCAGCGCTGATCCATCATTTACTGAAGTTACTAACTTTCTGACATGAGTGACAGTACCTCCGACTAGAAATAAACGAATAACCTGAAGTATATGCTAGTAACTACAACAGTTCACTGAACTGAGACGTGCTGAGAGAACTGATGAGAAGTGAACTCAGGTCCATCCATCTCTCTGGCAGCCTTGTGCCTCGTAGACCTCGTTAAACCACGCCCCTTTCTCATTTCAAATGCAAAGATGTCAGCCAATCACAACAGTGGGCGTTTTTACTGAAGTCTCACAGCAGACACACCCCTTGAAACAGGGCATTCAGCCACAGGGCAAACATCAGTATAGAAAAAAATTATTTTATTTCTAAATTATGACATTTTATGATGTAAAAATCATACTAACAATATAAGTACACCTCAGAATACATTATAAAATAAAATAAAACATCCATGCCATGGGACCTTTAAGAATGACTTCAGTGCTGTTCTTTGTTCTTTTCTCAAAGAAAAGCTTAACTCCAAGTCTTCCAAAGGCCGCTGTTCGCCAGCTTCTTTGTTTACGAGTAGCACGCGGAACCGCCATAATTTTGTTAATCCCGCCCACAGACTCTTTACACAATGTAATTGGCCTGACCAGAGTTTGGTTTTTCCAGCTCGCAAGCTAACGGAGAGTTGCTAGACCACCCTGGCTACAAATTAGATTTGCTGCCGCTAGGGTGCGTCTAGATTTCAAGCCTAGCTGACATGCTCACTAATGTTCCATGCCATGATTTTGGAAAATAACTCTTACTGTTTATTCATTATATTATGCTATTTTCATTTGTTTCTCTTGTCTCGTGTCCTCAAGCAATGTATTTCACAGGACAAATATTAAGTAATCCCCAAGTTACTGAGCCATGTCTTAATGTCCCTTCTCAGTTTTCCTGTGTACGTTGGTATTGATTTTCAGGAAATGGGCTTACTTCTGTTTGCCAACCTACTATGAGAATAATGTGAACCTAAGCAGATGATCTGCTCGAGCGTTTACCCAAACAAAGATGATGAGCTGTCTGTAAATCAGTGATTCTTTGGCTTGAGCTCTCTGACCACCAGCCACATCCAGTGGACTCATTTACCAATGAGGAAACACAAAAATGTTAGCTTGATCTACTGCTGGCCTGGCAATAAATCAGACCGTGTTGAATTTCCAGCTATTCCTTCAATGAATGAGTTTATAAGCATCTCAAGATTAATGAAGGGTCATGCAAAGGATTATCTGCTGTTTTATAAAAAAGTCCATATAAGGTTTATCAGTCTTTCAACTAATTCAAATGTATGCAATGTTGATGATTTGTGAATAGGCAAGAAAAATCTCCTGTTAAAAATAGCGAACGAACATTTCTCTAGTATCAATTATATGTCATGGTATTTTACTCCCACATTCCAGCTGTTGCCATTAAAAAACAAATATACCATTAGTTTACCACGATTTGTTGCAGGTCTCCGGAGAAAAGCCATGAAAAACATCAGTAGAAGAACTTCTCAGGGTGACATCCCTGTGGACCCCGGAGTCAGGGTGACCATAAAGAGACCCCCGTGTTTCACCCCCATGTCCTGATGGAGAAAGGTCAGGGGTCATAAGGAGCATGGATATGTCAATTCCCAGAGGGGCTGAAGGGTAATGGAATGGCAGATTCATGCCAAACGGAGCAATTTGCGCTTATCCCATCTGAACATGGAAGAAAAGAGAAAGACATGAGGAGGTATGCACTATAATGACCGTTCAGATTGGCCACGGAAGACTGCTATAATGTAAAACATTGAAGATTGAAATTGTGTGAGATAAAGTACTGTTCAAACGTCAGCAATATGCATTAAATTGATCTAAAGTCACGGTAAAGACATTTATGTTCTTTTTCAACAAGATTTAAAGAATCCTGGAAAAAATAAAATCAATGTTTTCACAAAAATATTAAGCAGCATAACTGATATCAACAACGATTTTGAAATGTTTTTTGAGCAGCAAATCGGCAAATTAAAATGGTTTTTGACAAATCATGTGATACAGAAGACTGGAGTAATAAATTCAGCTTTGCCATCACACGAATACATATCATTTCGAGATATACTAAAATAGAACAGTTGTTATAAATTATAATAATATTTTTCAATACTACTGTTTTATGAAGCCCCTAAAGATATTCATTGCAAGCAAACGAAAAGTTTCTCTGTGGAGCACCAATGTTTCTTGTGGGAATGCAAAAGTTTTAATACCGTAAATCCTCTAATATTGGCCTGTATTCCATTAGCGGCCGGGTCTCCAACATTGGCCGGTCTCGCTGTCACCGAAGGTAAATAAAGGCCGGTCTCTCTCTAATAGCGGCCGGGGCTATTATTAGAACCAACGTTTTTCTGGGCAGGCCTCAACATTATGCTTGCATGTGATAGTAACATGCAAGTACCACAGGGTACTGGTCATGTCAATCACCCAGACATCCCAAGTCTCCCGCATATTTATAGCAGCTCCCTGATGCCCGCAAATTAGTAAAATTCTCCCGCATTCTAGAGCGAGCGAGCAAGAGCGCGCATGCGAGACACAAACTGTGCACGCGCGCACGGCAGAGAGGGAGAGAGAGCGAGAAACCTTACGTGTGTGTGCTAGTGTGCACCTAATGAAGCGCATGTAAAGGCCAATTTATACTTCTGCGTCGAGTGCACGCAGAGGGTACGGCGTACCCTACGCATAGACGCGTTGGATACGCCGTACCCTACGCCGTAGCCTGACGCGCACCTCTCCAAAAATGTAACAACGCGTCAATTCTACGCGGACCGCAAGCGCTGTGATTGGTCTGCCAGAACCCTTCCCTCAGGTCAATAAATAAATAAAAAATCTGCGATAGGAGTGTGTGTGTGTGTGTGTGTCCAGAAATTGGATGATAGTTCCTTACGTCTGCTATAACACACTATTTTGCAGTCCAGCGATTCTTTATGGTAGTAAATAAATACATAGATCCGCTGAATATAGTTTATTTATTTTCTCATTAAAACCAAAGATGTTAATCAGTAATTGTATATCAAGAACAGGGACACATTAGGGTATATTTCGTGAATGAAGTCTCCGCAACAACAATCGCTTGCTGAGCCACCGCTGCTGAAAACAGCGGCCACGAGCTCCGCATAGTTTCACAAATGCATTCCAGCGCCAGATCGCCTTATTTAACTTTACTAATCAACTAGAGATGCTAAATTTGTATTAGATACAACAACTCAAGCTGCAAGAAAAGCCGCTCTCTCACTGCTGCTGATATTCCGACATGAATGTACAGATTCTACACATCAAGCTGCTTCTTCTTCGGCTGTTGTCTTGATTACACCAACATGCCCGAGGACACTGCCTCCTAGCGTCTGCATGTGGAATTGCACATTGACGCAGACAACAGCGCAGAAGTATAAATGCTCACGACGGCGTCGGCTACGCGCGTAGCCTACGGCGTACACTACGGCGTACACTCGACGCAGAAGTATAAATGGGCCTTAAGACGGAGAGCGTCCTGATTGGCTTGTTTCGGTAAGTCAACCAATCAATTGTCAGTGTGGGCGGGCTTTTATCTCTTCGGGCTTTTATCTCTCGCCCCAAAAAACGAAAGTATAAAGTATAAACATAATGACAATCTTGCACGCTCTACAGTTTGTAACTAACATGTTATGGTTGAGTTAAACAAGTTTCATTTCATGTGCATATTTTTCAGGTCGGCTAGTTGCCAAGGCTACATGAAAACAACAAACTCCTTAGACCTGTTTAAAGTTGCAATGAAATATAAATAAAAGCATTTTACATAAATAGTAGTATAAGCAGCTTATGTAAATAGTAAAAGTGATCTACATAATTTTAGGAGAGATACCTCCCTGAAATGACTTTTTTCAGGTTGGGATGTCTGATCACCTCTCTTGACTCGCACGTGAGACTTCAGTCACCGGGTCCAGTAGGCTAACGTTTACGGCGCGAGGATGAGAACAGACGCGCAGCTGAACATGAGGAGGACGAAGAGGAGCTGTACAATAATTAACTTGTTGTAGAAGCTGGCGCGAGTGATGAGGAGTTTACAGGGAGAGATGAAAAGGAGGAGGAAACTGAGGAGGACGAGGATTAAACAGAATTGGAGGATTTTTTTTTTTATAACTTCAAACCAAACGAGACAGGAATGGTTAAACTTTGGAGCGGTAAGGTGTCTGTTGCCTTTTGTTATGAATCAATAACCTAATTATCACCGTGTATGGTTAAGTGTTTACAATGCACTACCGGTAGCCTATGTTTGCTACGTTTTTGTTACCATATTTCTACACTGGAATTTAGCCTGAATTACCGGTATTTGTTGTTAATGTTCTGTATGCATACCATAATGTTATGGTAACTGTACGTTTTCAATAAATGAACCTAGTATTTTATAGGTTGAAATAGACGCAAAATCTCATTTTTAGTCATTCTACTGGTAGTTTGATTTGCTCAAATAGAAATTGAGGCCTGCCTCTAATTCTGGCCTCCTTCCAATAAAGGCCTGGACCGCGATGCGCTTGAGTAAAATAAAGGCCCGGGCCTATATTAGAGGATTTACGGTTTATATCTTTACCTCCCATCTCATATTTTTTCCACCACTATGTCCCTTTAGGGGCTCGATACTGTTTTATTGTATTTTTGAAATAAATGCATTCTTGGTGAGCATAAGAGACTTCTTTCAAAAACATAAAAAAATCGTATACCGCCCAGAACTTTTGAACGGTAGTGTATGTGTGTGTGTGTATTTGTGTGTGTGTGTGTGTGTATTCCTTGCTCTCCACATACAAAACAGACCTGTGACCCATTTTTGTGTTGTGACCCACCCGTTAAGAAGCACTACCAAGTGTTATTGGCTGTTTTCCATCAACAGAACTGTCTGATCTGGTTATGGGCTCTTCACCTGTCACCTGTCAATCTATCACCGAGGGTGACAGACCCCTCCCACATACTAGGCCCAGTCTGTCATGGGGACAGACGTTTACTTACCCTATCAATTGCTGTTTGAGCAAGATTTAGAATTAAAGGGATTGTTCACCCAAAAATGTAAATTATCCCATTATTTATTCACCCTCAAGCCATCTGTATATGACATTCTTCTTTCAGACGAAAACAATCAGAGTTATATTACAAAATGTCCTAATCCAAGCTTTATAATGGCAGTGAATGGCAGCCCAAAATTTGAAGCCCAAAAAAATGTCCTGGCTCTTCCAAGCTTTATAATTGTAGTGCATGGCAGCCCAAAAAAAGTGCATCCATCCATCATAAAAGTAATCCACACGGCTCCGGGGGTTAATAAAGGCCTTCTAAAGTGTAACGATGGGTTTGTGTAAGAAAAATATCCATATTTAAAACGTTATAAAGTAAAATATCTAGCCTCCGCCAGACCACCTTCCGTATTCAACTTACAAAAAAATTCTAACGCCTCTCATCGTTCAGAAACGCTTATACTACATCCGATGTTATCGACGTGCCAGTTATGCTTTTCCGTAAATTAATTCCGCCAGAAGCAAGATATTTTACTTTATAACATGTAAAAAAAATTTTTTTCTTACACAAACCCATCAATTCACTTCAGAAGGCCTTTATTTACCCCCCGGAGCCTTGTGGATTACTTTTATGATGGATGGATGCACTTTTTTGGGCTGCCATTCACTACCATTATAAAGCTTGGAAGAGCCAGGACATTTTTTAAATATAACTCTGATTGTATTCGTCTGAAAGAGGAGTGTCATATACACCTAGGAGGGCTTGAGGGTGAGTATATCATGGGGAAATTTTCATTTTGGGGTGAAATATCCCTTTAACATGTTAAAACATGTTGGTTCTTCAGTTTATTTTGCATGTGCTCACGTTAAATTATTAGTGTGTGTGTCTGAACAAATGCTGAGCATGCACATTAGCGTTATATGATTGACAGCGTGGGTGAGGGACAGCAGAGGTCTGGATCTGCCGTCTGTCTCTGTTGATAATCAAATGCGTTGGTCTCCAAGCTAATTTTTCCTTCAACCTCCTTCAGGCAGTATAACAATAGAGCCAGGAGCCCTCTTCACCCCTCAGACAGCCCAACAGCCAGATAACCTGCTTACAAGGCTTCCGACCAAATGGAAACGGCTGTTTTATGACCATTATCCAGCCACTGTGATCCCTTTGTGAGGCTTTTTATGGTTTTGTCAACTTTAACAGTATGCAGAGACTGGTATTTGCGTTGGGAGTATCTTCAGAGATTTTCCTTCGACTCCCCTGCTTCCCTGTCTGTCTACATGTCTGTCTTCGCGCTAATGAAAACTGTCAGCTACCAGCATCCGTAGGCCCAACAAATATGATGTGATGTTTCTTTCCATTTACTTTATACCACAAATTATACGTAGCATATTAAATGTGATGTTTGTTTCCATTTTACTCCTCGAGGAGATTTCTGTGGCACTGGCAGTAATTAACCGTTAGTATTCTGTCTTTTCTCATTAGTCTTCAAGTCTGGAAAATATCCAAACTAAATCTAATTCTTGAGTACTGGGACAAAACAGGCTATAGGACTTAAGACATCAAAGTTATGAATCAAGTATTGGGGTTTTCATGATATTCAAGTAAATTTGGGGGCTTCTCCTGCTTCTTACATTTTCATATTCATAAACATTCATTAAATGTGTATATGCCTCAATATGAATCGACACTGTCATATACAGTACAAAAATAATGACTCATTTATTAGAACCATTGGCTAATCTTGCATTCACTTCAACAAATTTATATTTATTTATTTATTGTTTTGCTACAAATTTGACCTATTTATGGACAATGCAAGGCACAATTAAAATCATTTGCATTATGTATGACACATGAGTATGGACACAGCTATGAGAATATGTAATATATAACACACTAATGTATTGACATTCTGAGAATAAGTGATTTTAGGGGAGCGAGAGACATCATTTTGATAAAATAAGACATATCAAATCAAATGTTCCATTTGTGTTAAGGACATTCTAATGATAAACATGTAACTAATGGCAGATTTTTTTTTTTCAGGAATCAGTAGGGTTTGCTAAGGGGATTCAGCTGATCAAAAAGCAATCTTTTTATTATAGATGTAGATGAATGCTTATTTTTCTTTCTCGACTAAACATCTCCGATCTGCCTTCCAGCTTTCCCACATCAAGTGCATTCAAATGAGCCACAGTGACAGAGGGTCTGATGGGACATATTGATGCCCAGGTGATGAAGCTGATCCTGGGGCGCCAGAAAGATAGATCCCCTTTATCTGCTCCCCCCTCCAGCGCCACTAACCGCAATCAGAGCCACCGTGAGCTGCTTCAACTCTGGAAGAGCAATGAGACCCTGGAGACCAACCAAGCTATTGCTTTGATCTGAAAGAGAGAGAGACAGAGAGGGAAGGCCCTCATCCTGCCCTGGCGCTTTAGGAGAGGTCATAAAAACCGTCTCCATTAGGGCTGCCAATCTCGGCACCAATATTTACTTTACAGGCCTTCATCAGTGAGATCATTCTAGACAAAGTGTCTCTTATTGGCTGTCTGTTGCATCTGAGATACAATTACTAAAGTGTTAGCACAATTTCCATTAGAGCAGTGTTAAAACGTGCTTAATGCTCAGCAGGGGCGCCGCTAACAATTTTGGGCCCTATTAAAGAATATGAGGTTGGGCCCCGTACCGTACCAAACATACAAGCCAACCTAGCAATCCAAAATCTTTGTCTGCGATTGAATAATATTGACCTATTAATCTCCGCTCGCTCAACCCAGAATGCCCTTTGTGACATGCTGGTTCAAAAATATGTGAAATAAGTAGGGCTGCCCCCGACTAAAGTTTGTTCTACTGGTCTAGTAGTTGTTCATTTAAGCCAGGGGTCTCCAAACTTGGTCCTGGAGGGCCACTGTCCTGCAGAGTTTAGCTCCAACCCCAATTAAAACACCTGAACCAACTAATCAGTGTCTTACTTGGGCCTAGTAAGACACTGATTAACTGGTTCAGGTGTGTTTATTTGGGGCTGGAACTAAACTCTGCAGGGCAGTGGCCCTCCAGGACCGAGTTTGGAGACCCCTGATTTAAGCCATTAGTCGACGAAGCACTTTTATTAATTTAATTACATAAATATATATACTGGAGAGAATTCTACACCATAATGAGCGTTTACATAATATATTCGTTTATTCTGCACTCAAGCTCACGCAAAAAGCTTGCCACAAAGAACCGGCAATAGCAATGATTATGAATGTGTCAAAAATAGCAAGGAGACATTTTGATTGTTTTTTAGTAAAGTAGTGTTTTCTAGCCTGGCGTCGTCATACTCAATTCTAGTCAGAATTTGAGCCTGATACTGCTTTGTTGGGCTGTGATTATGGGGCTTGTTTTTAACCGAACCAGGAAAGACCTCAATTGGATAGATCTACAACCAATCAGAGCAACGGAGTGACGCATAACGTTAGTTGCACTGTGTCGCCAAGTCGGCGGGTTGAAGCGACCCCAATTATGTGATATACAGACCCAGGAATGTGAATTTTAGCAGGCAGCCCTGCCAAAATAACACATATTTTACCCCCAAATGCCATTTTTTTTTTCGGAGAACCCCCCCGGAAAGCTATTGGGCTTGTTTTTGGCTAGTTTTGAGTAGCAATTGGGCAGGTTTTGTTGTAAAAACTTGGCAACCCTGTCTGCACGCATGCTGGAATAAGTAATGTTAGAAGAAAAAGATGAGTGTAAACGATCTTTGCCGGTGTTGTAAAAAACAAATTTAAGGATACACGGAGTACTTACCAACACGATCATCATTTCTGAGAGAAATAGTAAAGGTGAATGCCTATACGAACAAGTTCTCCGTTTAGGATTAGAACAAATTCAACCCAAGCGCCTTTGATGACGGGGATGATTACGTTACTGTCTATCATCGTCTAAAGCCCGCCCTGACAATTTCATTGGTCCAAACAGTTTCTGTTGGGGCATAATTACTCCTCTACGGATCAAGTCCAGACCGAACTGCCCGAGCTCAAATGTTATGGGCCGGGCTAAGTTTGGCTGGCATCCAGGCTAAGTGTTTTCTGTGTCAGTGTCGGCTGCAAAGATGAAGTTTACGACTCGCCATCACCGCAGTGAACCCGCCAAGAGAGAAATGCACATTTCATACGTGTTCACTTTTCATAATCAACATAGATGACATAAAAAAGATAACATTATAATATTTAAACATAAACATGAAACTAAATACATTTTCTTAAAGGTCCCATGGCATGAAATGTTCATTTTGTGAGTTTTTTTTAACATTAATAAGAGTTCCCCTAGCCTGTATATGGTCCCCAAGTGGCTATAAATTTTGATAGGTGTAAACCGAGTTCTGGGTGTCTTTCTCTGCCTGAGAGCTCGAGCAAATCTGGAAATCTTCCCTGTATGTCATCATACTGGGAAACGTCACCTCTACGGTTACCTCCCCTTCCTCTGCTTTGCCCGCCCAGAGAATTTGGAGAAAATGGATTCCGTTTATCAGTCGCGATGTCAGCACAGGCTTTACAAACAGACTTTTACCATATGGATTCGACAGCACCGCGACACACAGTGAGTAACAGTGTTCATTAATGCCTGATCTGTGATCAGTGATTTCTGATGTGTAGCTAATCATTCAAGTTCACGCAGACTTTCTTTCTAAATCGTTTAATACTGTCAGTCCCGCCGCTGGCTGTCTTGATGCCCATGCGTAATGCAGTGAATCAAGCCAGTGACTAAACAATCAACTTCACATAGTTTCTGTTAGTAGTGTCAAACAAATCCATTATTTAAATGATTAAACTAGAGAGCAATCAAAAAACACTATTTATAATGTTCGGATCTGTCAATCACACGTCGCGAGTGTATCTGCACACTTGCCCAAACTGCCGTTATAATGAATGACGCTGTTATGCTGCACAAAACTCTTACTGTATTCATGTCGATGTTGTGTTTGCTGTTAGTTGTGGTGAAAGCATTTTGTGAGAGAAAACGAGATCACTGCATTCACGAGATCAACAGACTGCATGTGTACTCAATGCTCATCACTGCAGCTTTTCATGTGATGGGAATAGATCTAAAAATAATGCTGTAGTCAACACTTTGACTTTGATTCGTTCATCTTGACAGCTGCAATGGTAAAAAAAGCGTAGTAAAAGTATCCGAGAGGGTTCTACATGTTACAAAGTTCGTAAAATAAGGAGGAAGACGACAGGGTCGCGTGACTGGGACTCGTGTTTATTCAGAACTCTCAGATACAAACAAAATAAACTTGCGCTCTCACCAACTCGGTACAATATAACTTTCTCAGCAATATTTCTCCAGCTCTAAGGTCTCTCTTGTCCACATGCAGCCCGTCTCTCTCTCTCTCTCTCTGGCAGGCTCGCAGACCTCTCTAAACCACGCCCCCTCCGCCACATAATCTAATACTCATTTCAAATGCAAAGATGTCAGCCAATCACAACAGTGGGCGTTTTCACTGAAGTCTCACAGCAGACACGCCCCTTCAAACAGAGCATTCAAGCCAGAGGGCTGATATCAGTATAGAAAAAAATGCTTTTTATTTCTAAATTATGAACTTTTTGGATGTAAAAACCATACTAACAATATAAGTACAGCTCAGGAAACATTATAAAATAATAAAAAAAAATCCATGCCATGGGACCTTTAATTGCTACAACAAGTATGGTAGCCTACAATACAGAGAAATTTCATGTCGGAGCGGGATTTGAGCGAACGTCGTTTTACCGGTGAGCGTGAGCGGTTCATGAGTATACTGTAGTGTTTTGCCGGAAATGCAGAAATAAGCCATAATTTTGTTTTATTTGTAACTCTTTGGTAGATTATACATTTCTATTACATTACTACCAGTACTGTTCTACTAATAAAACTGATCTCTGGGGGGCCCCAAAAGTGTATGGACCTTTAGAATCGTCCTAACTTCTCCCCCTTAGCGGCGCTCCTGATGCTCAGTGATGCAGTCAATGCTGGCAAAGACCAAATAAGACCAAAAGCACACATATGTTAGACTAAATTACATTTTTGTCTCCATTCCTTTCTTGGTAATAACTAACCTTTTAATTAAAGATAAAAGTTTTTAATTCTTTTTATTAAAGGAAGATAAGACAGGGTGATGACCTCATATATTTTTATCAGATTTTCATTAAAAGCGAATGGTAGGGGTTGGATTAAAAGGTGAGATGATCAGATACTTACGCGTGTAATATTGAAGGTTAATATTAGAACGTGTATATATAGGTGGGTCCAAAGTCTGAGACCAGATTCTGCTTTTTTTCCATTTAAACCTGAAAATAGATGTTTTAGAAAAGTTATGGCATAGGCATATAATACATATTTAAGATTTTGCACTATTTCTAGGTCATTAATCAAATGTTTGACATTGACCTCTTTATGACATAAGTAAAATTAATATACTTAAGACATTTTTTCTAATAGATTTTAAATCAAATTGTTATGCTGATCAAAATTGTGGTCTTAAAAATGTTGAACACTGCTTTATATTTATAATATTTTGTGTATACATTGCGAATATAACATATTGATATAACAGGAAATAAATAGAAAGTTATTTCTAATGAGAATGAGATTTTTTTAAATGAGATGTTATTCAAATGTATAAGAAATGTGTTCTATTGCATATGAAATATTTGTATATTGAATTTTTGACATTGTGAACTGTATAATATAATGTAATATAAAAAATATATTTTGAGTTTTTTTTTTTAAATAAAATTGTTATACTGCTCAAAATTGTGGTCTTAAAATTTTGGAAACCGCTTTATATTTAGCTATAACATATTATGTATATATTGTATTATACATCTGGTATAGATAAATAGTTTGTCAGTAGCTTATATTTTAACCTAACTCTCTTTTTCACAGATACACACATATGTAGTCTTGTGACAATATATTCAGGCTGAATGAGTGAACCTGGAGCTCATTAGTGTATGTTGACACGAGGAAACAAGAGACCGACTTCTATCAGGGCTCTGATGGATCACATCATCGCTGAACTGCAAGCAGGTATTGATCAGTCTGGAGTGTGTGTGTGTATCTTGGGGTGTTTGAGTTGCACTATGGGTCTATACCTTGTAATATAGCCCAGTACGAGGCCTGTCTGCGTGCTGCTGTCTGCAAGACTCCCCACTACGATGTTCAACAAGGCATGAGAGTTCATGTATTGCTCAAATAGAGAGAAGCTCAGAGACTAACAGAGTGTGTGCTTGCGTGTTACTAAATTCATTGTTCTTTTTTCCTTGGAGTATAGCTTTCCGGTTCCTTTCTTAGAGGGGTTTATAACAGAAATTACAATACATGTTTGAACTTGCTGTTTTTAAACTGTTATGTTAGTGTGTATACGCTCTGAAACTCTCGCTTCAAACACGTGTTTTAACTTGTTTGTTTTAGCCTGCGCTTGTAATAATTGTGAAAGTATTCTGGACTATTGATTCTGACCAGATTATCTGCCGCCCCACTGACGGATAGGTGGACCTTCATAATTAGATCCCCATACGAATGGCATATGAATTTATATGAATTTTTATTTTTATTTTTTGGAAAGCGTTTGGTATCTTTGTGTTGAATATTTATATTTTTTATATTTTAGGTATAGAGATATATATCTGATATGATATATAGTTATGACTTATGACAAAACAAATATTTAATATTTCTAGGTCACTAATCTAATTTCTGACATTGACCATGTGACCTGTAAAATATAATATAGCATATAATGGCATTTTATATGTTTATATATATTGTTATACTGTTTAAAATTGTGGTCTCAAAATTACTTTTTATTTATAATATATTATGTATATTGTTGCAAATATACTTAGATCTGATATAGATATGACAAGATATATGACAAGAGTCATGATAGAAGAAATATTTGAGAATTTGCACTTTTTCTGGGTCACTAATCAAATTCATATAAAATCACCAGCTCGTAAAAATGTTATATTTTCTCATCAGATCGTATTGACTAAACTGAATAATTCACAGCTGGCAGTTGATTTTTTAAATTGTTTGTTAGTGACATCTTAGTAATCATATGAAATCAATATTTCATACATTTTATTTATTTGTAAAGTATAGCTGGTAGCTTCATGCTGGGATCCTGGCCACTTTGTCAAGATTTATTTTGTGATAATTACCATCTGAATGTACAACATCCCTACTGTTTGTGTCAAGGTCAGTTAGCCAAAACTCAGACTAGTAGGACTGTCTCAAGGAGCACCCAAATACACTGTTAGACTGTCAGGGACAAGGAAGCAGGTGTAGGAAGAGATAACCCTCCCCCGACAACACAGTGAGAAGCAATCTGAGTTTACCACCGTCCCTTGATACCCATCTCAACCCCCTAACACTGTCTTTATGCCTGTCAAAATATCAAAACGTGCTGAAAAGGGGTTCGAAATGAGAGCAAATATGAAATTTGGAATTAAATCTAGAATGATTTTATTGATTGAATTTTATATGGCTTCTGTTGTATTGAGTAAATGTATTAAAAGATTAATAATGTTCAGGATTGATCCTGGAAGAAATGGGGAGGAGTGCCTGATGGCTAAACTCATAATACACCTTCACACTTGAGGTTTGGGTTATTGGTGAGCAATAATTTATAATCTGTATTAGTGTCTCCGGTTTTTACAGTGCACCATTGCTTTGTTAAACCACAAGACCTTCCTCAGTGTATTTATTAGCAAAACATGTGTTGGAACAGCAGGATTTTATCTAGGTTAGCACTCTGGAATATCAGCATCCAACCTGGCCCCTGAACCTGCTACTAGCTGATGTCGTGTCCAATTTCCTGTCCGCTTTCTCTCCCTGTCGGCTCCTAAATTGTCCATCTGGAGATGTCTGTCAGTCACATGGCACACATACACTCAAAATCATTCAAAAGTGAATACTCTTTATTCAGCAAGGATGCTTATAGATCAAAAATGACTGTAAAGACATTCATAATATTACTAAAGATTTCTATTTAAAATAAACACTGTTCTTTTGAACTTAATGTACAAAGCCGTCTTGAAAAGAATCTATCACAGTTTCCAAAGAAATAGTAAGCAGCACAACTGTCATGGGCACCCTGATGCACTGTGTATTCTGACACCTTTCTATCAGAACCAGCATTAAAGGGTAACTAAACCCCTGCTCAGAGCTTAACTCCACCCACTGGCAATTTTCAAAAAATGCTTGAAAAGTGGGCAGAGCCCGGCGGACACAGAGGGGACAAACCGAGGGCGGGGCTGAGCAGAGGGCGTGCACCTGAGACCCGCAGTGACGGATTGATTGACAGCTGTCAGACTCGCGAGTCGCAAAGATGGAGGATGACTGGAGTGACGCCAGCTTTGCAACAGAGCGGTCATTTCTCCTACCTTCACCTGAAGTGGAGGAGGGTGAATTGTCTGTAGAGTCAGACACAGACCCAGAGCCTTATCAATGCGAGCCGCTGCTCAAACTGCGTTAACTCCCGATGCCGACGAAGCAGTGAAGCAGCCGCGCAAGAGAACCGACCTAATCTATCTGCGTCCGCGGCAATCACTTGCGTGTCAGGGTTTGAAAGCGCGTCTCATGTATGAAAATTATCTGTACACATGATAGGCGGCAATAATATCGCAAGAAAATCCTGACGTGTACTGACAACTGCATTATTTAACCGTATTTTCTTCAATACAATGTTAAAGCAAGTGTCAAGTGAGTTTCATTCATAATGTTTACTTCATGTAACATGACAGTTCATACTGGAGTGAAGCCGTTCTCATCGTGTGATTGGGGGAAACATTTCTGAGGGCGTGGTGAGCTCGTGCCAGGGGCGCGGATAGTGAGCCGTTGGAGGTACCATCCTACGTCACGATGTACCACAACGTCCAATAGGAAAATTCAACTGCAGTAGCCACCGTTCAACCTTAAGAGGGCAGCACTTTGGCGGTTTTACACCATATTTTATAGAATTAAAACACTTTATACTCAAATGTCAAAACATTTACTCGAATCAATGAACAGCATTAATAAAGCCCCAGTATTACAGATCATTAACTAAAAAAAGTTGGTTTAGGGTTTAGTTACCCTTTAACTTCTTGAGCAATTTGAGCTACAGTAGCTCGTCTGTTTGATCGGACCACACGGGGCAGCCTTCGCTCCCCACGTGCATCAGTGAGCCTTGGCTGCCCATAACCCGGTCGCTGGTTCACCACTGTCTCTTCCTTGGACCGCTTTTGATAGATACACTCTAAAAAAATGCTGGGTTAAAAACAACCCAAGTTCAAAATTGGGTTTTAACCCAGCGGTTGGGTTAAATGTTTGCTTAAAACAACCCAATCGCTGGGTTAAAACAACCCAATTTTTCAACAAGAGCTGCAGTTTTGGAGATGCTCTGACCCAGTCGTCTAGCCATCACAATTTGGCCCTTGTCAAACTCGCTCATATCCTTACGCTTGCCCCTTTTTCCTGCTTCTAACACATCAACTTTGAGGACAAGATGTTCACTTGCTGCCTAATATATCCCACCCACTAACATGTGCCGTGATAAAGAAATAGTCAGTGTTATTCACTTCACCTGGTCATAATGTTATGCCTGATCGGTGTGTATATATACACAATAAAAACGAAAAAATATCACATGTACATAAGTATTCACAGCCTTTGCTCAATACTTTGTTGAAGCACCTTTTGCACCAATTACAGCCTCAAGTCTTTTTGAGTATGATGCTACAAGCTTGGCACACCTATTTTTGGGTCGTTTCTCCCATTCTTCTTTGCAGGAACTCTCAAACTCCATCAGGTTGGATGGGAAGCATCTGTGCACAGCCATTTTCAGATCTCTTCAGAGATCTTCAATCGGGTTCAAGTCTGGGCTCTGGCTGGGCCACTCAAGGACATTCACAGAGTTGTCCCGTAGTCACTCCTTTGTTATTTTGGCTGTGTGCTTAGGGTCATTGTCCTGTTGGAAAAGGGAACCTTCACCCCAGTTTGAGGTCCAGAGCGCTCTGGAGCAGGTTTTCATCAAGGATGTCTCTGTACATTGCTGCATTCATCTTTCCCTCAATCCTAACTAATCTCCCAGTTCCTGCAGCTGAAAAACATCCCCACAGCATGATGCTGCCACCACCATGCTTTACTGTTGGGATGGCCAGGTGATGAGCAATGCATGGTTTCCTCCAGACATGACGCTTGCCACTCAGGTCAAAGAGTTCAATCTTTGTTTCATCTGGCCAGAGAATTTTGTTTGTCATGGTCTGAGAGTCCTCCAGGTGCCTTTTGGCAAACTTCAGGCGGGCTGTCATGTGCCTTTTACTGAGAACTGGCTTCCATACAGGCCTGATTGGTGGAGTACTGCAGAGATGGTTGTTTTTCTGGAAGGTTCTCCTCTCTCCACAGAGAAACGCTGGAGCTCTGTCAGAGTTACCATTGGGTTCTTGGTCACCTACCTGACAAAGGCCCTCATCCCCCGATCGCCCAGTTTGGCCGGGCGACCAGCTCTAGGAAGAGTCCTGGTGGTTCCAAACTTCTTCCATTTACGGATGATGGAGGCCACTATGCTCATTGGGACCTTCAATGCTCTAGAACATTTTTCTGTACCCTTCCACAGATCTGTGCCTCGATACAATCCTGTCTCGGAGGTCTACAGACAATTCCTTGGACTTCATGGCTTGGTTTGTGCTCTGCCATGCACTGTTAACTGTGGGACCTTATATAGACAGGTGTGTGCCTTTCCAAATAATGTCTATCTCAAGGATGATCAGTGGAAACATGAGCACCTGAGCTCAATTTTGAGTGTCATGGCAAAGGCTGTGAATACTTATGTACATGTGATTTGTTTCTTTTTTTATTTGTAGTACATTTGCAAAGATTTCAAACAAACGTATTTCACTTTGTCATTATGGGGTATTGTTTGCAGAATCCATTTTGGAATAAGGCTGTAACATAACAACATTTGGAAAAAGCACTGTGAATACTTTCCGGATGCACTGTATATGATCAAATGAAAATATATTACTAATATATTACTAATACTTTTTTTATATATATATGATACACATACAATGATGAATATATATTGCCAACTTCCTCAACACTAACTGAGTGTTTAGCCATGAATTCATAGCAGCTTCTGATGTGACCTGAGATAATCATAGACAACCACCTTAAAACAAATGCACACTCACATACACTCCATGTGACCCTCTCTCTTGCTGACAGTTCTGTCAATGGCCCACAATCTGAACTGAAGATGACCAGCAGGAATAGCTCCCTGTCCTCGCGATGACCTGGAGCGTGTGTGTGAAGGTGTCCATCCACAAAAGCCCCATCCATGCACTTAATCATGTGCTAGCCACCAGCTAACACGGACTGTCTGGAGAAGACGCAGGCCAATGTGGACTGTCAGTAATCAACATAGCATTTAGTCATTCCCTGCCAATTAGCGAAGCATTACCTGCCTTAGGTCAGTGACGGAGCCGCACGTCAGCCGGCTGATGAAACCGGAGCGATGTGCACTCCACGGAGGGATCATCTGATGTCACCACTGCCGGTGCATGGAGGGGTCACCTCGTATTCCTCGTCACCTGTGCAGCGCACACGAGTGGAACATACCTGTCAGTGGACGTAAGGGAAATGACGATCATGGAAATGGATGATTTTATGAAGAACAGAGCAGGCATTCAGGGAAAAGGACATCTTGAAAATACTTCATGAGACTTTAACAAAGGTGTTTTTGTGTGTATGAGACAGGGACTAGTGGGAAACTAAGAGAAAGAACATGTAGCAGTGTTTTATCAGTTGTGTTTGCTCTGCATTTGTGTCTCAGTGTGACTGCCTGGCTGCCCTGTCAGTGACTTTAAGGTTTGTTGGCTAATCAGTCTCATTTTGCCTCATTAGCCGCCTGCGTGGAGTTTCTTTCAAACTGAGATGATGTATTACCAGGCTAAATAGTCTTCTGGCTGCCCTCAGGGGTGAGACAGGAATGAAATACATGTGTGTGAGTGAGGAAAAAGGACAGATAGAGCACCGTAGGTGTACCTTCGACTGGCTAGAGGAAATTACATATTAGGCCTCTTTAGTGTGCCAATTGTGTCTCCAAGACGTCAATTCGATTTTTGTCCGTACCACTGAAAATAATTTAGACTTTTTGTTTTTATTTCGCCATTTTCTTTTACTTACTTAAGTAAAAATCATGGTTGCGTTTTAAGTAAAGGTTTTTCTATGGAAGCTTGTTTCCGCCACAAACTAAACCATTTCAAAAGATAATTGTGACTTTTTTTCTTACAATTGTGTTTACATCTCGCAATTCTGACTTTTTCTTCTCGCAATTGCGAGTTATAAAGTCAGAATTGCAAAATATAAAGTCAAAATTTGTGAGTTATAAAGTCAGAATTGCGAGTCATTAAGTCAAAATTGCGAGTTATAAAGTCAGAATTGCTAGTTATAAAGTCAGAATAATGAGTTATAAAGTCAGAATTGCGAAATATAAAGTCAGAATTGCGAGTTATAAAGTCAGAATTGCGAAATATAAAGTCAGAATTGCGAAATATAAAATCAGAATTGCGAGTTATAAAGTCAGAATTGCGAAATATAAAGTCAGAATTGCGAAATATAAAGTCAGAATTGCGAGTTATAAAGTCAGAATTGCGAAATATAAAGTCAGAATTGCGAGTTATAAAGTCAGAATTGCGAAATATAAAGTCAGAATTGCGAAATATAAAATCAGAATTGCGAGTTATAAAGTCAGAATTGCGAAATATAAAGTCAGAATTGCGAAATATAAAGTCAGAATTGCGAAATATAAAGTCAGAATTGCATGATATAAAGTCAGAATTGCGAAATATGAAGTCAGAATATCGAGTTATAAAGTCAGAATTGCGAAATATAAAGTCAGAATTGCGAAATATAAAGTCAGATTTGCAAGTTATAAAGTCAGAATTGCGAAATATAAAGTCAGAATTGCGAGTTATAAAGTCAGAATTGCGAGATATAAAGTCAGAATTGCATGATATAAAGTCAGAATTGCGAGTTATTAAGTCAGTATTGCGAGTTATAGTCCGAATTGCGAGTTATAAAGTCGAATTTTGAGGAGGAAAAATACTTACTTTTTCTCAGAATTGTAAGTTTATATCTCACAATTCTGACTTTATATCTTGCAATTCTGAGAAAAAAGGTCAGAGTTGCGAGATGTAAACTTGCAATTGCGAGAAAGAAAGTCAGAATTGTGAGATATAATTACAATTACCATTTTTATTTTTTATTCTGTGGCGGAAACAAGCTTCCATATTTTTAACTTTTTATGCTGCCCCCTAAATTTGATCCTTAAAGAGAATCATATTAAATCCCCTATCCTTCTTGTATCCCCCCAGGATCCTCGAATTTTAAAAACCTATGTGATATTATAATTACATTATGAAACAGCTGTTGAAAGCTTATTATATTCCTTTTGTCACTTTTTTCGATTTTAGTAGAACATACATTTTAAAATAAAAAATACATACATGTGTCCAAGAAAGGGAGCATATTATTAAGAGTATTATGCAAACACAGACGGAGTTAAAAAAAAAGTATCCTTTCTATCAGTATCACAAAGTGATCTTAGTGAAGTGAGACGTCTAGCCCACCCCAACACCCCCCAATCCCAAATTTCATATACCAAGTCCCAAGCCATCTGCATTTTGTCTGATTTACCTCAAAATTATTCCCAAAATCATTAGCGCTAGTGTAATCTGTTTAACTTGGCAAAGGGTTTCCGAAATGATCCTGGCGATTTACTCTATTAACACAACCTCCCGCAGGGAGCATTTTGTTTTCCTTTGTCTTGTTTGTGTTTATAACTTGCATGATTTATTTTAATGGTTTTTATCACCATTTTATTTCAGCTTGTGTTTTTTTTTTTTAATCCTGAGAGAGGAAGTTATTGAGAGTGATAAAGGCTAATCTAAGCCCCAGATCTCCATTAAACGGCTCTATTTCCTCACTGAGTGAGTCTGGAAATGGAGCTGCCTTTAAAGAATGCAGTATGACCTTAAGGGTACCGGTGTGTTTGTGTGTGTGTGTGTTGGTGAACAGGAAAGAAAGACACATTTAAACAAAGCACACAAGGGGGTTTATTACTTGGAAAGGTACAGTCTGGTGCATATTAAAAGAGCCATTTTGCCATCAGAAATGTGCAGATGAGCACATAGAGACCACAAAAAAGTTGATACAGTCACCCCAAAAAAATTATCCAGATATTTAGCTTAAGTGTCCAAATACTGGTGATATTATTTGTATAACAGACAATTGATTGTGATTAAATAGCTGATTATATTAAAAACATTATATATATATATATATATATATATATATATATATATATATATATATATATATATATATATATATATATATATATATATATATATATATATATATATATATATATATATATATATATATATATATATATATATATATATATATATATAATAAATCTTCTGATTCACTGACTACCATGATCCATAACAAACAGGAAATTTGAGGACGTGTGGCAGTTTCTCTTAGAGTTTTGTATCATAAGGAAG
The DNA here is from genome assembly GCF_949357685.1 of Gobio gobio. Taxonomy (NCBI): domain Eukaryota; kingdom Metazoa; phylum Chordata; class Actinopteri; order Cypriniformes; family Gobionidae; genus Gobio; species Gobio gobio. Next base: position 12,949,874 of record NC_137113.1, on the reverse strand, counting down.
AAGGAAAACTGTAACTTTTATGCTCTAGTTACAATCAACATGATCTACCTGGGTTATGATGCTGGCATGTGGAAAAGCATTACTGAGCTAGTTGCAGAACTTCAGTGGAATCACAGTAACATTATAGTTATGAGTAGACTGCGAAGGGGGTTATCAGGCACAGCTTATCAGCTACTGTTTTTGTCCACAATTTATCTGCTGAAAATCTGGCAGGAACAACAGCGTGTCAAGGGAAGCAGAAGTGTAGAGCCCTTTGAAGAATCATAAAGAATCTTCTGTAAATGTATATTGTCAAATATAGTTCAGTTCAAACATTCATACGACTAGTATTGAAGCCTACTGTAAATATCAGTTTGTTCCTCATTATTGTAAGGCTTCAGAAAGCCTGGAATATAAAAACATTGAATGCATTACTTTTGTGGTGCGCTTATGGGGATTTTTTGGAGCTTGACAGTATAAATCAACGACATGAGGGTCAGTCAATGATGAAAGAATTTTTATTTTTGGGTGATATAATCCTGATCGCCTCATGTTAGAGATTTTTTAACTAAGGGCAGTTTTAAACCCTACATTATGGGGACAAAAAGATGGCAATATCTGAAATCTGTGTCCTTGTAGGGACATTTTTTGGTCCCCATGAGGAAAACAGCTTATAAATCATACTAAGTGATGTTTTTTTTTTAAAAAATGTGAAAATGCTGAATGTTTTCTGTGATGGGTAGGGTTAGTGCAAGGGGATAGAACAGTTTGTACAGTATAAAAATTATCATGTCTATGGAAATTCCCAATAAAACATGAAAACACAACGTGTGCATGTGAGTGTGTGCGCTGTTGTTTGCTCCTTAGAAACGACTGCTATTACATACTCAATAAAAGCCTCTCTTGTTTCATTGAGTTCATACAACACAATGACCTTAAGTATCGTTTTAATCTTGCATTAACGAACAAAGGATGTTGTTTTTTATTTCACCTTTTAATGAGTTGTAGCAGTACAACAGTATTGAAGTTGAAAGCTTTTTTTCCTGTATAATATTTTGCCGTAAGCAGAGAAACACTTGAGCTGAAAAACTAATTTTGCAGAGGCAAATCGAACGACAGGCTCTCCTGTTTGTGCCATGCAGCGCTTTAGTGAGCCTGGAGACTAATGAAGTGCTCCTTTACAGGCAACTGGGGTTTAATTTACCCTCAACCCCCCCAAAACCCCCTGCAGTGACACAGAGCCGCAAAATACTCGATTCACACTCGCTTTCTCCAACAAAACAGTTCAATAAGTGTGTGATGCAAAACTATTTTTTACTCTGTATTTTTGTCTTGTTTTCATGCAAAATATTGAAGTATCTTTAAAATAAGGCACATTCATAATATAAAGCAAACAAAATTTGGTAAGGTTTACACTTAAAACAAAAAAAAAGATATGCAAGATATAAATACTGATTAAGAACCAAATTTTTTTTAGCAGATTTTTTGTCTACATGCATTTATGATTATCAGACCATGCATGTCTGTACACTTGTGTTGAAACATGGTTTAAAGATGTTGAAGACTTTATTTGGTATATTTCCTTAAAGGGTTAGTTCACCCAAAAATGAAAATTCTGTCATTAATTACTTAACCTCATGTCGTTCGACACCCGTAAGACCTCCGTTCATCTTCGGAACAGAAATGAAGATATTTTAGTTGAAATCTGATGGCTCTGAAAGGCCTCCATTGGCACAATGGATACACTCTCAAGACCCTTAAAAGGTACTAAAGACGTCGTTACAAAGTCCATCTCACTACAGTGGTTCTAAAATAACTTTATGAATCGGCGAGAATAGTTTTTGTGCGCAAAAAAACCCTAAATAACGACTTACATAGTGATGACGATTTCAAAACAAGGCATCATGAAGCCTCAAAGCGGTATGAATCAGTGAGTCGAATCAGCGGTTTGAATCGCCAAATTTCAGCAGTTTGGCGGTTTGACACGCAATCCGAATCATGATTCGGCTCACTGATTCATAACACTTCGAAGTTTCATGATACCTTGTTTTGAAATCGTCATCACTATGTAAGATGTTAATTAGGGTTTTTTTGCGCACAAAAACTATTCTTGCCGGTTCATAAAGTTATTGTAGAACCACTGTAGTGAGATGGACTTTGTAACGACGTCTTTAGTACCTTTTAAGGGTTTTGAGAGTGTAAAGTGCCATTGTGCCAATGGAGGCCTTTCAGAGCCATCAGATTTCAACTAAAATATCTTCATTTCTGTTCCAAAGATGAACGGAGGTCTTACGGGTGTCGAACGACATGAGGGTAAGTAATTAATGACAGAATTTTCATTTTTGGGTGAACTAACCCTTTAAATTAAGAAAGGAAAAATATAAATGCAAACTCCTCTTAACTTCAGAATCCCGTAAGGCCGATTCAGTTTGTTACTCATGCAATTGTTCCACTTTACATGCATTAGTGTTTAAGTCTTAGGAACAGAATACGCCTTTTTATACAAGTCAGAGCTTGTTTATATTATGTTATTGTGCTTGTATGTAATATGAATGAGAAGATATGTGTGCATGAGTGTGTATGATGTGGGATCTTGCAGCAGGTCGGACGTGGCAGTGATATCCACATCTGTAGCATGGCAGTGCGCTCTGGCCGGCAGTGGTCAAAGCGGGCAGCCAGCCAAATGCTAATCTGCATTAGCAGCACAAAAGATCCGGGGAGGGAACCGCTGTGAGGATGCGCCTTCATTTACTGGAGATTTATAGAGGCCCAGAATCAGGAGCTGAGACGCCCAGAGTTTTCCCTATCATTTGCTTACATCTAAAGAGCCTGTTTTTTCCTGAAGTGCAATCATTTGGAATCAAGAAACCACAAATCTTGGGTGTGTGGGGTGGCTTGAATTCCAGGGCCTAGAATGGGGGGAAAAATGGAGTTTGTGTGGTTGTATGTGAGTTTGGAATTGGGTTTGAGTGTGAGTGCAGACAAAGAATCATATCACAGAAATACGACAGGTTCCAGGGTTTGTAGAGCCCCAATGAGCCGTTGACTCCTGATGCTGGAATATGTAAATGTGGGGAGTCTATTGAAGGCGGAAGGTCATTGTTTGGGGGGCTGTGATGATATATGTTCGTCACTGCGGCCATTGTGTGGGGCCAAGTACATCAATGCAGCCAAATCGCCTCGGACACACACACACCCAAATGGCTGTGACCCCTCATTCACACGATGAAGCTGTTTCCTGCTCACAGACAGATACACTGGTTGAGTCAGCTCATTTCTTTTTCCTGTAAGATAAAAATGTAGGTCTCTTGCTGCTGGGTGAGGGGCTCCTTTTAAAGTGTGAAACACTTCCTGTGATAGAGGAGCATGGGATGACGGTTCAATGTTTTATACTTAGACACAATATAAAAGAAAATTAAAAAAATGTGTTTTATGTTTTGTATTTTATCCACCAGCTTTTAACAAACTGAACAAAATATGTAATTTGGTGCAAATGTTATATAGTGTATAAGGCCAAACAAGTATGATGAAATTCTAATAGCTTGTAATGTAAATTAATGAGATTTTATATCAGTGTAACAGACTACCTAAATGCATATATCAGTTGTCTATATCTCCCAATGATACGCTATTGTCAAAAGTTTTGGGACGCCTGCCTTTGCATGCAGATGAACTTTAATGTTTTCATATGGAGTTGGCCCAGCCTTTGCTGCTATAACAGCTTCAACTCTTCTGGGAAGACCTTCAACAAGTTTTAAGTATGTTTATGGGAATTTTTTTATAATTCTTCTAGAAGCGCATTTGTGAGGTCAGGCACTGATTTTGGATGAGAAGGCCTGGCTCGCAGTCTCCAGACTCTCCGCTCTAATTCATCTCAAAGGTGTTTTATAAGGTTGAGGTCAGGACTCGGTGCAGGCCAATCAAGCTCATCCATGTCTGGATGGATCTTGCTTTGTACACTGGGGCGCAGTCATGTTGGAACAGGAAGGGGCCATCCCCAAACTGTTCCCACAAAGTTGGGAGCATGAAATTGTCCAAAACGTCTTGGTATGCTGAAGCATTAAGAGTTCCTTTCACTGGAACTAAGGGGCCAAACCCAACCCATGAAAAACAACCCCCACACCATAATCCCCCGTCCACCAAACTTTACACTTGGCACAATGCAGTCAGGCAAGGACCGTTCTCCTGGCAACTGCCAAACCCAGATTCGTCCGTCGGATTGCCAGACAGAGAAGCAGGATTGGTCACTCCAGAGAACACTTTTCCACTGCTCTAGAGTCCAGTTGTGACGTGCTTTACACCACTGCATCCGGCACTTTGCATTGCACTTAGTGAGGCTTGGATGCAGCTGCTCGGCCATGGAAACCCATTCCATGAAGCTCTCTACGCAGTGTTCTTGAGCTAATCTGAAGGTCACACAAAGTTTGGAGGTCTGTAGCTGTTGACTCTGCAGAAAGTTGGCGACTTCTGTGCACTGTGCGCCTCAGCATGTGCTGACCCCGCTCTGTGATTTTTACATGGCCTTTACATGGAGTTGCTGTTGTTCCCAATTGGTTCTACTTTGTTATAATACCACTAATGGTTGACCATGGAATATTTAGTAGTGAGGAAATTTCACAAATGAACTTATAGCACAGGTGGCAACCTATCACGGTTCCACGCTTGAATTCACTGAGCTCCTGAAAGCGACCCGTTCTTTCACAAATGTTTGTAGAAGCGTCTGCATGCCTAGGTGCTTGATTTTATACACATGTGGCCATGGAAGTGATTGGAACACCTGAATTCAGTGATTTGGAGGGGTGTCCCAATACCTTTAACAATATAGTGTATGTCTTACTAAGATTATATTTAATTAAATTGTTTATGATTATAGCTCTATAATATTAATTGTTGGGGGCAAAACAAGAAATCATACCAAAAAAAAACCTTTCCTGTGATTGATTCCTGTGAACCTAAATTGCTTCAGTTCATCTTGAAATATTACAAACATTATAAAATATATTCTTATGTTTGCACAGCAAACAAGACGTGTACCAAAAACTGAAGGTGGACGTTTTTAGAATTATACTAAAAGGCCTTTTATTACTAAAAAAGTATAAACAATCAATCAGAGGGCAGAAGTCACATAAGATTGTGTGCAACAGTTTATTCAGCAAGGTTTTGATCATGTGAATAATATAGAGACAGTAGAAATTCATCATACTGTATATCACACAATATGCTTTATGGAATAAAGAAACTCATCTTCTATATGAAATTAACAGGATAGTTCACCCAAAAATTTAAATTCTGTCAATCACCCACTTCTTCTGAGAAACACAAAATATATTTAAAGTCATTAATGGGGAGCCAGTGTTTTGGGGTCTAATGTTTTTTGTCTTAAATGCTTTTAAAACGATGACAGAATTATTCCTTTAATTTCAGGACTCTAGGAAGTACGTACGTACGTTTTTTTTTTTTTTTTACCAATAACCTCTCCCTTCCCTGATCCTCCAAGACATTTACAGAATTCCAGCCATTACTGACTTTAGAGGTCAAAGGTTATGTCTTGAAATAACACAGGCCAGTGGGGCACAGGTGTCCACCTGATTCCAGTGAGGTGGAATGTTGCAAGGTGGACAGATACAATGTGTTTCAGATAAACTTAACCCAACCCTGATCTCCGGACAGAAAGTCCAAACAGTAAAATGATTATGAGCGTTTGTTTAAAGAGCATAAGGTCAAGTAGGACTTCAAGATGTTAAAAATGGATTTTCCTTTTCCAACATCAAAGGCTTTGAAATATGTGTAATGTCAGCTATTTATTGTCTAAACTGCAGAAAGTAAATTTAATCTCACAAGTGTGGAACAAAGTAAGAAACACAGGCAATGCGTTTATGTTGTACTTGCTGCTGCTTGAGCCAATTTTCCTTCTGATACCGTTTTTTGTTGTTGATGTAAGCAAAATAAAACTTCAGAAGATCTCAATTCCTGCTTGTACTTTGCAGTTCAAAGCAAACCACCAATTTAATTTGGCTAATTAACTAACATTGTGTAGTCGCCCTAAGGCGGTGAGGGTAAACCACTACTGCTTTTCTATAAGGAGTTGATAATGTGAAAAATACAGAGCATCCAATCAAACTCTACCCTATTTTTGTATAGGTTCACATAAATTAGCCAAGTTAAGCAGATGCCAACATGAACAGATTGTTGGACCTATGCAGTTGATTTCTTATAATTATTTATATAAATAAGTATTTGATTTTAAGGACTTTTTTGTTTACTTTTGTTTAATAAAAAAAATGTTGATACTGTGTTGGGTTTCCACTCTTGGTGACCAATGTAACATCCTAAAGCAAAGCCAGTTGAGAACCTTTTGTCAGTCCCAGCCAAATAATTTAAGAGAATAAATTCATCTTTAAGGATTTATCTGTCTCAAAATCTCAGCAAAAAAGTCTAAATCCTCAAGAAAGAGCTTTAGCACAGAGGCATCATTCATTCATTCCTTTCTCTCAATTTTTTTTCAACATTTAGCAGGGTTTAGGGACTGTATAGGATGCATTGGAATGCAAAGACAGATAAAAAGAGGCTTCTGCTTCTTCCTCACGGCGGGGGACTGCAAAAGCATACACACATAAACTAAAATACAGGGTACATCCCAACCCCCTCCACACAAACACACACACACACACACACACACGATTCCCCACAGAAATGGGACCTGAACACTGGCGATCCAAGAGAAAATGGGGGTGGAATGAAATCCAAAGGACTGAAAGAGAGAGAAAGAAGAATGAAAGCAGGAATAAACAATGCTGAAAGTGAAAAGGAAGTTGGAATGAAAGAAGTAAACTGTTTAAAAGAGGAAAAGAACAAGGTAATGAGAAGGAGAGAGCAGGGGTAACGAGAGAAAGACTAGAACAAAAAAAGGACCAAAATAGAAATTTGTTTGTTAAAGCCAAAGCCTTTTGTTTCACGTGAATGTTTTCTGCCCATTTTATCCTGACGCAAACTTATTAAGTGGCGCTTCCAACTTCCTTTTCATATTGAGCAATTCACTCGGTATAAGGGTGCACATGTATATTTCATATTCTTTCAAATGTGATGATAATTAAACCATGAATGAATGTAATGCTAATCCTCTCTTTTCTCCGTGTTTGTGAGATACAGGTTGTTGCAGTCTCAGCAACGAGCAGAGACTGCCGATGGGCGCTTTGTGCACGGCTCTGAAAAGATCCGCCAGTCTGGGCCGATGGGACAGAGTTAAGGGGGTCGGAATGGTCAGGCTGGTATAAATACTTCTCATTGTGCACATTAAGGAGATGCTCCCAGCAGGGAGTCCATAAAGCTCCAGAGGCAACACTAACACCCAATGCGGCTGCTTCCCCCCCGTCCTGGAGAAACACCTCATGTCTGGCTTACAGAAACAAGCTGAGAGTGAGGAGATGATATAAGACATAAAAGTGCATAAAAGACTAAAAGAGCGCTTGTCATAATGTTCCTGGGTTGTTTTCTAATTTATGAATTGCGTAATAAAAGTTGCTCCAACTTTACTTTTCTGTTCTATTTTCTGAATTTTTCCTTCACGGAATTGGGGACAAAAAGAACCTATAGCTTTCATCAAATAGGTGAAAACTTCTCCTTTAAAGAAAATGTTTATTGTTCATATTGCATTACAAAATAAACCAAAAATAAATACATAAATGAATAAAAAAATAATAAACACTAAGATATTTTTTCATGCTAATTATGATTAAATAATAGGCCTACTTTAATGTGGGGAAAAAAGATTCTCATTACTGAAATATAAAAAAGACAGTATTATGTATATAATAAAGAGTATTTTCACCTCATGGTAGTATATGTCTTGCTTTTATGCTGAATAGTTTTTTTTATTATTATGGGAATAGTGCAAGTAAAACATCAGGACATAATACAGTAATGAGAAATTGATGGTAAATGTGCTTAATGGTCCTGAAAATAATGTAAAAAAAACAAAAAAAAACAAGAATGAATGGTCCTAAATGCTTAAAGGATTAGTTCATTCCAAATGAAAATTTCCTGATAATTTACTCACCCCCATCTCATCCAAGATGTTCATGTCTTTTTTTCTTCAGTCGAAAAGAAATTAAGTTTTTTGAGGAAAACATTTGAGGATTTTCCTCCATATAATGTATTTCCATTGCAACCAATGGGTTGAAGGTCCAAATCAATGCAGTTTCAAATGAATAGGAATAGGGTTTTATCTAGTAAAACGATCTGTCATTTTCAAGAAAAAATTTAAAATGTGTATACTTTTTAACCACGAATGCGTGACTTCAGTGTTGACGTATGACGTGATCATGTGGAACTACCGACCCAGTGCCGAAAAATCCTCCAACTTCAAAATCGTCCGACATCGTTGTTTTACCTTTAATTTTGTAAATGGTATTTGATTTAGTCTTTACATGGTCGGTACTTCCACGTACATCACCCGTGACCTTTCCGACATATAATGACGTCACACGCCATGAATAATCACAACACCGAAAACGCGCATTTGTGGTTAAACAGTATGTAATGTGATATTTTTTTCTTGAAAATGACCGATCGTTTGACTAGATAAGACCCTATTCCTCAGCTAGGATTGTGCAGAGCTTCCGAAGCCCTTTGAAACTGCATTGATTTGAACCTTCAACCGTTGGTTGCCATTGAAGACCATTGTGTGGAGAACAATCCTGGAATGTTTTCCTCAAAAAAACTTTATTTCTTTTCGAATGAAGAAAGATAGACTTGAACATCTTGGATGACATGGGGGTGAGTAAATTATCAGGACATTTTCATTTGAAAATGAACTAATCATTCATTTAAAGTTTAACCACTTTATTGAGAGGGTTCATGAGGTTCACCCACATAGTTATTATCAACCTATTTAAATGCTCATTAAATGCAGACTTTATTATGTATTTTCACAGATCTCAGTCTATCATGTCACAAACTCTTGAAATCATCCTTTCAGCTGTTTGTAAGTATCTTTTTTTTTAAGATTTTGTCTTAAGACTAAAAAATTACTAAAAAGACAAAAAAATGCAAGAAAGAAGAAAGAGGAAAGGGTGGTTGATGGAAGGGGGGTGGGCTTTTGTATACAGAGAAATATCTTGAGATAGCCTACCCCCCTCTCAGGAGGATAAGATGGGCAAACATGAAATCAAAGTGAAAAAGCCCCACAAAGAGGTGGCAGTGGAATGATTAGAGGAAGGGGGTGGAGGGGGCTCTTTTTTCCTTGTGGCTCCTTCCCAAAAGTGCTGGGCCCCACAGTGCCATGAAAAGATCCCTTATACAGAAACTGGCTGCTCCGTCTGCCTCAAATTAGGCCCTGAACAACCCGTCATTCGGGACAGAGTATATATCTTTTATTTTATTACTCACTCACGCATCATTTGGCCATGAGATACCCTGGTGGTATCGTGGGTTTTTGTTCACAGCTGAGCCAAAGTCTGCCCAAACATAGCCAGAGCAAAGAAAGTCCATGTTTGAGTGGTGCATACCACATGATGTTCTGCAATATCATATTTAACAAAAAACACACCATCCATCATAGTATGTGATGCTAACATGAGAAGGTTATAAAAAAGAGCTTTTTACATCATGGTCTACACGCAGAGGGATTTCTCACCACATTACAGGGAGGTGGCAAATAGCCTAAATTAAGACTCAGTTAAGGAAAACATGTTAATCAGCACATTCTCGCTCATCTTTTGTCATGTTGGCTGGGAAGTTTGGGACCAGTATTGTTGTTTTACATTTATGATAAAAGGTAACAATATAGGCTCATGTTTTCGCTACTAGCCTATGATACAACTCAAAATGTGTATGTAACAGTCTTAAAATAGAACAGTTATTGTTTCATGGAGTCGAACATGACAAAATCTGGTAGGCCTACTATTCATTTAAAAATCGCTCAGAAATGAGACTTGATCAAAGAGAACCGGCTCAAGAGTCAGTGGTCGCGCTACGATTTTTGATTCACTAAAAAAAGAACCGGCTCATAAGCGTCATTCATTCGTGAATCTGACTTCATGCCTGAACGATACGATGCATTTTTTTTTCATTGATTTGCTCAGGATACTTGTCGTGCTGTATGTTTTTTATTCACTGAAAGGAACCGTCTCACAAGAGTCTTTCTCACTGGTCGCGCCGTTTGTTGTTGATTCATTAAAAGAACCGAAAGAGTCGGATCAAAGAAAAGCACTGGTCGCGCTGTAAAGATATAGAAATGGTTAAAGTGGCTTGTAAAGTTAGGCCTATTTTGAAATCGATTTGGTCGCGCTTTATGAATCACTAAAATTAAAGGGATTCATTCGTTCTAGAATCGTTACCCTGGTCGCGCCATAACCCGTTCTAAAAACACACACACGCACCAGAAACGAATGCTTTTCATGACTTGGTTCGATGTTGACTAAATGTTAACTTTTTTGAATACCAGCAGATGCTAGCTAAACTTTCCCAGGACCTGTATTGCTTTCATGTGACTCCATCTGTAATCTATAATCTTCTATATGGAATTGTGTGAGTAGGCTACCAGCACTGGATTAGTTCATTTGAAACCTGTATTTGGATTAGTTTATGCATGTTTGGTTTGATAATGAAAATCTTAATTAACCTTTAAGAAAGATTATGGTTTTTTATAGGAACCAGGACCAGTCCAGACCACTCATTTGGAAGTGTTGCGTTTGGCCTTCAAAGATGATGGTGAGTTTTGCTCTCTTCCTGTATTTTTTCCTGTCCCACAAAATAATCAAAGTGATTTTGCAATCTTTTCTTAAGAGTTTGTTTAATCATTGTGCTGCAATTCATTGTACAATACTGTGTTTTTTATTTATTTATTTCTAATGTGGATGTTATGTAGGGCTTTGCTTATGGCATATGCATTTAGCTAGGATAATGTGAAAGCCAATGTGCTAGACTTTTTTCATGAGCTTGTTCCTTTGTAGACCCTTGGCCCAAAATGTCTTACAATAAAGAGATGTCATGCACCAAAAAGGGTCGTTTTTTCGAAGGTAATGGTGCTTAGTTTTTAAAGGGACCTGGTGCGTTTCCCAATGTCAGGAGATTGATGTCATAGGTAATATACTGGCTATGAGGCGAAAGTACAATTTATGGTTTATGCAGTTGAAAAGTAAAAAATCAGCCAGGTCATTACCATCACCTGGGCCGTTTTCCATATTTTCTGAGACAGGGTGAGAAGTTTGGGTGGAAAATGCAGAGACCTGGTTTTTCTTGGGCCAATGGAACCTTACTTTTTAAAAGGTGTCCATCTGTTTTTTTTTTTTTTCTTCTTTAAATGCAGTGGAGGTACCGTCTGCTCCCTAAATCTTCCATCCCATAACCACTATGAAATAATCCCCTGACAGCTTGCCAAACTGGGAGAGGGGGTGGGATGCAGTGGGGTAAGCAAAGCCGCCTTTGTTCACCCTGGTCGACCGACTGACATTGAGTCTGTTAAGCAAGACTGTGCATCTCAAATGAATTGCGAATCTGTTGGCAAACCATGTGTTTTAATTTTTGCATAGTTTGTAAATGCATCAGTTGCATGTGTAAAAGTTTGTGCTTTTATGTATGTTTATACTCTGTACACCTGATTCACATCAGCTGTGACAGGCACGTTGCAGGTGCTCATGAGTTTGAGTACAGTAGTTTGTTCCTATTGACGCTAATGATGTCACACATTAGGTCATAACGGTGTGAGGGTCCTGTGGGATTGCACACCTCTACATTTTGCCAATTAATGTCACATGCTCACAGACTGATTGTCTGTTTGTTTAGTAGTAGTCTCTCTGAGCAGGAAACGCTTTTAAAATGACCTGTGTGTTTACCCGACCGATGCTGATGTCACTGTCTGCAAAAGGAGTGATTAATGTCTGCATTCACAAACTCTGAGAAAGGGACTCATTATTGAGAGAGGAGGAAGATGGAGGAGAAATTTAGGAAGAGATCCAAACCTGTAATTGAACAACGCATGATGAATCACTGTCACAATTCTCTTGAACCGGATATTGAGCTCTGAGTGTGTTTTTACACTGTGCTGACTTTCTATAAGATTTATAAAACAATTGATTTGTAACGGAATGAAGGGGAAACATTGCTCTTCATCAGACAGACAATGTTGTTGGAAAAGCTCATTTATCTTAAGCATATTGACATTATCTTCTCTTCTTGTTTAGTTGAGTTTAGATGCAAATCAATTAAGAATTGAATTATGAGTTGGTAAGAGATTTGATTTAGAGCAATTTGCTGTTTAAGAGAAATATTTAGTTTATTCATGAAAAAATACAGCTCAATTGACAGCTTTTGGAATTTGCTTTGGAACCAATTTGGACTTGGTCAAAGTTCTTTTTTTTTTTTTTACAGTTTTTTTTTTAAAGAAAAAAAAATATTTATGCTGTCGATTGAGCTTAAAGGGTTAGTTCACCCAAAAATTCTGTCATAATCTTCTCACCCTCATATTGTTCCAAACCCGTAAGACTTTCGTTCATCTTCAAAACACAAATGAAGATATTTTCATTGAAATCTGAGAGATTTCTGTCCCTCTATTGACAGTCCATACAACTAGGGATCGCAAAACTTCATATTCATATTAATTTAACGGTTTAGTCCAAATTTTCTGCACAGACACAATTGTGTTATATGATGAACAAACTTGAATTTAGGCTTTTATACACATATAAGCATTCATCAGCGAACATAAACAGAAGCTCATCCGTACTTGCTTGATGCATGAGAACAAACTCTTTGGTTCTTGCAGAAGCTCAAACGTCCTGCGTAACACACAAGAGTGATCCTCACTGGTTCTCGCATGTCAAGCAAACATGCTTTAGCTTCTGTTTATCAGATCTGAGGATTGCGTTGATTAATATTTATATATGAATAAAAAACGTCACGGTGGTAGTTGCATAGACTGTCAACGGAGGGACAGAAATCTCCCATTTCATTAAAGGGCACCTATTATGCCCCATTTTACAAGATGTAATATAAGTCTCAGGTGTCCCCAGGGTGTGTCTGTGAAGTTTCAGATCCAAATTCCTGACAGATCATTTAATATAACATTTAGAAAATGGCAATTTTTGGGTTTGAGAAAAAATAGCGGTTTTCTGTGTGTCTCCTTTAAATGCAAATGAGCTGCTGCTCCCAGTCCCAGAGGGCGGAGCCTTCACAGCTCGTGAACACCAGTGAACACGCGAATGAAAACTGAAACATGATACATCGGTTTGTTTTGATGATCATCTCTATCGCAGACATGTTCATGTGACATTGCAGTTCTTCATCATCATGAAATATCACCTTGTCACTCTTAACTTGAGCACACACGCCTGACGCATGCGCACAGAGAGATAGATGTCGGCGCGTCCGTGAGTAGGCTAAACTAGACTAGTTCTCTTTCATGTGATATTGCGATTAAACTGTCAAATGCACACAAGGTAGAAAATCACTCACTGCTCTTGACTGAATGAACTTTAGTAGCTTTATTAAGAACACATTTCTTACTTGAATGCTGCTGTTGAATCCTCTGGTGAGGAGATAAACATGGCGGACTGTGTACAGCTCTCTGAGGGTGGGGTCTATGCTAATACAGCAGTGTCCATCAACACTCGTGGGCGGGGCCTGTGAAATGTGATGTAACTCTACCAGGAATCTGCAAACGGCTTGTTCTGAGACACTCCTTATGATTTATGGGGATTAAAAAAAAAAAGTGGGTGGATTTTTACCAATATAGGGTGGTTGTGTACACACACTGCCAACACACATTTATGTTCAAACACCATGTAAAAGTGAATTTTGCATAAAAGGTGCCCTTTAAAACATCTTCATTTGTGTTCTGAAGATGAACTGAAGTCTTTTAAGGGTTGGAAGACTTGAGGCTCTCCTCTCCTGTCCTCTCCTCACACACATCTTCACTCATTGTAAGTAGAATACTCGTCATTGAACTGCTCATTTCAAGGACACTCAAATGATTCGGATGCATCATTACAGTTAAGAGTGTGCGTTAAGAGCATCTGTAGTGTTAAAACGACACTTAAACACTTCAGCCAATCAGACGTCCTGTCAAGCACATGAGGGGAAGTGTCAAGGTATTTGTGCTGTGATTAACATAAGTGCTTTCCTCTGTTCCAGCGCTGGTATAACTAATTAAAAAAGCCAATTATCCCGCTCAGACTGGATTTCCAAAACGTCCAAAAGGTTAACAGGCAGCTTTAATCTTTTCACCCAGCTCCCTGGCTTAGAGTGACTGTATCTAACCACCACACAGTAAGCATTTATCGCAAGATCTGATCCCTAAGGGACACACGCCGCTCCTATTGGCTGAACATTTCATGAATAAACAGTAACATGCAGGGAGACATATCTCATCTATGTAAAAAACACTTTACTCCGAAATGTAAAGGTCTGTCAAGCCTGTGCTCTGCTAGATAAACGTGTTGGTACATTAGCACGACTATTCATGGTCACCTTATGCACTGAATTTTAACTAGCTCTGCAAAATTTCCCAGAGGCTTGCGCTAACGTTCTCTAACCATAGCAAATCTCAGAGGCCTGATCTTTGGGTGGAAGAATGTTGCCCAGCTAAGGACTTGCCCGGCCGGCAGACCAAACTTTTCCATCCTCCAGCCTGCCATGACACATTCACTGTAATCTAGCAGATCAAAGGGGAACAGGCCAATCCGATTCCCATAATCCAGTCTAAGGGTGACTTTTGTGCATATTATACTGGGGAAAAAAAGATAAATCAGATTTTTTTAAGCCTCTAACGTCTGGTCAAGTGAGTTATCAACGTTTGAAAAGCAGTAGAATTGTGCCCTAGGACTTTTTTTGCTTGATGCACCACTTCATTTTTACAGCCACTAAATTCTTGATCTTTTCAATAAGAAGCGTTTCGATATAACTCGACAGAATGTGAATATTTGTCACGTCTTTATTTTAAACCACAGTTTTCTCATAGAAACATCCCTGTTCTCAGACTGTGAATGGAGGCATTGCCATTGTACTCGTAGACGCTTGTGTAAATGGATTATTCACCCTTAACTCCGATTCAAGGGGTTCGACTCACCAGCCTGACAATAAGGAGATCTATATATATAGAACAGTAGCATAGCTCTGGAATGCAGCCGTCCACCAGGCATCTTAAGAATGACAATTAGCATATTGTGTCTGACAGCTCAATCATATTGCACGGCCCGTGCAGAGATCAGGCCTTTGATTCGCTTAAGTCGGGAACAATTACAGACTGTGTCCCTGCACGGTTTTTATATGGATTCCCCTGTACGATCACACTGTACTGTAGTTTACACCCCCCTCAACATTCACACAGCTTAGCAGTCGGACAGATGGTGTGCAGTGCATTGAGATGCTGTCGAATTTGTTCCAGGCAGGTTGGGTTGATGCTTGAAGATATTTCAACTTTTTTTTTCTTCTTGCAACTACAAACCCATTCTCAGTACTACACTTTTCTTCAAACATACTTTCTTCATCAAAATTAAACTTTGCGTTCAGAAAAAAACACTTCACTGAGCAAATTCTCAGTCTGCAGTATTACACTGCCAGATCACTTTTAAACATTACATTCAAGTTTGAGTCAATCTTTATATTTAGAGGTTACACACTACATCATACTGTATATGTTGTGCTGCTACAGTAAAACAGTGTTGTTAGATGATTTCCATGTACAGCACTGTACTGTAACGTAGGGGTGGGTGATATGACCAAAATCTTGTATTTCATGATAACGATATATATCACGGTATTGATATTTTTGCTTTAAACAAGGTTTTTATGACATCAACATTTTTGATACCATTGAAATATTATAATTCTTATCACCATTTTCAGTTACTAGCCTTAAAAAATGTCAAGAGTTTTTTTGTTGTTTGATTAGCATTAATGACAGCAGGTAAATTTGGATGCTGTCACTTTAAGACTGCATGGATCCAGTATACTCGTGCATTTTCTCTCTCTGTTAACGTAAACTTAAGTAAACTTGCAAATACATGGTCACTTTTACACATAGTTATTTGTATTTAATCGTTCAAGCCCAATTAGGTGGCAAAAAGCAGTTTTCATTTGCTTCATGTCTCTCAGACAGTGTGCGCATATACCGAAATGAGTCATCTTTCACGTCTAATTATGCTTCAATGGTTTAAAATCACCTGTTTTGCAATGCTTATAAACGTATGCAAACGATAAGCTTTCGTGACCAATCCGCACCGCAACACCACGTGAGCGTGTAACCGTGATACAGACGATAGTCCTAACAAATTTCTACCGGTTAATCATATCTAGCGGTATATCGCCCACCCCTAGTGTAAAGTGATGCTGGGTAAATACCATTGAAAATACAGGGTTTGTCTGAGTCAGCTCCCTACTTCAATAGTGTAGTGCACTTTCTAGGGATTCGACCATTTATAAGGCGCTTAGGTTGTTGAAATCATCCTAGTGTGTTCCCACAATGCACCATAAAAAACAGGTGATTAGTAAAACCTAGGCTCATTGGAAAACATTTTTTTTAACACTATTAAGGTAGAGTTTAGTGTAGGTCAGGGGTGTCCAAACTCTGTCCGGTAGGGCCACTGTCCTGCTGAGTTTAGCTCCAAAATGCCTCAGCAGACCTGCCTGGAAGTTACCATGCCTATTAGGCCTAGTCCAAACGTACACGGGTATTTTTATAAACAGATTTTTCCTCCTCCATTTTAAAAAACAACCGTGTCCACACAAGCACGGTTTAAAAAAAATCTCTGTCCACATGAAAACGTAAAACATGATTTTACGCATGATTTCCACATGCAGGGCCGGCCCAAGCCCTTATGAGGCCTTAAGCAGAATTTTATTTGGGAGCCCCTCGGTGCCACCAATACGATTGACTATTGTCAATTCTTGATAATTCGCTCACCCAGTATCAATGTTAGTATTTGTAGCTGTGTTGCTTTCATCATGTCTGCCTGTCATGTTTTTACCCTTATACGGTTTTTAATTGTAACAGTAGCAAACCCACGAGAGTGGTCAGGTGTTAATATTCAAAGTCTTACAGTACTGCAGTTCAGACTGGGATATGTTCTTTTTTTTTTTTTAGGTAGTCTCTTATGCTGAATATGCTCACTTTTCCCCAGGATTCTTTGATGAATAGAAGGTTCAAAAGAATAGCATTTCTCTGAAATAGAAAGCTTCCAAAAAATCCTAAAAACATTGTACACAACTGTTTTCAACACTGATAATCATTAAATGTTTCTTGAGCTCAAATCATCATATTACAATGATTTCTGAAGCATCATGTAACACTGAAGACTGGAAAAATGATGAAAAATTCAGCTTTGATCACAGGAATAAATTACACTTTATACATTCACATAGGCAAGCTGTTTTACATTGTAATATTGTGAATTATTATTATAGTTTTTACTGTAGCTATTTTTGATCAAATAAATGCAGCCTTGGTGAGCAGAAGAGACTTCTTTTAAAAACATGAAATGTTGATTTCCTTCAAATATTAAACAGAGCTTTTATTTTGGCGGAAATAAACATAATTTTTTTTACATTCGAATGGAATGGACTGTGTAGAAAGAACCTTTTTATTTTCGAAATAAAAACTTCCAAAATGTAGGCTACGCAACTTATAATTCCAAGGGGACGATAGACTATAGCACTTGCAGAAAAACATTCACTGAGAAACTGGAAGCTATGCTGTACTCCAAAACATGCAGCACGTCAGACAAGATATTCGCACAAAACCACAGCGCATTCTCAAATCCATCTATTCATAAAAAGGTTACTGGGCAATAGACGAATGCATTTTAGCGCCGATTTTCTCACACTTTGGACTTTGAACCCTGGCTAACAAGCGAATAGTGTCCGGGCGATGGCACCGCGAGCTCGTGTGCTGTCGAAATCAATCCGTGCATATATTAGAAACATAACATTTTGCAGTTTATTTAGTAATTGTTTAAGGCCATCTCGCGATTTCAATCATCATAATAATGCAGCAAAAAGTAATTTAATGTGCTCTTGGGGGCCCCCTGGTGGCCACGGGGGCCCTAAGCAGCCGCTTAGTTCACTTATGCCTTGGGCCGGCTCTGTCCACATGGGTCCCATCCACAGCACCGATGCACTGAGGGATGCCATGAGCTCAGTGAAACCCTTCTACAAGTTCCTTTACTTTGGACTCAGTGACAGGTAACCCAAGTGGACTGTAATAGCTTCACACACTTGCCTTACTCTTTTGTATTATTGCATTCTTGCGCCTCTGTTCTGTAATACAATGAGATAACTGTGCATGTATCTGTATACATGTGATAAGCGCTGTTAGCAGAATTATTAAAAGCTACGTCCGCCATTGCATAGACTCGACTCATGTAAACAAAAGAGATAACGGCGCACAATCTGACGTCAAACAAAGGAGAGAGCGGTGCACACTTCGACTTCACAAGCCGAAATTTCCGGTTTCACCATCTACAAGACAACGCTGCAACCGGGGTTTCTAAAATTCTTCACCCTGGCCGGAGTTTTCAAAAAAGTCTGGTTTCAGTAACCGGATACTGCGATTTGCGTGTGGACGAACAGCAAAACCGCATAGAAAAAGCTGGGGTTTTAAAAATACGCGTGTTTGTGTGGACAGGGCCTACTAGTAAGACCATGATTAGCTGGTTCAGGTGTGTTTAATTGGGGTTGGAGTTAAACGTTGCAGGACAGTGGCCCTCTAGGAGCACCCCTGGTGTAGGTGGATATTATTCAAATCTTATTCAGTATATCAAATGCGATAGAACATTAACCTTTTAGCACCATCAACATACATTTCACTTTGAAAGGGTTGTGAAATGTGCAGGAAACAACTCAATATCAGAAATGTTGACACACATTTTCCAAATGGTCCTGGGTTGGAATAGTGTGGAATAGAATTTTGAGAAAGGATGTCTCTATTGTCAGAAATATGTTTTAAGATTTAGAATCAAGCGAATAGAATCAGCCATTTCTCACTGGCTAAGCAAACGTGCATTAGGATTCTATTTAGAAACTACCAATTCAAAACCTGTCTTTATTTCTCATGCAACCGTTCTACAAGTCAACTAACCTCTGTCATTTCGTGCTAAGTAAGAAAACTTTCAGCCTGACATGTGTAGCCTTTTAATGTTCAAACTAATTATTCTGATCTCAAGACTTTTCACGAAACTCATCCCACATAATTTCAAACAAATTTGGCAGCAGTACTCGGGGAGGAAGACTGCAGTTTGTCCTTGCTCGTTGACACTATGCAAACATTTGCTGGTTTCCATCACTTCAACCTCTACTGTGTTTTGTGATGAAGTCTGTCTCATTTGCCTTTCTCTTCCATTTCGTTTTTCTCTGTAAGATCTCAAGTCCTGACATGCAGGAGTTGCTCAAATCAAACTAAATTACCATGTTTTGCTAATTTGCATTTTTTTTGTAAACCCAACCTTGAGTTTATATTATATTTAATTTGGGAACTTCTGGTTTGTTTACATATGTGGGTGTTTCTTCCACTATGGGCGCCTTTGACTTGTAGAACTTTAATCGACAGAAATTATTTTTTCAAGTTTTTGGAATAAAATGGCTGACCTCTAATCAAACGTGTCTAGCATTTTATGGAATCATAAATACACATTATTAAATACTGCACTATTTTCACATTTTCAATAATTTACCAAATGACTGCCTGGTAGGTAAAACATACTTAAAAGTACACTCTAAAAAAAATGGTGCTATATAGCACTAAAAGTGGTTATTGGCTTGTAATCATAAGGGAACCACTTTTTGTGCTATATATAGCACCATATCTTTACATGTCTATATAGCACCTCAGTTATCCCAAAGAACCGCTGAAGAACCACTGAAAGTTTGGTGCTATACAGCACTTAAAGTGGTTCCCATGATTACAAGCCAAATAACCACTTTTAGTGCCATAAAGGACCATTTTTTTTAGAGTGTAGCAAAAAATAAATGAAAAAAGTTTTCAAGGCAGGTTTAATGTGACCTTCATATCACCAAAAAATAGCAGTTTCTTTTAATCAAAATCCTGTGACATAAAAGTCCCCAAATTTGATGAAACATGTATGTGGTTGTGTTTGCACATAATGATCCTATTTTGCATGAAACACAACGAACGTGTAACATCCACTAACATTTATCTCTATACAGTATCATGAATCTAGCTTACAGGGCTAACGGTGAACAAAAGCAATCAACACCCTTTATTCAGCACATTGTGTTGTGTGTAAATTTCACTTGAACTGCTGCCATTTTCCTCTGAGTGGGTCCAGATGAACTAGGGTGGTCATCAGGCCCATAGAACACATTTATCAGTTCTGCTTTTAACATACCAGATGAAAATTGATGCAAACCCAAGTCACTGATTAATGTGGTTTCTGTGCCATGCTTTCAAAATTGCACCCCATGCTGTACTTCACTTCTTGTTTTCCAGCGTGTGTAGACCAAGTATTTTGAAGTAAGCAGGAGATTTAAAGAGCTGCAGGGAAACAAAAAACCCTGTGGGATAGACTCCCCCTAGTGGCACAATGGGACTAGTGCAGTGGCCATTATTAAGGAATATAAGAGCTGATAAACTAAGAGATCAGGGTTAAGACTCGGATCAACGTAAGCCACAGGGGACGGGTGTGACTGATCTCCCCTGTGTCTGCCAGGCGGTCGGGCTGGTGGGTCCAAGCCTGGGTGCTGTCTGATTTACTAGCCCCTGGGACGGGTCAAAGAGAGCCTCGGGGAGCGGATTGCGAGGTCTCGGGGTGCACTCCTTGCGGGGGGTTCCCAAAGCCCCTAACCAACCCCCATCAGACTTTGAACTCGTATCATAACAAATGGGGCGTAAATTATAGACATGCAGCCGTTCCTGCTGGTGTGATTTGATCTTGTATTTGCAAAGGTGCACGGCCTTCTGCTTGATCAATCATGTGAAAGAGTAATTGTATTTGTGTGAGTTCATATTTTGGTCCTCATTTCAAAGCGATTTGGTGACATTTACCGTAACTGACTTCATGCATTCACTGACGTATAACGTTCAAATAAAACACAATACCCAACTCAAAAGGTCGTTCAAATTGTTAGAGATTGGCTGGGTGAATTTTTTTTCTTTTCTTATTGAATTCCTGCTCAAATTCCCAACAGGCTGTGCTGGGACATTTGCACTGCACAAAATCATTCTGAATCCTTTTAAGAAACCCCAGTTTTAACCGTTCCATACGTTCACTGAATGACTGCATCATTAAAATCATTCAAGAACATTCAAGTATTTTCATGTGACCGCACTCTCCTCGTCTCACCCTCATCAACCCACTCAAATTTCACCGAAATGAGCATCACAAAATAACACATCATGGAAAATGTTTTCCAAAAGAGCCTAATCAAAACAGCAACCAGATTTCTAGAAAGCAGGCCAACTTCGTCCATTCTAATTGAATAAGAAGTTCTAAGTGAACCTTCTTTGCAGCAGATTCTGATCTGTCCTCATGCCGTTCCACACCCGTAAGACCTCCGCTCATCTTCGGAACGCAATTTAAGATATTTTTGTTGAAATCCGAAGGCTCTGTGAGGCCTGCATAGCCAGCAATGACATTTCCTCTCTCAAGATACATTAATGTACTAAAATAAAAACATATTTAAATCAGTCCATGTGAGTACAGTGGTTCAATATTAATATTATAGAGCGACGAGAATATTTTTTGTGCGCCAAAAAAACCCGAAATAACGACTTGTATAGTGATAACCGATTTCAAAACAGTGCTTCATGAAGCTTCTGAGCATATCGAATCAGCGAGTCGATTCAGCAGATCGGAGCGCCAAAGTCACGTGATTTTAGTGGTTTGACACGCGGTCCGAATCATGATTCGACTCGCTGATTCGATACACTCAGAAGCTTCATGAAGCAGTGTTTTGAAATCGGCCATCACTACCGTTATCGTTAAGTCGTTATTTAGTTTTTTTGGCGCACTAAAAATATTCTTGTCGCTTATTAATATTGAACCACTGTACTCACACGGACTGATTTAAATATGTTTTTAGTACGTTAATGGATCTTGAGAGAGGAAATGTCATTGCTGGCAATGCAGGCCTCACTGAGCCTTCAGATTTCAACAAAAATATCTTAATTTGTGTTCCGAAGATGAACAGAGGTGTTACGGGTGTGGAACGGCATGAGGGTGAGGAATAAATGACATTATTTTCATTTTTGGGTGAACTAACTCTTTAATGTTAGTTTGTATACAGTACAGCATTTAATGTTAAAAATGCATTATAGTATAATCCTTTATTATAGAGAATCCTTTATTTGAGGTGTTATTGGTTCATTCGTGATCAGAAACGGACTTGTAACGTAATGGGCCAGGGCTCGCAAAGCCCAATGTCCCGGGGCTATGTGTTTTTCAGATGGGGTACCAAAACGTATCACTGGCCTGCCGACGGACTATCTTAAATAGGGAAATAACATTCCTTTCTTGTACGTGTGTGCGTGTACGGTTCTCGGTTATATTCACTGATCGGGCCGGCCAAGTAATGAAAAAATTACATTCCAATTAATCGCGGGTGGATGAGAGATAAATCATTGTGTTTGTTTGATAAAGATATTTTGCGAGTCCTGTGAGCATTTCCCCAGACGCTTTCAAAACAATCCCCACATGAACTGAGGAAAGCTGAAGCTCATTAAATATGCAAATCTTATCCAATCCTAGCCGTTGGCGTATACTTCCAAGTCTTCAGGGCGGCACGCCCATCAAAACTGAGCGTTTCTTCAGAGAGCCTCAAAACCAAGGCAGAAAATAGCCTATTACTTATTAATTATGATGTTTTTAAATGTAAAAACCACACGAACGTCATAAGTTGACCTCAGACAACAGTATAAAATAATTTTAAAAAAGCCAGTTCATGACCCCTTTAACACAAATTAATTGTTAATTTATGATACAGCACTTAATGCATTAAATAATGTTAAAGTATAGAACCTATAAGGTGGTACCATTTTATATTTACTGTTGTAATTTGTATGATGCAGGCCGATTTGATCTTAGCTTCTTTAGTCAGATTTTGTATATACGAGTTTGTGAACAAAATGCATGGGTAGCTGAACTTTGCTTCATGTTCTGATGTCTGTGTGATAGCACAATATTTTTATGTATTGCTATTATTAGATGCCTCGTGAAGTGTCTATCATTGCGTGACACAAGTTGAGTTGATATGAGTTTCTCTATAGGTGGAAAATGTGGTTTTGACTTTTGAGCACATGAAAAATAGTTATGCCAAAGTTATGTGCGTCACACAGCACAACAAAATAAATATTTATAAATAATAAATCAATTATATTATTGATATTATAAAATTCTAAAATAAATATATGAAGACTTCAGATGCAAAAGCCTCTAAGTCCGTCTGACGTTTTTCTTTAAAATAAGCATTTTTGTCAGGCTTCTATGTATAGGTTTCTACCTAAGAACCAGTACTTCTGAATGGGCTGAGACTGGGATTTAGTGGGTTTATTGTGGGATTTAGTATTTTATGAACGTATACTATATGCGGAGAGCATTCATTCAGTATCCGTATCTCATTTTTGACCGCTTTTAGAGGCTTTTGCATCTGAACTCTTCATATGCAAAATAATTTTGATGTCACTTTTAATCACTATTTTTTCAAAAACATAAATCTAATAAAAATAGGTTTATGCTCAAAATAAGACATTATGAGTTGGGTATATCTTACAGTGGGGTAATAATATTTCACTAATTCCCAATATACTCTGAAACAAATTTTACACATTTTTGCTACTAGTTTTAAGGATGTTTAGATGCATTTTGGACAACAAGGCAGATACTGAAAATGGCTGAAAAACACTCAAATTAAGTGTCATACTGTAATCAAAAATGGCCACACACGTGTAATTTAGAGATCATTTGTTGCACCAATGATATTCAAAATGCATCATTGTAAAACATTGATGTATTTTGAACTTGTATGGCCATTATGGGCGTCTGAGGACCATGGAAGCTGTGACATTGATTAATGAAGTACTCATGCATAAAGGGACCCCACAACTGGGGTTTCTTGGGGACATAGGCCATGTCCCAGAACACTTTCTATAACCCCTTACCCCACCCAGTTGCATATTGTCACACCTGCTTGCCAGTCACCCTGGACCCCTTTCCTTGCCTTTCTATGTCACCCTCTCTTTCGTCCTCCATGCATCTGCATGATATCTATAGGAGGTGGCACCATAGAAAATCAACTCTAATGAAACAGGAAAGGGGCACCCACAAGAGCAGCGAAGCAAATTGCACCCATGTTTATGTTACACGGCGGAGATGAAAGACGTCGGTCAGTTGATGATTGATGGGCCGGCAGTATTGCACAGATCCGGGTGGGTCAGTCGAAAAGGATCCTAAGATGCCGATAGGGATAGTCAGGAGCTTGTGAGTGTGGAGGTGGTCTTTCCTGGAGTTAATAAATCCCCCTGGACCCCAGATGCCACTGCAAATTTGGTGTCTGGTGGCCTAATAAAACTGTGGGTGATGTAGAAGTTTCTTGAAGCCCATATGGCACTGGTACGGGGTGAATATGGCAGGGTGGGCATATTTGGCGAACACATTGGGCCTGTTTGAGTCACTGGTGCCAGTGTGTGTGAGTTTGTCATACTAAGTGGCACCAGAGTGTGTTGCTGCGTCAACTTCTTCCTCAGTGTGTTTGGGACACGATGATTAATGAGTCTACAGATGCATACAGACAGGCACTGGAGCTGTGACAAATAAACAGTAAATCTCAATCTATTTTTCTGCGTCGCACACATACACGGCATGCTCAGGGTTTTCTTAGCTGAAACTAGTCTTGACAGCTACACCTGTTTTCCTTGTTAAAGTCTACAGCTTTCGATAGCTGACATTTCTGTGTAATAACATCAGAACTTAGGAATCGGTTTCCTAATTTCATAATGCATGCAGTCAAAGAGAGATTGCACTTGCAGCCAGGCATTTGAATTAGCATATAATTGATTTACTGGTGAATGATAGAGCAATATTCATCAAACTTTTCCCTTTTTTTTGTTGTTATTGTGTGTGTGTTTGTGCAATAAATTCATAAACCGTATTGTGTCTAGTTCTAATCATTTACATTAATGGATTATAAGTGCATTGGAATGCAAATGAGTGTCAAAAATATGTGCCTTTTGATTGGTGTTTGAAATCAAGAATGAAAGACAAATACATTATCTTTTTTCTTGTTCGCTCAATGGCAATGCAAATTGGCAATGGAAAAACTCTCAGAGCAAATAATCGTTTAATAGGAAAACTTATGCAGTTTTAAACTCTATAATGGATTGAGTTGAGGAAAATTTGCATAGAATTAAAGAATCAACATTAAGTCAGACTGTGGTAGAGAGTACCTTTTTGTTAGCAAATTGGAAAACAAGCAAAAGTGAGGGAGAAAGTACTCAGACATTGGATATCCGTGTTCAAAATTGAAGTAGAAATCACCCTGGTTATTCTACCGCACTGCAGTAATGGTGTTCACAGCATTGTTCTTGTACTTGAGTTTACAACCCAGTGCTTTCACATTGCCTCGAACATCTGTCTTGTTGTAGGCATCTGTAGATAACTAAGTTTTGTTACTGTGCTGTTCTTTTCTATTATTTTTCAAATCAAAATAACTGTTGCCGATCCGATTCGTCATTAATACTGAAAAGGAGATTATATGGACTTCAACATGGTATAGAAACGTGTATAGTTAAACTCTGTTGACGTCAGTACAAAAATAAAAGCATCAAAAGGCTTGACTGTGTTTCAGATCATTATTCATCCATGTTTATGAATAATCTGTCATAAATTATCTGTGACATACTTCATTGTACGCCTTTATTCATATAAATATAGCCATGACTGCATAGACTTAGTCACGCTGGCACTGACATACCATTCCACAATCATGAGCGCTCGCTCCAGTTATAGGATGCCTAATCTCTCCTTCTCTCTCGCTCTTCGAGATATCCTGCGTCGAGTAGTTATTCTTGGATGCTGAGGCAGTATGAAGCTTATTTCCCCTGCTGCAATCTCAGGCTGATAATGGTCTGTCATTAAGGCTGAGGCATGTGGTACAGTGGGAGGAGGTTTAGTCGAACCAGCATCACCACATTAGGTAGGAACGACGATGAATTTAAACTGTAACATGCATAGGCCTACATGTAGGAAAAGTTACAGTGTACTTTGAAATGTACTTTGAATGCCATAAAACACTCTATGTGCACACCGCAAGTTTGCAATGTGACAACTAGAATACTCTGGAATCAACAAATGAATGTGTAAAGTGCAATCGTTTTTTTTTTTTCGTTCAGACCCCTTTAGTAACTTTTTCTTTCAAAAAAGTCACTAGCGACTTTTCGTCTTGCTGGTTAACATGTAGTCAGTCATTATATCATACTCTTTCCATTGTCTGACAGAAAATATTTAAATGAGAACAGCTTTTTTCGACATTCAGCTATATATTGTGTTAAAATACAGTATGTGAGCATTATTAGGAGAGAAAACCGATATAAAGTGCAGACTGTTGGCGCATTACGTCATCTAGTGACATTTAGCTACTTTTAGAGCAGGCTTTTGCTTCTTTTCATTGAAAATATAGTTGGCAAAACTAGCTAGCGACTTGGGGTACGTTTATACAACAACAATGTACTAAAAATGGAAAAGTTTTCCTTCGTGTTTTTCGCGTACAGATGACAATGTTGTCAAAACGATCCCCCTTCGCACGGATCCACGAAAACGTTTGAAAATGCTGTATACAATATTAATATATTAAGGTGCATTCCAGTGTCTTTCCTTTTTCGTCAACGACCTTTTTTCACTGACGAAAACGAGACGATAACTAAATAAAAACTAGTGTTGGATGACAAAAACTATGACAAAAATCAACTGTCATTTTTGGCAACAAATAAAAACGAGACGAAAATGTTAGGGAGGGACGACTAGGGAAGAGATCCAGTCAGAACTGATATCCTGTGTAACAGATGCACAAATTTGATTTGAATGTGCTGATCTAACTTAACCGCTGGAAAACACGGCACTGTTGTGTTTAAGTTTAAGTTTAAAAAAACGTAATTACTTGAAATTAAATAAATGTTAACTGAAATAAAAATACATAAATAAACAAATTTATTTGAAGCTTTAGCTTAACCTGATATGGCCTACTGACTAAAACAGAAATACAAAGTTATAAAAACTATATAGCTGTTTTTAAAAAACAGACAGAAACTGTGAATTGAGCTCTCTTTCGTGTATTTTTAATGTCAAAAACAAAATGATGTCAAAATGTCAGTTCAAGTGACAGTCGGTTATATAATGCTTAAATGCTTAAAGGGTTAGTTCACCCAAAAATGAAAATTCTGTCATTAATTACTTACCCTCAAGTCGTTCGACACCCGTAAGACCTCCGTTCATCTTCAGAACACAAATGAAGATATTTTAGTTGAAATCTGATGGCTCTGAAAGGCCTCCATTGGCACAATGCACGGTACACTCTCAAGACCCTTAAAAGGGTGACGAGAATATTTTTTTGTGCGCAAAAAAACCTTAAATAACGACTTATATAGTGATGACGATTTCAAAACACGGCATCATGAAGCTTCGAAGCGTTATGAATCAGTGAGTCGATTCAGCAGTTTGGATCGCCAAATTTCAGCAGTTTGGCAGTTTGACACGTGATCCGAATCATGATTCGACTCACTGATTCATAACGCTTCGAAGCTTCATGATGCCGTGTTTTGAAATCGTCATCACTATATAAGTCGTTATTTAGGGTTTTTTTGGGCATAAAAACTATTCTCGTCACTCCATAAAGTTATTTTAGAACCACTGTAGTGAGAGGGACCTTGTAACAACGTCTTTAGTACCTTTTAAGGGTCTTGAGAGTGTACCGTGCATTGTGCCAATGGAGGCCTTTCAGAGCCATCAGATTTCAACTAAAATATCTTCATTTGTGTTCCGAAGATTAACGGAGGTCTTACGGGTGTCGAACGACATGAGGGTAAGTAATTAATGACAGAATTTTCATTTTTGGGTGAACTAACCCTTTAATGTATTACAATTTAACTAAACTCATTAGATTTTAGGAGACTAAATCTACTGTAGATTTAGTCGAATAAAACTAAAAACAATTCAGGTGACTAAAATATGACTAAAACGAAATCAAAATGTGCTGTCAAAATTAACAGTGGTGCATTCAAACTACCAGTTGTATGTCGCCAGTGGCCGGCGGTGAGGATGCTAGTGGCAGTGCTACTGGTTACCTACATTCACGGATGTTACTCCATGTTGTAGGCAACAAATAATTTTTCT
Organism: Gobio gobio; assembly: GCF_949357685.1. Classification (NCBI taxonomy): domain Eukaryota; kingdom Metazoa; phylum Chordata; class Actinopteri; order Cypriniformes; family Gobionidae; genus Gobio; species Gobio gobio. The sequence goes on along the minus strand of NC_137113.1, from coordinate 12,921,564 downwards.
TGCCGATACAAACAAACATTTTGGAAAGAAAAGTCTGAATATCAGTCCATAAAATGCGCAATATTAACGATAAACAGGGCGTGCTCTTTGCCATCGCAGCTTTTTATCTGCAGCAAAAGGGCAAATAGCCTCGCAAAACCATTCAAGCTTAGAGTCAGCACAGCGAGTACCACCGTATATACACACAGACATATCATAAATTATACGACAGTTGCTGACTGCTAAAATGAGCTTCTCCTTCAACTTGACTCGCACTGAAGAAGAGAGGACTTCCCTCCTATTGGTTGTCGCTCCCGAAAGTCTCTTCATTTGCATAAAGTTAAACAGCTCTGAACAGTCACGTTCACCTGTTGCCGGAAATCGCCTGGTCTCCATTTAAATGAATTGGAATGTGCTGCTTTGTCGATGCGTGTCGCTGGTAGTGTGAATGCACATTAATTCTGCGAAGCCAGTAGTGGGTGATTTTCTTCTTCTTCGGTTGTCAATCGAAATCCGATGGCGACGTCCATGCCTTTTATGGTGAGATCTTTGGCTGAACAGTCCTATCCTGGACCCACAAGCTCTATTGCAGGTGGGGCTATATATGTGATGGTGGTGGTAGCGGTGGCAGCCCTGGCTGTATTTCTCCTGGCTCGTTTCTGCTGTCTTCTGGTTGTCCTCTCCATCTCCATCTCCAGCGTAAGAACCCCATTTCTACACAGCTGTCGCCAGAGGGTACGGTCAGCAGCAACATTCTCCAGGTCTGATCTTACACTTCCTCAAGGCGTTCTTCATCTGATCCTTATAGCGCTTCTTCGGCCGTCCAGCTGTGTGTCGAGTCGATTATGATGTAGCTGGCCATAGAGCACTGCGGGGCAGCCGGCATGGGGGCATCCTTATCACGTGTCTCAACCACTGCAGCTGGCGCTGGGTGAACATGGTCTCAATACTTGTATTTCAGTGTGAGGCACACGATTTCGCCAGGTAATTCCCAGGATGCACTGGAGGCAGCTTGTGTGGAAGCGCTCTAAGGACTTGATGTGTCGGCTGTAGGTTACCCAAGTTTCACAGCTATAGAGGAGGGTGACACAGACCGCTTGTTATACTGCAACCTTTGTGGCGGGATGAAGGTTCTTGTTGTGAAAGACTCTGTGCCGAAGTCTCCCATAGGCAGCTGATGCCTGTGTAATGCGGCTCTGGATTTCGTTGTCAATGCTGCTATCCTCAGATATTTAAAAAATGGCACTACTGAAAGCTCTTCATCCCCAACAGTGAAGACAGGAAGTGTGGGTGGGACACTGGTACTCCATTGGCAAACCACTTCTGTCTTGGTGGTATTTACAGTTAAACCCATCCTTCTGTACGCCCTCACCGCCACAGCAAGGACAGTTTGAAGATCCTCTGGAGTATGGGCCACAAAAGCACAGTCGTCTGCATACTGCAAATGCAAGCCATTAGTTGGTGATATTACTTTGTAAAGAAAAACGATTTGCCTATAGATGGACACATACTGTAATACATCACACAAATGTGCATTTTTTTGTTGGTAACACGGACACAATAACAGTATCATTTTCAAAAATGTGCACTTTAAAGCCTGTTTTCAAAAGTTTGTGTGCAATCTTACAAAGTCTAATAGACACTAGACAGCTCAAAATGGCACCAATGGATGCTGTTTAACACTTATGCATGTGAATGTTTGCCTTGTTGGCTCTGTGCATGTCTGTTGCTGAGAGCGAAAAGGATTTATCTGGCCCCGTGCCATCCACAGCAACCCAATATCTCTAGTTCTGACATGCCTTTGCACTTTGATAACCAAATTTGGCCTGTTTATTGAACATTAGTGTGAGCAATAGACATGAACTCAGTAATTGAAGGAACAGTGTAATAGACTGTAAGATCACACAAAAATGAAAATTCTGTCATTTACTCACCCTCATGTTGTTCAAACCTCTATGACTTCTCCAAAACTGAGATATATTTATTATTTTAAAGAACATTGGGTTCGAAAGATTTTTTTTTAATAGACAAACATTTTTCCAAATCTTTGTTCTGTATGTGTGTGTGTGTCTGCGTCATACAGGTTTGGAACGACATAAGGGTGGGTAAATGGAGGATCTATCCCTTTTAATAGATTTGGTTTCTTCCACAACTTAGTTCATGTCTATTTCTCACACTAAGGTTTATTCTTTAGGATATCAACAATTTCGAAACCTTCTTTATTTGAAGCTAAATTGATAATTCCTTGGTTTGACATGTTTATCTATACTCTAAATTCCCTAATCTTCGAGATAGGCCTTTTTTAAGAAGTCTGTGTTTCTTGTAGAGTCACATTGTTAAAGGGGTGGTAAAACACATTCTTTTGAAGGCTTGATTGTGTTTGTGGGGTGCACTGTAACATGTGTTCATGCTTCGTTTTAAAAAAATAATAATTATTTTTCATATATTTGACCTTTATTCTACACTGCTCTGTCCCTCCTTGTAAAACGGTCTGATGGTTTCCGGGTTGTATGAAGCCAGTCCCTCAAAAATACGCAATGGGCTCAGATTGGTTAGCTGGCCCAGTGTGTTGTGATTCGCTAACCGCAGTGCACGTTTGTCGGAAACGTCCCGCCCCTTACCTTTACCGGAGGCTGTGCTTTGGTCAGTGTTAGAAACAACGGCGTCAATAAAACCATACCAATTTGAGCCCGAATCGGACCCAGACAATTTTAGAGAAGATGATCGAGCAGAATCTGTTCAGTCCTCAAGAGTAAAGACTGCGGATCTATAGTGATCGCTACTGAATGGCACTGTTACTTTTGTATTTTTAGAACGATTATAGCCAAATATCTGTCGCAAGAACTATTAACCCAAAACGAACACTAAACATTGGCTTTACTAGTAGCCCAATCAAACACAGAACCATGTTTAGCAAGCCTGTAGATAAACAATACATAAAAGCTCTAATCAAAGAATCATTTACACTAATGCCAAGTTCGCTGTTGAGATTTTAACGTTAGGTGTTTGTAACGTTAGGTGTTTGTCGGATAACGTTAAGTATGAATGAGCATTTAACAGACTGGTTTGCAGAACAGTGTTGTCATCTGTTTACTTCCCTGCTACAACCTATTACAGGAAAACACATCGATGAAAAATAAATCAGACTTACAGGTTGTGGCCAGTAAACAGCTTCAGTTGGTAAATCCATCTTTCAGGACAAGCCGTTGTGCAAATCCTGCATTGAACTCGCGAAGATTGTGGAAGCTTTCCTCCGTGAAATGTGCAGCGGGAGCGTCATGCATGATTCACACTGGCTGTGTTTGTCTCGCGCAGCTGAACCGTGGCTCATGAATTGCAAATACAGACGAATATTGTCCATTATGTCACATTTTCCAGTCTTCTCCTCCGACCCCTGTCTGTCTCGTGATTTATGATGGGCAGCATATATCTGCTGCAAATGCGACCTGTTCCCCTCTGTCTCCTACACACATGCATATAACATGCTGTATGTTAAACGCACTGCAATGCACCCCCGTCCCTAGGAAGGCTGAACAAAGCAAGTACCCCAGGCAAGGACCTGCAATCCGAATTAAAATAACAGCGTTTCGTCGGCATTGCAGCAACACCACTCCAGCTTAACTATACCATTACAACGCAGCGATACAAAATGGCCTCGCCCCCCCCTTATTTAATATTCTCGGAGCAGGGGTTTATGTAAATATTGGGGCTGGTGATGTCACCAACCCTGGAGGAATGTCTAGTAGTCCCTTCTGGCCGTTTGCTGTAGTCCTTAGAAATTGATTTCTTTAAAAGCAAATATCTCCCTTTGCTTTAAACTTTGAACGTTGTAATTTTGCAGATGTTGTTTATGCTCAAGCAGCAACATTACACGCTAGCTAAAGTTAGAATAGTGAAATCGTGGTTTACCACCCCTTTAATTCAAAATGAGCCCATTATCCAGGCTTTTTCCTGTAGTCCTTCTGTGTTCTGTGCCTCACATACTTGACGTCAATACATACGTGTAGCACAAATCCAAATATGTCTCTCTTCATGTCGTAATGACACATTAAGGCGCGGTGTATATTGTGTTTAGTTTTTCTCGAATCGATTTTCCAAAGCGAATAATGTTGGTTGAACTATTTCTGTCCATACAATGAAAGTCATTGAGGTCTTAAACAACGCTGATCCTCAGCTCTGATTAATTTGTCAAAATATCTTCTTTTGTGATATAAAAAGAAATGCATACGGGTTTGGAACAACATGAGGGTGAATAAAATATGACTCCTTTTCATTTTTGGTAACTATCCAGTGTTAGTTTGGAGAAATGAGTGCAATTGCTTGAGTAAAGCTCTAAATGGTTAGGTGTTAAAACAATCTAGGTACCAAGAGCTGGATGGTCTGAAAAGAAATGGCATCGTCTAACCCATTGGGTATCTATTGCAGGCATTGATCCACTGTGTCAAAGATTATTTGAAGAAAACATTTAAGTCTTAATGTCATTTAGAAGTTCTGACATTTATGACCATCGCTCAAAGATTAGTGGGTCGAGCTACCCATTTACCCATTTGAAGCGAAGGAGACGACCCTCATTACAGAACAAGTTTCTTTTCCTTAACTGACAGAGCGCTTTACGGGAACATTTCTTTCATCCCTCTCTTCCTTACTCACCTGGTCACGAGCACACATCATAATAAAGATGATACACGTCACATAGCGATGGCTGTCTTTAGTGACGCCTGATCTGTCAGTCTCTTCCCGCGGTCTCTGCTGGTGGGGCTGTCGTGTTGTGATAAGCCCTGTGGCATTTTCATCACTGTTCTGGCTGCACTGACGGCATTTCCATAAGAAAAGACCGAAAGCCCACAACGCCGGAGACCTCCCCTCAAAGCCTTCGCCTCATGTTCAAAGTTCGGATTAGCAATCTGTCCTCTCAAATCCCTTCAAACTGGCCTGAGCCCGACAGACCCAGATGCATCAGGCATTCAGGAGATAACTGGGGTGTGTGAACGGGGACAAGGGAATGTGGGGTGACGGTGGAGGTACCTCCACATATCTCTGGATTCCCTGGTCTATTAGTAGTCATGGTGTAGCATAGATGACCCCTGACCCTAAAAAAAAAAACCTTTTACAAAGGTCACTCGCTGTTTGCTGGTCCTGTCGGGTGATACACCCACATAGTCATCAGTGTACAAATTGGGTTTGTTATCAGTTCTTTCTGTGAAGGTCGCTTTATCACACAGTGTGTATGCATGTTGAAGACGTTGCATGGATATCAGAGTCAGAGTAAATGTCATTTTTAATTAAAATGAAGCTGTGAAGGATAGAAGTACATCTTTAAGTACTTCTTGAAAAAGTCATCTTATTTAATTTATAGTGGTGGAGCTTCTCTTAATCCCTCTTTCTGTCTCTTTCGTTGTTGTTTTTTCAATATGAAGCAAAATGTCATCAGCATCACTGTATAAAAAATACATACAAATATTTTCAAATGAAGCTCTCAGCTCAGATAGTCCTTAGAACGGCAAACACTCTTCATGTGAGAGTGGTATTATTTAAATGCAGGCTTTCATTGAAACAGCATGTAGCGAGAATGATGCGGAGGGCCAATTTCACTCACACTAGGACGCTGAAGCTAATCAGAGATCAACTCGATTATGTCAAATACTGCATATCGCTTTAAATGAAATTCATGAACCATATCACACTTTACTCAAACATGACAGGGGTTTTAATCTGTATTGGAGAGGTTTAAAAGGCTGTCTTTGTAATTGGATCTGAATAGGCAAAGTGTCTTGTTGCTATTATCATATTTCATGCTATTTCCCCTCGCAAAAGATTTAGAAATGATTTAGAAAACCCTTGCATAGTCATTATAACTCAACCACACATGTTAGGAGCATCTCTCCCCAATTTTTTTTTTTTTAGATGAGATGATTTTCGATAGAAATTAGTTTGTATTTAAACAAGAAAAAAAGGAATGCTTGTAGAAGGTGGAATTGTCAGGTTTTGAGCGTGATAATTTTTGCATTCATAAACATTATGCCCTAATTATAGCTTTGAATAATTGGCTCGTTAAATGTATGTAATCCAAGATTCTCATTAACATGGAGCTTAATTCAGTGTAGTTACAATTATGAATTAAATATTGACCTAATTAAATAGACAGCGATTAATTAGGAGACCTTTTGTGTTCAGACAGCATCCTTTGAGATGTCATTGTGACTATGAGCAACAGGAATATATATTACTTGGTAAAAACTATTTAGTTAATTAATTCATTGTATACACTCGATATAAGGTGGAGGAGATGGACCTTGAGGAATTGTAATATGGCAGGTGTATACAATTTTAAGAGCCAATTTTGACAGAACAATGGCATTTCGTTTTAAACATAATTGGAAACGTAATTGTTTCTCTATTCAAGTAGGGGCTGTACTTGTGTGCCTATTAGATGCATTGAAAGAAATCTATATTAAATCATTTTAAATAATAATATTTAAGTAAAACAAAGAATATTGAAGCATGTTGTATTATTTATTTTTGTATTACTATTTCAGTTTTACTACTTCAAAATGCCACATTTAATTCAGTTCATAATTCAATTCATTCCTTGCTGTTTCTTTGTAATTGTTTGTCAAATTTATTTGCAATTTCTGAGTGAAAATCGTGTGGCCACCAAATGGACTGACTTTTAAAGGGCCTTGGTATCGTTCTCACTGCACCATGGGGTGAGGTAGAGTGTTCATCAGCTAGATTGCATTGGAAAGTAATGTGGCTTCTGGCGTTTTTCCAAACCACATTTGCGCCCGTTGTGTATTACAGCCAGAGAGTGCAGTGCTAATGTCTTATCAGTCTGGGCGCATCTTTAGTACACTTGCCTGTGAGCTCTAATGAGCCCTAATGTTTCAACAGCATCTAATGGAGGACAAATGCACTCACAGAATTAGCACAGAATCATAGACCGCGCTCCACCTCGCCACTGCTACAGGGATTCATTAGCCAGGGTAAATATTAACTCTTCTCTGCATTTGCCAGTTAGCCAGTGCTGAGACAAGTGGGTCTAATTGATGCTGCTTGTCCAAATCAGGGATAAATGCAATAGAATATTTTTATCATGATCCCTATTATTTGTGTTGTTATTAAATTAAATCTTTTCAGGGTGGCTGCTGTGACAGGCGTGGTTCTACAGGGCTGCAAGAGCAACCTCAGTTGAGACAGTACAAATAGGATATTGGCGAAACAGATTTGGCAAATGCTCCAGTGTGTATTCGTGTTTGCGCTCAGGAGAGCTTTAAAGGTTTCTATTTACAAACTGTTTTTGCAGCATTGAGCAATGTAGCCAGTCAAAGACATATTGTTTGATTTCTTGAACTCAATGGCCAATCAGAGGTGTTTAGGTCCACGCTCAAAATGCCGGAGTTGGTTCATCTTATTATAACAAACAAAGTGTTGACTATAAATAAGAGATTCATTGTACAGTGTAGACTCATTGATTATCATAGAATTTTGTGAGATTGCGATTAACTGAAATGAGTGACATATTTTTAGTGATTATAAAGGGCGCTCTTTGCACGCTTTCTTGGCTATATATAATCCATTCAGAATTTGAATAACAGTTTTGTTTTTCATGCCGCTAAGAGGACCATTTGGGATGTCTGCCTTTACATGCATATGAACTTTAATGACATCCCATTCTTAATCCATAGGGTTTAATATGGAGTTGGCCCACCCTTTGCAGCTCTAACAACTCTTCTCTCAACAACTCAACTCTTTTGGGAAGGAATTCCACAAGGTTTAGGAGTGTGTTTATGGGAATTTTTGACCATTCTTATAGAAGTGCATTTGTGAGGTCAGGCACTGATGTTGGATGAGAAGACCTGGCTCGCAGTCTCCGCTCTAATTCATCTCAAAGGTCTTCTTTCGGGTTGAGGTCAGGACTCTGTGCAGGCCAGTCAAGTTCCTCCACACCAAACTCGCTCATCCGTGTCTTTATGGATCATGCTTTGTTCCCACAATGTTGGGAACATGAAATTGTCCAAAATGTCTTGGTATGCTGAAGCATTAAGAGTTCCTTTCACTGGAACTAAGTGGCCGAGCCCAACCCCTGAAAATCAACCCCACACCATAATCCCCCCTCCACCAAACTTTACATTTGGCACAATGCAGACAGGCAAGTACCGTTCTCCTGGCAACCACCAAACCCAGACTTGTCCATCGGATTGTCAGACAGAGAAGCGTGATTTGTCACTCCAGAGAACACTTCTCCACTCCTCTAGAGTCCAGTAGCTGCTCAGTCATGGAAACCCATTCCATGAAGCTCTCTACGCACTGTTCTTGAGCTAATCTGAAGGCTCCACAAAGTTTGGAGGTTTGTAGCTGTTGACTCTGCAGAAAGTTGGCGACTTCTGTGCACTGTGCATCTCAGCATGCGCTGACCCGACTTTGTGTTTTTACGTGGCCTACCACTTCGTGGCTGAGTTGCTGTTGTTCCCAATTGCTTCCACTTTGTTATAATACCACTAACAGGTGACTGTAGAATATTTAGTAGTGAGGAAATTTCACGAATGGAGTTATTGCACAGGTAGCAACCTATCACGGTACCACGCTTGAATTTACTGAATTTACTATATATATATATATATATATATATATATATATTATCTGACATTGTTATCAATATTTTATCACTGGAACACCAAAGTACTAAGACACTACTGATCAAAAGTGTAGAAGGAAGGATCATGTGACTCAGGGTCTATGATTAACATCTATGGCTGCAGAAAATTCAGCTTTGCCATCACAGCAATTGATTACATCTTAAAATATATTAAAATAGAAAACAGTAATTTAAATTGTAATTATGCATTCTATGGAGAAACTTTTCCTTTAAGTACCAATGGTTCAGCTTGCGCTCTCTTTTTCAGCACTATCCCATTTAAAACTAGTCTTGTTGTTTATCCACTCTTTTGACAGGTAGGAGAGTAAAGTTGCCAATCAAGCCTAGCGTTCTTCTAGGGTTCCTTTCCCTGCCACTATTCTCCTCTAGTATGGACCTATTGAATCCATCACTCGGGAGACAATAGGACAATAGTAGCCTAGCTCTTGATGGGCGTTGGAGGGGGGAGGTACTGAGAGTTTTGGGGGTGCGGTGAGAACCCCGTCACTCTTTGAGCTCTCGAATAAGAAACAGAGTTCACAGCGCCATGAATGCAGGGCCATCCCTTCCTCTGTGGCGGCGATATAGGTGGAAGTCTGGTGGTTATTGTTGTCATTGTGTTGCAAAACCCAGAGAGCTTAACCTGGGGACAGAGGCGTCACTGGGTTTTCAAGTGCACTGGAGTGAAAAACTGCACCAGGTTTTTGGAGGATTGTTTTAAAGTAGGATTCAGGATGCAAGGCGGAGGGGATAGACATTTATGTGTGTGTGGGACCTGATCCACCTCTTCAAAAAAGGATTAAGTTGCATTTTCCAGCCTCAATAACATTTTATAATGGGGTTTGTCTCAGTTCCTCGGGGTAGTTTATTAGCTCTGTGTCACCCTCACTTTATCATGTTGAAAATCTCATTTCCATTGAAGCCTTGAATTATGTAGTTTGTATTAAGCATTAAACGTAAAGGTTCACTTTGTTCTCATCTTATATTTTTTTCTGGCTAATGCCGTGATTTCGTAACTAGTTTTTCTTGAGGATGCAGGATTTACATTTCTTGTAATGTTATGCTTGCTTGGTTTTATTTATTTATTGTCTTTGCCTCACTGTGAGACTTTATATCTCACAAATTATGTTACTTTATTTTAAACTCATCTCATATTTATTTTTTAGTTTTTACTCAGTAAGAAATAGTTTTTCAAAAAAACTAAAATGTCCTTCCTCATCATTATGTGCATTTTTTAATTTTCATTTAATTTCTTAATCTTCTGAATGAAATTGAAACCTGGATCCACAGATGCATTCAATGGAACTAATTTTATGCTTCAGACTTCCACAAAGTTATTCAAGACTTTCACAATGTTATTTAAGGACAGAATACTTCCCTTTTGTACTGAAAACCACTTGCTAGTGCAGGTGGCTCATTTTATTTTTTGCCATGAATTTCAGTTCTCTGAGAGAGACACTCATTGTTCTTGTTTCTCATCGTGCCAAGTTTCCAGCATTTTAATGAACGTGTCATTGCGTGCCATTGTTAACATGCACTGATGCTGTTCCAAGCAGGAATGTGGACGCATATCCTATGTGATCCGGACTGCTGCCGTTTCCTGTGGCTAACGGTAATGACCATCAGCATCCAACACACACATTGCACAAGTAGTTCATAGGTGCTTCAACCGCTGCAGACATCTGCTACCTTTCAGTGAGGTCTAATTTAGCCTTGCTTCTAGGAGGTCAGTGAGCAGTGAGGGGGAAGTTGCGGTTCTAGATCCATTTTGAAAGTATTAATGCAACATCCCAGTGAAACAAAAGTGTATTGCGCACCAGACCACAATGGACGGTGAGTTGGAGAGAGGCAATGAGCTCGATGATGTTTGATTTATGACATACAAAAGAACTCATTCGTTCTGTTTCCCGAAGAGAGGTGCAGACCAGACTTGAATGGAAAGAGGTTATAAAAAAAACTGTTATTGAGGCACATTAGCCAAAGAATAAATCCATTAGTACCAATCAATCCTCCATTATCTTCTATTTTCTTGTAATTGGGCCTGCAATGGTTCCTGACGCTTTCTGTGACTGACGGTAGTAAATCTCATTGTGTCCGTGTAACCCTCGCCCTGCAATAACCAGTGCCGTGAAAGCCTGGTTACTTCACACCAGGTTCAGGCTGGAAGAATGGGCCTTTCTTGCTCCAGAATTGGGTATCAGGCCGATTGTTCTCTTTTCTCACTGTTGCCAGCTGTAATGAAGGGCTGAGGTTTGCAGTGAATAAGTAGGCCAATGGGAAACCTTCCTCTTCACCATATGAAGGTAATTCTCTCTTTCGGAAGGGCTCTATTGAAATTAATCAGCCTCCTCCTTCCTCTCCTCTGCCTCTGAATCTTTTCTTCATATAGTCTTTGAGACAATGAGTTTTTACAGCAAGTCATTACTCGGTTAATGAGTAACTCGACTGGACCTTAAAAAGAGATTTAGCTCATTGTTGAGGGTTGTACAATGGAAAGTTAGCTCAATCTCAAGAGGCCGTCTAAGATTACAGTACATAAGAACACTCGAAGAAAAGGATTCCTTTCTCTTTTCAAGAGTCTTTCATTAACATTTGAATGTCTTCATTCTTAAGTGAAGTTCTATACATTTTACTCAACATGAGCTCCTTTTAGAAGATTGAATCTAAACCTTTTTCAACTATAAACAAGTGGCCCTTCATACATCCATCCATCCAAATGATAGTTGTTGATTTGTTTTTGATTTCTTTGTTTGGTTCATTGCAACACATTTTTTATATATTTTAGCCTTTAACAACACATATGAACATACTATTTAAACAAACTTTTAATTGCTTGCTTTATTTATAGAAATTACAGTTATTAACAATTATGCTTATTATGGGTGGGAATCTTTAGGCACCTCACGATTTGATTCCGATTCTAGGAGTCACACATACGTAGGAATCCCTACGTTATGGGGAAAATGTCCCCACAAAGATGGCAATATCTGAAATCCTCGCCCTTGTGGGGACATTTGCTGGTCCCCATGAGGAAAACATCTTATAAATCAGATTAAGTGATGTTTTTTGAAAATGTAAAAATGCAGAATGTCTCCTGTGATGGGTAGGTTTAGGGGCAGGGGCAGTGTAGGGGGATAGAAAATACGGTTTGTACGGTATAAAAATCATTACGCCTATGGAAAGTCCCCATAAAACATGAAAACCCAAGTGTGTGTGTGTGTGTGGGCATGTTTTTGTGAAATATCAGGACACAAATGTGTATAATGACATGGGTATGACATAGGTATTACAAAAAGAGGGTGAAATATGAGGACGTTCCCCATGTCCTCACTTTTCAAAATGTTTATAAATCACCCAGAACAAGGTTTTTTTCACAGAAAGTCTCCTGTGATGGGTAGGTTTAGGTGCAGGGGCAGTGTAAGGGGATAGAAAATACGGTTTGTACGGTATAAAAACCATTACGCCTATGGAATGTCCTCAGATTTCACAAAAACAAACGCACACACACACACACACACACACACACACACACACACACACACACACACACACACACACACACACACACACACACACACACACACACACACACACACACACACACACACACACACACACACATACGGGTTTATGTGTATTACAAGGACACTTCAGCCCAAACCAGTTTTTTGCTGTATTAGGGGGACACCCCTTTGCACTTGCTCTACAGAGTTGTGGTGCATATCAAAAAATTTTGTTTTAGCCACACAACACAGATTTCACTTCAGAATTAGTTTACACTCAACACAAGTGATAATGTAACAACCTGACAAAATACACAATTATGAGGACATATTATAATTACATGCAAGCCCCGCCTATGACACAAACCATTATTATAAGGACAGTAGCTATAACACGCACACACACGTTATTATCGTGTATTAAAGGGACACAAATGTATTAATAGGACATATCTAAACATACACAAAATCAATGCATTGAGTATTGAAATGACATCGCTGACCTGAGGACAAATGGCTTATCACGTCAATATATTTGTGAACCCTCATGAGACTACTGTCAGTCAAACCTTATAGTCACAAAGTTCTGGTCTGTTAATAATGCCCTGAATATCTAAATCCTTTAAAAGGTAGTAAACAGTTTTCTGACTTCTAAACTTTAAAAGCCTCCACAGCCCCGTTCTGAATTCAGACACACTTGATCAGTTTAAGTCTACAGACTCATCTCTTTAACCATGCATACACATAATTCAATGCAAAAACAATATAATGCCACAATAATTAGCTCAATCAGAATCAAGAGTAATTCTTTTTCTGTTCATCTTTTTACACTAAGTGTGAATGTGTGAGCTTTGTCTTATCCTTGGACAACCAAGCCATATATTTTTATATGCACCCCCTAGAACACCATTAATTGAAAACTTAAAAACGCAAACACAAGCGTGAAAACATTGTGTATTATAAGGACAAAGGTGATCTAGGAGGACAAACGGTTTAACACAAACACACAAACGTGAAAACATTGTGTATTATAAGGACAAAAGTGATCTATGAGGACAAACGGTTTAACACACACACACACAAACGTGAAAACATTGTGTATTATAAGGACAAAAGTGATCTATGAGGACAAACGGTTTAACACACACACATACAAACGTGAAAACATTGTGTATTATAAGGACAAAGGTGATCTATGAGGACAAACGGTTTAACACACACACACAAACGTGAAAACATTGTGTATTATAAGGACAAAGGTGATCTATGAGGACAAACGGTTTAACACACACACACAAATGTGAAAACATTGTGTATTATAAGGACAAAGGTGATCTAGGAGGACAAACGGTTTAACACACACACACAAATGTGAAAACATTGTGTATTATAAGGACAAAAGTGATCTAGGAGGACAAACGGTTTAACACACACACACAAATGTGAAAACATTGTGTATTATAAGGACAAAAGTGATCTAGGAGGACAAACGGTTTAACACACACACACAAATGTGAAAACATTGTGTATTATAAGGACAAAAGTGATCTATGAGGACAAATGGTTTAACACAAACACGAAAAGTTTAATGCTAACCACTAGGCCATTTTTATATATATATATATATATATATATATATATATATATATATATATATATATATATATATATATATATATATATATATATATATATATATATATATATATATATATATATATATATATATATATATATGTGTGTGTGTGTATAGGAACATAAAACAGTACACCAAGTACGGGAACAAGAAGCAAAGTTTAATGTGTGCTTTTTCAAATACAAAAATAAAAAATAACTAAAATGCGAATTGAGGTAAAGCACTTTATCATTTCCCTTTGATAAACTTAAAGGATTAGTTCACTTTTAAATAAACTTTTGCTGATAATTTCCTCACCCCCATGTCATCCAAGATGTCCATGTCTTTCTTTTTGCGGTCGAAAAGAAATTAATGTTTTTGATGAAAGCATTTCTCCATATAATGGACTTCGATGGGCATCATTCTGTTCAAGGTCCAAATGACAGTTTCAGTGCAGCTTCAAAAGGGCTTTAAAGGTCCCGTTCTTCGTGTTTTTTTGAAGCTTTGATTGTGTTTACAGTGTGCAATATAACATGTGTTCATGTTTCGCGTGTAAAAAAAAACACAGTATTTTTAACACAATTTACTCATCTGTACACCGCTGTTCTCACTGTCCTAAAAACGGCTGATGAGTTCCTTTATTCTATGAAGTCCCTCCTTCAGAAACACGTAACGAGTTCTGATTGTGAAAGCGGTTCCTGTGTTGTGATTTAACAGCAGCTTAGCGCACGTGGAAAGGTCACGCCTCTTAACGGGAGATGTATGCGCTTAATGATCTCTACAGCGTCCCTGGGAAAGCCAAACAAAGGTGATTTGACTCCGGGATGAAAATAACAGCGTCTCGACGACATGGCGACAAACACACTCAAACGCAACACTTCCTTTTCTCCACGCGACACTTCCTCTTCTCCACGTGGAACAGCAACAAGACCACGCCCCCTTTTTTCGCGTATTCTTGTGGGCGGAGGTTAGTCTGTTCTACTGCTCTACTGACGTAATTAAAGCAGGCTGTACCAGGATGTAGTCCAAGCCAGCCGTTCGCTGTAGGCTTTGAAAGGGAACTTCTGTTAAATAAAATATCTCGCTTGGCATTGAACTTTGAGCTTTATAATTTTACAGGTATTATTTATGCTCTAACAGCAACATTACACACTAACTAAAGTTTGAACAATGGGATCACGAAGAACGGGACCTTTAAATAATACCAAACGACACCAGACGATTTACACTGAAACTCATTTGGACCTTGAACAGAATGATGCCCATCGAAGTCCATTATATGGAGAAATGCTTTCATCAAAAACATTAAAGGTCCCGTTTTCGTGTTTTTTTTAAAGCTTTGATTGTGTTTACAGTGTGCAATATAACATGTGTTCATGTTTCGCGTGTAAAAAAACACAGTATTTTTCACACAATTTACTCATCTGTATACCGCTGTTCTCACTGTCCTAAAAACGGCTGATGAGTTCCTTGTTCTATGAAGTCCCTCCTTCAGAAACACGTAACGAGTTCTGATTGTGCCAGCGGTTCCTGTATTGTGATTCGACCGCAGCTTAGCGCACGTTGCCCGGTTCCTGTGTTGTGATTGGACAGCAGCTTAGCGCACGTTGCCCGGTTCCTGTGTTGCACGTTGCACGTTGCACGGAAAGGTCACGCCTCTTACCGTAACGGGGAGATGTATGCGTTCAATAATCTCTACAGCGTCCCTGGGAAAGCCAAACAAAGGTGATTTGACTCCGGGATGAAAATAACAGCGTCTCGACGACATGGCGACAAACACACTCAAACGCAACACTTCCTCTTCTCCACGCAACACTTCCTCTTCTCCACGTGGGAGAGCAACAAGACCACGCCCCCTTTTTGGCGTATTCTTGTGGGCGGAGGTTAGTCTGTTCTACTGACGTAATTAAAGAAGGAAGTAGAGGGATGTAGTCCAAACCGGCAGTTCGCTGTAGGCTTTGAAAGGGAACTTCTGTTAAATAAAATACAGTCCCTCCAGAAAAACGCGATTAGGCGATCGCAAGAGTTAATGCATAATCAGCCAAAGTCTGCATATTTATGCGGGGACAGCATTTTTTTCCAAATACGCCGCACTTTCGCTGCGTAAATTGCCTATTTCCGCGTGCAAAATATTTGGGGCTAGCATGATTTCATAATCCCCGCATTTTCGTTGCAATAAAGTCACATATATTAGTAGAAAGTTGAAAAATGTTCGTTTCCTTCACACAAGAGCCGCCATTTCCCCCTGTTGCCATGGGAACGCTTTGAAGTGACGCCACCCGACGCCAACGGTCATCGAAAAGCTGCAAACCCGTGGAGAAACCATAGATATCGGTGAAACCAGAACGCACCTTAAGACAGCTGGCTAAAAAAAAAAATGTAACCTTTAAACTGCGGAAGAATAATAGTTTAATTCTATAGTTTAGAGCAATAGAGCAAGCACGATTTCACTTTTCTAACTTTAGCTAGTGTGTAATGTTGCTGTTTGAGCATAAACAACATCTGGAAAGTTACAACGTTCAAAGTTTAAAGCAAAGGGAGATATTGGCTTTTAAAGAAATCAATTTCTAAGGACTACAGCAAACGGCCGCTAGGGACTACTAGACATTCCTCAGGGGTCTCTGACATCACCAGCCCCAATATTTGCATAAACCCCTCCTCCAAGAATATTAAATAAGGGTGGGCGAGGCCATTTTGTATCGCCGCGGGGAATAGTTGTTGTGGTAGGCTAGTTAGTAGGCTGGAGTGTTGCTGTGGTATAGTTAGTAGGCTGGAGTGTTGTTGCCAATGCCGACGAAACGCTGTTATTTTCATCCAGACTGCAGGTCCACTTTGTTCAGCCTTCCTAGGGACGGGGGGGTTGCAGTGCATTTAACATTCAACATGTTATATGCATGTGTGTATGAGACAGAGGGGAATAGGTCGCATCTGCAGCAGATATATGCTGCCCATCATAAATCAAAGCACGAGACAGACAGGGGTCGGAGGAGAAGACTGGAAAATGTGACAGAATGGACAATATTTGCCTGTATTTGCAATCCACGAGCCGCGGTTCAGCTGCACGGGACACACACTGCCAGTGTGAGCGCCGCTGATCCACTGGAGCTCACAACTCCGAAAACGCCAGATAAAATGTACAAATAGGCACTCTTTATATAAATAAACCACAGATTTGAGCTTTAAACAACTAGCCTGGCTCCGCCCTCCTACGTACTTCCGCTCAATTTTCATTTTCCTTCAGTACTACGTCTGGGACTGCGGTGTATGCTTAGGTTTTCCCCCGAACAATTTTTTACCGGTCCAATCAGCGCACAGAGGGAGTGGCTGAGAGCGATGACCTTGATGTCGTGCGCTAGTTTGAGTTGTAGTTCAGTAATGGCGTCGGAGAAAGATGCGAGTGTGTGGCAGCGCTGACGAATGTCCAGAAGTTAAAAGAGTGGCGAGGTGGACGAGCGAGCGAGACCGGTGTGCGTGATTGAGACAGACCGGTCTCGAGTCCTCTCATGAGGGAGCACGGAGGCATATAAGGGCGAGCGACACCGGTGAAGGACGAGAGAGGACCAGGCTTTTAAGTTGGGTTTTGTTATGTTTGTGCGCGGCAGTCGTCCGTGAGGGGCTGCCGCTTTTACTTTCATTTTGTGTTTATTATTTGATTAAAAGTTGTTAAACGTTCGCCGGTTCCCGCCTCCTTCTTCCCTGAACAAACGAACTCCCGTTACACGGAGCAAGAACAATCACTGCTGTACTGCTGATGTTGTGGTCCGGGAAAAGTCTTTTCCAGCTCGCTCCGTTAGTGGTGAAGGAGTTGCTGAAGCCGTCCGTCTCCCACCACCCGCGAGAAAAACCCAGGCTGAATTATCGACTTTTGACAAACACCAAGGTCGTGTGGTAATGTAATTGCTGTCCGAATCCACATCTCTGAGTTTTCAAGAATATGTCACTTCAAAACTCACTGTTTTTATCCTTTATAGACCCTTTCAGAGCACTGTACGGTTGCGTGAGCTGTAATTTGCATTTCTAGACTTGTATTTCTTTAAATACTGGCAAGTGTTTACAAGAGCAAAATATTTCACCACCGCTCAAAAAATAAAAGAAAAGCACGTAAACATTTGAATTGGGCTGTTATTCAAGGCAGCATTTTTTCTTATCATACTAAGCATATGACATTTTATTGACAGCATACAATCATGTTATGATTGCACGAGATATGCACCACGAGAGCAGCGCGTTCCGATCACAAAACTCTCCTCCACTGTGAATAAATAACAATCCGAATGCACGAGGTTTTATCACTGATACTGAGGTGGTGTGCTCAGTTAATGTGAGAATCTAGGCGAACGGCGCGTGACATACGTCACGACCAAACGTTAGCGATTGGTTAGGCAGATTCAGAGTGACTCTTGGCAGATCCAATAGTTTTAAACTTCAACAGAGGACCCGCTTTCAAGGAAGTAAACGCTTGTCAATGGAGAGTGGCCAGACTCTATGTACAAATGAAATGTACGAGAGTCTGGTAAAACCAGGCTATTAAACAACTACATTATCGACTGAAAAAGTCTTAAAACTCCGTTTTGTCACACATTAACAGTAGATTTTAACAAAAAAAAGATGTGTAGCAGCCCATGTCAGCCATTTCTCAACGAGACGAGCCGCTGGCAGAAGCCCCGCCCATGACACGGATTTGCGTCTGTTGTGCAGTGAATGTCACACGCGAATGAAGCGAATTTCACCCGCGAATGAAGCGAGTAACCTCAAAATGTTCAAGCGTCCACCTTCGCGCGAATAGCGCGATTTATTTGCGTCAATCGCGTCCGGTGTGAACGCCACATGAGACGGGCGTGCGCGGCTCCCGCTGCACATGTTCAATGAGTTCAATGCAGGATTCGCACAACGGCTTGTCCTGAAAGATGGATTTAAAAACAGAAGCTGTTTACGGGCCACAACCTGTAAGTGTGATTTATTTTTCTTCGCAGTGTTTTCCTGTAATAGTTTGTATTGTTAATTGTACGTTAGCAAGGAAATAAACAGATGACAACGCTCATTTGGCTCTGCAAACCAGTTCGTTAAATGCTCATTCATACTTAACGTTATCCGACAAACACTTAACGTTACAAACTGCTCAAATTTGTATGGTTTTATAGACGCCATTGTACTACCCAAAGCACAGGCTAGTAGCCTGAGGCTACCGGTAAAGGGAAGGGGCGTAGCGTTTCCGACATACGTGCACTAGGCGGTTAGCGAATCACAACACACTGGGCCAGCTAACCAATCTGAGCCCATTGCGTATTTTTGAGGAACCGGCTTCATACAACCCGGAAACCATCAGACCGTTTTTACAAGGAGGGACAGAGCAGTGTAGAATAAAGGTCAAATATATGAAAAATAATGCTTTTTTTTTAAACGAAGCATGAACACATGTTACATTCCACCCCACAAACACAATCAAGCCTTCGAAAGAATGTGTTTTACCACCCCTTTAAAAGTAGTGTAGTTTAGGGGGATGGACTTGGCATCCCCAACCGCTTGGACTGTTCCAATATGGTGAATTACCTACGTATAGCGGCTCATAGAAACAGATGCTAAGGCGGCTTGATCTACAGATCTAATAAAGTGTTTATTGTACATTTTTTGTTGGTGTTTTTTACTAGCTTGTTCATGCTCTTCCCTACTGCTGTGCTGCTTCTTCTTCTTCTTCTTCTTCTTCTTCTTCTTACATTTTTGGTAAACTGCTTAAAAACAAAACAGAAACATGTGCACATCTAATTTAAATCAATCAAGCAAATGCAAAAAGTGATCCAGAATCTCAAATTCTAGATATGCCACTGATTTTTTAGCTTCGACTAACATTTATATATCTTTAAAATCGATTAGTAGTTAAAAACTTCCATCTTGTCTTACCAGCAGATTCAAGGTCAGGGCTTTCCAAGGCTAATAATCCAAGAATAAAATAATACTGTAATATACAGTAGGCACTGCTTGGTCTACATGAACTGAATCAAACCTTGCTAAACATGCTAGTTAAATGAGATTAATGCCCATACCTTCTGAGGTGCCTGGAAGATCCTCGACAGGTCGCCTAACTCGCTTCAGTGCTGTGGTATGAATAATATAGTTTAATATTAAGGTTTTGGTGTCGCATGTTTATTTATATACAAGAATAAACTAGAGTAAACACCATGATGGCTAGATTTCATCTCACTATTCTTTTAACCAGTCTAATAATTATCTTTGGTCTAGGCTTGTTTGAATGATTGCTAGTCTTTACTAAAGTGTTGAGGGGCTGTTTTGGCCTGCTTGTTTTGTAATAGGGAAGCAGGTTTGTACCATTAAAATTTTTTACCATTCTTTTAAGATTAATGTTTAATTGCTTTCCCAACCTGTATATACACCGATCAGGTATAACATTAAGACCCCCCTTCTAATATTATGTTGGTTACACAGTAAATATGAGGACATTATACACAACACGTATCCCTATCTGACTGTAGAACCCTCACCTGGATCTTCACTCAACCCCCACAACATGACATCAACAGTAAATATGAGGACATTATACACAACACGTATCCCTATCTGACTGTAGAACCCTCACCTGGATCTTCACTCAACCCCCACAACATGACATCAACAGTAAATATGAGGACATTATACACAACACGTATCCCTATCTGACTGTAGAACCCTCACCTGGATCTTCACCCAACCCCCACAACATGACATCAACAGTAAATATGAGGACATTATACACAACACGTATCCCTATCTGACTGTAGAACCCTCACCTGGATCTTCACTCAGCCCCCACAACATGACATCAACAGTAAATATGAGGACATTATACACAACACGTATCCCTATCTGACTGTGGAACCCTCACCTGGATCTTCACCCAACCTCCACAACATGACATCAACAGTAAATATGAGGACATTATACACAACACGTATCCCTATCTGACTGTAGAACCCTCACCTGGATCTTCACCCAACCCCCACAACATGACATCAACAGTAAATATGAGGACATTATACACAACACGTATCCCTATCTGACTGTAGAACCCTCACCTGGATCTTCACCCAACCCCCACAACATGACATCAACAGTAAATATGAGGACATTATACACAACACGTATCCCTATCTGACTGTGGAACCCTCACCTGGATCTTCACTCAACCCCCACAACATGACATCAACAGTAAATATGAGGACATTATTCACAACACATATCCCTATCTGACTGTAGAACCCTCACCTGGATCTTCACCCAACCCCCACAACATGACATCAACAGTAAATATGAGGACATTATACACAACACGTATCCCTATCTGACTGTAGAACCCTCACCTGGATCTTCACTCAACCCCCACAACATGACATCAACAGTAAATATGAGGACATTATACACAACACGTATGCCTATCTGACTGTAGAACCCTTACCTGGATCTTCACTCAGCCCCCACAACATGACATCAACAGTAAATATGAGGACATTATACACAACACGTATCCCTATCTGACTGTAGAACCCTTACCTGGATCTTCACTCAGCCCCCACAACATGACATCAACAGTAAATATGAGGACATTATACACAACACGTATCCCTATCTGACTGTGGAACCCTCACCTGGATCTTCACCCAACCTCCACAACATGACATCAACAGTAAATATGAGGACATTATACACAACACGTATCCCTATCTGACTGTGGAACCCTCACCTGGATCTTCACCCAACCTCCACAACATGACATCAACAGTAAATATGAGGACATTATACACAACACGTATCCCTATCTGACTGTGGAACCCTCACCTGGATCTTCACTCAACCCCCACAACATGACATCAACAGTAAATATGAGGACATTATACACAACACGTATCCCTATCTGACTGTGGAACCCTCACCTGGATCTTCACTCAACCCCCACAACATGACATCAACAGTAAATATGAGGACATTATACACAACACGTATCCCTATCTGACTGTAGAACCCTCACCTGGATCTTCACTCAACCCCCACAACATGACATCAACAGTAAATATGAGGACATTATACACAACACGTATCCCTATCTGACTGTAGAACCCTCACCTGGATCTTCACTCAACCCCCACAACATGACATCAACAGTAAATATGAGGACATTATACACAACACGTATCCCTATCTGACTGTGGAACCCTCACCTGGATCTTCACTCAACCCCCACAACATGACATCAACAGTAAATATGAGGACATTATACACAACACGTATCCCTATCTGACTGTAGAACCCTCACCTGGATCTTCACTCAACCCCCACAACATGACATCAACAGTAAATATGAGGACATTATACACAACACGTATCCCTATCTGACTGTGGAACCCTCACCTGGATCTTCACTCAACCCCCACAACATGACATCAACAGTAAATATGAGGACATTATACACAACACGTATCCCTATCTGACTGTAGAACCCTCACCTGGATCTTCACTCAGCCCCCACAACATGACATCAACAGTAAATATGAGGACATTATACACAACACATATCCCTATCTGACTGTGGAACCCTCACCTGGATCTTCACCCAACCTCCACAACATGACATCAACAGTAAATATGAGGACATTATACACAACACGTATCCCTATCTGACTGTAGAACCCTCACCTGGATCTTCACCCAACCCCCACAACATGACATCAACAGTAAATATGAGGACATTATACACAACACGTATCCCTATCTGACTGTGGAACCCTCACCTGGATCTTCACTCAACCCCCACAACATGACATCAACAGTAAATATGAGGACATTATACACAACACGTATCCCTATCTGACTGTAGAACCCTCACCTGGATCTTCACCCAACCCCCACAACATGACATCAACAGTAAATATGAGGACATTATACACAACACGTATCCCTATCTGACTGTAGAACCCTCACCTGGATCTTCACTCAACCCCCACAACATGACATCAACAGTAAATATGAGGACATTATACACAACACGTATCCCTATCTGACTAGAACACACACCTGGATCTTCACTCAACCCCCACAACATGACATCAACAGTAAATATGAGGACATTATACACAACACGTGTCCCTATCTGACTGTAGAACCCTTACCTGGATCTTCACCCAACCCCCACAACATGACATCAACAGTAAATATGAGGACATTATACACAACACGTGTCCCTATCTGACTGTAGAACCCTCACCTGGATCTTCACCCAACCCCCACAACATGACATCAACAGTAAATATGAGGACATTATACACAACACGTATCCCTATCTGACTGTAGAACCCTCACCTGGATCTTCACCCAACCCCCACAACATGACATCAACAGTAAATATGAGGACATTATACACAACACGTATCCCTATCTGACTGTAGAACCCTCACCTGGATCTTCACTCAACCCCCACAACATGACATCAACAGTAAATATGAGGACATTATACACAACACGTATCCCTATCTGACTAGAACACACACCTGGATCTTCACTCAACCCCCACAACATGACATCAACAGTAAATATGAGGACATTATACACAACACGTGTCCCTATCTGACTGTAGAACCCTTACCTGGATCTTCACCCAACCCCCACAACATGACATCAACAGTAAATATGAGGACATTATACACAACACGTGTCCCTATCTGACTGTAGAACCCTCACCTGGATCTTCACCCAACCCCCACAACATGACATCAACAGTAAATATGAGGACATCATACACAACACGTGTCCCTATCTGACTGTAGAACCCTCACCTGGATCTTCACCCAACCCCCACAACATGACATCAACAGTAAATATGAGGACATCATACACAACACGTATCCCTATCTGACTGTAGAACCCTCACCTGGATCTTCACCCAACCCCCACAACATGACATCAACAGTAAATATGAGGACATTATACACAACACGTATCCCTATCTGACTGTAGAACCCTCACCTGGATCTTCACCCAACCCCCACAACATGACATAAACAGTAAATATGAGGACATTATACACAACACGTATCCCTATCTGACTGTGGAACCCTCACCTGGATCTTCACTCAACCCCCACAACATGACATCAACAGTAAATATGAGGACATTATACACAACACGTATCCCTATCTGACTGTAGAACCCACACCTGGATCTTCACTCAACCCCCACAACATGACATCAACAGTAAATATGAGGACATTATACACAACACGTATCCCTATCTGACTGTAGAACCCTCACCTGGATCTTCACTCAACCCCCACAACATGACATCAACAGTAAATATGAGGACATTATACACAACACGTATCCCTATCTGACTGTAGAACCCTCACCTGGATCTTCACCCAACCCCCACAACATGACATCAACAGTAAATATGAGGACATTATACACAACACGTATCCCTATCTGAGTGTGGAACCCTCACCTGGATCTTCACTCAACCCCCACAACATGACATCAACAGTAAATATGAGGACATTATACACAACACGTATCCCTATCTGACTGTAGAACCCTCACCTGGATCTTCACTCAGCCCCCACAACATGACATCAACAGTAAATATGAGGACATTATACACAACACGTATCCCTATCTGAGTGTAGAACCCTCACCTGGATCTTCACTCAACCCCCACAACATGACATCAACAGTAAATATGAGGACATTATACACAACACGTATCCCTATCTGAGTGTAGAACCCTCACCTGGATCTTCACTCAACCCCCACAACATGACATCAACAGTAAATATGAGGACATTATACACAACACGTATCCCTATCTGACTGTGGAACCCTCACCTGGATCTTCACTCAACCCCCACAACATGACATCAACAGTAAATATGAGGACATTATACACAACACGTATCCCTATCTGACTGTAGAACCCACACCTGGATCTTCACTCAACCCCCACAACATGACATCAACAGTAAATATGAGGACATTATACACAACACGTATCCCTATCTGACTGTAGAACCCTCACCTGGATCTTCACTCAACCCCCACAACATGACATCAACAGTAAATATGAGGACATTATACACAACACGTATCCCTATCTGACTGTAGAACCCTCACCTGGATCTTCACTCAACCCCCACAACATGACAACAACAGTAAATATGAGTACATTATACACAACACGTATCCCTATCTGACTGTAGAACCCTCACCTGGATCTTCACTCAACCCCCACAACATGACATCAACAGTAAATATGAGGACATTATACACAACACGTATCCCTATCTGACTGTGGAACCCTCACCTGGATCTTCACTCAACCCCCACAACATGACATCAACAGTAAATATGAGGACATTATACACAACACGTATCCCTATCTGACTGTAGAACCCTCACCTGGATCTTCACTCAACCCCCACAACATGACATCAACAGTAAATATGAGGACATTATACACAACACGTATCCCTATCTGAGTGTAGAACCCTCACCTGGATCTTCACTCAACCCCCACAACATGACATCAACAGTAAATATGAGGACATTATACACAACACGTATCCCTATCTGACTGTAGAACCCTCACCTGGATCTTCACTCAACCCCCACAACATGACATCAACAGTAAATATGAGGACATTATACACAACACGTATCCCTATCTGACTGTAGAACCCTCACCTGGATCTTCACTCAACCCCCACAACATGACATCAACAGTAAATATGAGGACATTATACACAACACGTATCCCTATCTGACTGTAGAACCCTCACCTGGATCTTCACCGAACCCCCACAACATGACATCAACAGTAAATATGAGGACATTATACACAACACGTATCCCTATCTGACTGTGGAACCCTCACCTGGATCATCACCCAACCCCCACAACATGACATCAACAGTAAATATGAGGACATTATACACAACACGTATCCCTATCTGACTGTAGAACCCTCACCTGGATCTTCACTCAACCCCCACAACATGACATCAACAGTAAATATGAGGACATTATACACAACACGTATCCCTATCTGACTGTAGAACCCTCACCTGGATCTTCACCCAACCCCCACAACATGACATCAACAGTAAATATGAGGACATTATACACAACACGTATACCTATCTGACTGTGGAACCCTCACCTGGATCTTCACTCAACCCCCACAACATGACATCAACAGTAAATATGAGGACATTATACACAACACGTATCCCTATCTGACTGTAGAACCCTCACCTGGATCTTCACTCAACCCCCACAACATGACATCAACAGTAAATATGAGGACATTATACACAACACGTATCCCTATCTGACTGTAGAACCCTCACCTGGATCTTCACTCAACCCCCACAACATGACATCAACAGTAAATATGAGGACATTATACACAACACGTATCCCTATCTGACTGTAGAACCCTCACCTGGATCTTCACCCAACCCCCACAACATGACATCAACAGTAAATATGAGGACATTATACACAATTCGTGATCCATTAAGGGAAACGCCTGTTTTACACTGCACATGTAAGCAGTATATTGATGATGTGGGGGCATAAAGGGTTTATTCACTATAGGAGAGAGTGATTTGTGATGCAATCATTTTTCCTTTTTTTCATATTTGTGAATGGCGAATGAAATGTGTAGTTTGAAGCCCTTCTCCTTTACTGTTCTTGATGTATGGCTTCTGTGTGAATGACTAAACACATGACATTGCTCCCTATTAAAGCAACATGCGCTTGATGGAACAAAGCTGGCTGAGATTTTAGCGGAAATATGTCATCGCCACATAAGCATATACCCCAGTCAGCATGAGCAACGCAGTAAAAATAGACTTGGCTCTGAAATTATGTAGGGCCCTATAAATTCCGCGATCACGGATGGGCAGACGGAATCGCAGAATTGGCATATTAACGCGGAATCTAGTGTTAACACGGAATTTCACTGAATTTTACATATTTGGAATGCAATGCTGTTTTGTGTGGGAGAAGAACGCATGTCTGGGGAAAATGCAGACCGGGGGAAGCACAACCCCCCCCCCCGTCATTTCAGCCCCCCCTTCAAAACAATGAAAGCATGGCGAAGCGGATCACCACGGCTCTGCTTTCGCTGGTGAAAAAGTTAAGAAACTCAACGCTAAGCCCTCGGTACCGAGCAGTTCCCTCGCGGGGAGTACTTACTGTATTTTCCTTTGCTTTTAATTCACTTTAATGTACTGTATGGAAAATTTCTTAAATTAACTTGTGAGAAAATGAGATGCGCGGGACAGCGTCAGATCTGCGTCATGTTCGTCAGTGGCCGTTTTTAAAGGGACAGGAGCACTGATGATGTCTGTCATTAATGTTCATCAAAGAACAAAAGGAACAGAGACAAATGTAGCTTTAATGATGAATAATCTAGATTATTTATGCAGTTAATAAAGGTGTTGATAACTTTATTCAATTTCTATTTAGGCTATGTCTAACAGGGCTAGGCCATGGGTAAATATAACATTTATTATAATGGGTTTATGTAAAGATTGTTTTAAAAGTTTTTTTAAAGCCTAATAAATGTTAAATTGGTATCTTTCAGTGATACTGTAATGTAACGTCATTAATGTTTTACTAAGAGACATTAGTATCAGTGATACTGGCCTTCATTCATAAAAATCTGCTGTCTTTAAAATTGTATCTACATTAATTTGGAGAGTAACTGAAATTAATACAATATCAAAATATTAAAAACTCCAATGTTTTTTAAATGCAATTAATCATGATTAATTACAGAATTTTTTTTATTAATTTGAATTGATCTATTCACAGCACTAATATTTTGTTGTGACTTGAGGTACTTAGAGTGCAGTGTTATGTTGCATCATGCAGTATTTGTCTTGAAGTACAGAGTAAATGTTTGTTTGTTTCCTCAATCAATTTTAGGTCATTCCTATGTTCTATTATATTAACATTAAAAGCACAATCTTTTTACGACTAAAATAACAGTTAAGGATAAAAAAATATATAATTCCCAAAAATTTTAATGGAAAAAAATGTAATTTGGGGAAATAAAACGGAATTTGGGAAAAAATAAAACAGATTTTATAGGGCCCTAATGATGGCTGCACTGCTTATGAATGCTTTGTGATTTGCTCTTAGGTGCCAAAAAAAGATGTGTTGCTTACGCATTGCTTACACGTGCAGTATGAAATGGGTGTAACTCTCTGAAGGACATTGGCTCTCTAGGAGCAGGATTCCTTTACCCTTATTAAAGGGTTAGTTCACCCAAAAA
Source organism: Gobio gobio (assembly GCF_949357685.1). Classification (NCBI taxonomy): domain Eukaryota; kingdom Metazoa; phylum Chordata; class Actinopteri; order Cypriniformes; family Gobionidae; genus Gobio; species Gobio gobio. Next base: position 12,893,512 of record NC_137113.1, on the reverse strand, counting down.
TGAAAATTATGTCATTAATTACTCACCCTCATGTCGTTCGACACCCGTAAGACATTCGTTCATCTTCGGAACACAAATGAAGATATTTTTGTTGAAAGCTGATGCTGAGAAAGGCCTCCATTGACATTCAGTACATTTACACTCACAAGACCCATAAAAGGCACTAAAGACGCCGTTACAAAGTCCATCTCACTACAGTGGCTCTACAATAATTTTACAAAGCGACGACAATAGTTTTTGTGCGCAAAAAAAAAAATCTAAATAACGACTTTATTCAACACAAACTTTGGCCTCTGCCGTGAACTCACGAAGCACCACGACGCATGTGCGAGAATATGACGCAGATCCGGCATTCGGACACGTGACCCAGACGTGAGGAGATGTGTTTACAAGCAGAGGAAGACGCGCCGTATCTAAGCTGTTGAATTCTACATTGATCCTGCTTTAGGTCTCGTCGTAGAGCTCAATATGGGACTAAAGTGTGCATTTCATGGATTCCCGAACGCCGGTTCTGCGTCATATTCTCGCACATGCGTCGTGGTGGTTCATGAGTTCACGGCAGAGGTCAAAGTTTGTGTTGAATAAAGTCGTTATTTTGATTTTTTTTTTGCGCACAAAAACTATTGTCGTCACTTTGTAAAATTATTGTAGAGCCACTGTAGTGAGATGGACTTTGTAATAACGTGTTTAGTGCCTTTTATGGGTCTTGTGAGTGTAAATGTACTGTGACTGTGTTCGTGACTGTGTGCGTGACTGTGTGCGTGACTGTGTGCGTGACAGTGTGCGTGACAGTGTGCGTGACTGTGTGCGTGACAGTGTGCCTGACTGTGTGCCTGACTGTGTGCCTGACTGTGTGCCTGACTGTGTGCGTGACTGTGTGCGTGACTGTGTGCGTGACTGTGTGCGTGACTGTGTGCCTGACTGTGTGCGTGACTGTGTGCGTGACTGTGTGCGTGACTGTGTGCCTGACTGTGTGCCTGACTGTGTGCGTGACTGTGTGCGTGACTGTGTGCGTGACTGTGTGCGTGACAGTGTGCGTGACTGTGTGCGTGACTGTGTGCGTGACTGTGTGCGTGACTGTGTGCGTGACTGTGTGCCTGACAGTGTGCCTGACTGTGTGCCTGACTGTGTGCCTGACTGTGTGCCTGACTGTGTGCCTGACTGTGTGCGTGACAGTGTGCGTGACAGTGTGCGTGACTGTGTGCCTGACTGTGTGCCTGACTGTGTGCGTGACTGTGTGCGTGACTGTGTGCGTGACTGTGTGCGTGACACTGTGCGTGACAGTGTGCGTGACTGTGTGCGTGACTGTGTGCGTGACTGTGTGCCTGACAGTGTGCCTGACTGTGTGCGTGACTGTGTGCGTGACTGTGTGCGTGACTGTGTGCGTGACTGTGTGCGTGACTGTGTGCGTGACTGTGTGCCTGACTGTGTGCGTGACTGTGTGCGTGACTGTGTGCGTGACTGTGTGCGTGACACTGTGCGTGACTGTGTGCCTGACTGTGTGCGTGACTGTGTGCGTGACACTGTGCGTGACTGTGTGCGTGACTGTGTGCGTGACTGTGTGCGTGACTGTGTGCCTGACTGTGTGCGTGACTGTGTGCGTGACTGTGTGCGTGACTGTGTGCGTGACTGTGTGCCTGACTGTGTGCCTGACTGTGTGCCTGACTGTGTGCGTGACTGTGTGCGTGACTGTGTGCGTGACTGTGTGCCTGACTGTGTGCGTGACTGTGTGCGTGACTGTGTGCGTGACAGTGTGCGTGACTGTGTGCGTGACAGTGTGCCTGACTGTGTGCCTGACTGTGTGCGTGACTGTGTGCTTGACTGTGTGCGTGACTGTGTGCCTGACTGTGTGCCTGACTGTGTGCGTGACTGTGTGCCTGACTGTGTGCCTGACTGTGTGCGTGACTGTGTGCTTGACTGTGTGCGTGACTGTGTGCCTGACTGTGTGCCTGACTGTGTGCGTGACTGTGTGCTTGACTGTGTGCGTGACTGTGTGCGTGACTGTGTGCCTGACTGTGTGCGTGACTGTGTGCGTGACTGTGTGCCTGACTGTGTGCGTGACTGTGTGCGTGACTGTGTGCGTGACAGTGTGCGTGACTGTGTGCGTGACAGTGTGCCTGACTGTGTGCCTGACTGTGTGCGTGACTGTGTGCTTGACTGTGTGCGTGACAGTGTGCCTGACTGTGTGCCTGACTGTGTGCGTGACTGTGTGCTTGACTGTGTGCGTGACTGTGTGCCTGACTGTGTGCCTGACTGTGTGCGTGACTGTGTGCGTGACTGTGTGCCTGACTGTGTGCCTGACTGTGTGCGTGACTGTGTGCCTGACTGTGTGCCTGACTGTGTGCGTGACTGTGTGCTTGACTGTGTGCGTGACTGTGTGCCTGACTGTGTGCCTGACTGTGTGCGTGACTGTGTGCTTGACTGTGTGCGTGACTGTGTGCCTGACTGTGTGCGTGACTGTGTGCGTGACTGTGTGCGTGACTGTGTGCCTGACTGTGTGCGTGACTGTGTGCGTGACTGTGTGCCTGACTGTGTGCCTGACTGTGTGCGTGACTGTGTGCCTGACTGTGTGCGTGACTGTGTGACATGCATGTTTGAAGGAGAATATATAGAATAAAACGAGAAGACCCAAAATGCAGTCACTTTTCATGAACACTTACCATCTGCGATGCTTTACTTCCATCTCCACAGACGAGTGAGGCAGGTTCTTCAGTCTCCGAAGTTACCTGCGTAGATTAACAATAAACTATAAATAAATCTTTAACATGATTAAAGCTTATGTTTGAATAATTGTTTAGAGCAAAATAACATTTAAGAAATAAGGGTTATGAAAGTCACTAGTTTACTATTACTATTGCTATTACTTGCAGAAAATGCAGTTTGCATTTCTGGTTCACTTACAACTTACAAATATATTTATAAGAACCAATAAAACCATATACATACCATAATTGTTTTCCATTAAAACGGAAATCAAATAAAAACACTTCAAGTGAACTGTCATAGGTTTGGAGTCTTCTTTCATATTCCTCTTTATTAATGACCTCTCCTCGATATTCCATCAGACATCTCCTTTTTGAAAGTGAGAAGTGGTGAACACTCCCGACCTAACAAAAGAATTAGTCTGATTAATCAGAGAAAAGTTTTAAATAAAGATTTAGAGCAGGGGTGGAAATCCCTGACTCAAACATAGGTCTGCGTTACTTACCTTTGAATGAAGTGATATATTTTGCTTCAAATCCATCCTTGTCTTTTTACACATTGATCATAATATACAGCCTCCTCTTCTGGGCCTTATTCCTGCAATTTTCTGCAAAGGTCCAGCAAGTCATTTTTTTTGTGATTTATTGTTTTATACATAAAAGCATCTTACATAATGAAAGAAACATTCTGTGAAAACATATCCTTGATATTTTGAATACTGAATAATACTGAACTTAATGATTTGACAGACAGGGTTACAGCTGAAATACCTGAAACCTTAAGACACATTATTTATAACTCATAGCGATCTATTAGCTCAGACTAAGTAAAATGACAACATTAAAGTTATCATGCAGTTACAGAATCTGTTGCATTTCTTAGGGATGCACAAATAATTATTTCAGTACCGTTATCATTCAGATTCAGATTAATGTGTTACAGTAACAGCTGAAGCTGAGAAGCATTACGACATTTCGCTAAATAATGTGATCTTAAACGACAGTAATTATAGTTAAACTAAAGTTTGGGGTAAAACTGTGGTTATTTAAATGGTAATCAGTAAGCCAAACAAAACATGGTTACACTTTTACTATAATAAAACCATGGTTTATTTTCGTAAGGGATGTTTCACCAAAGCTAACTTGATTAAAAGTTCATGCTCTTTAATTTCACAGTTGTCTTAATAACAGTCATAGTTTAAATCGTTATAAACTAAAGCAGATTTTAACACAGATAGCAGCTGTGCTGATCATTGATCTTACCTGTGCGACTGCGATGAGTGATGATATCGTCAGAAAAGACTTCGGTCAGGGGAAAAGGCTTCAGTGTGCAGTGTTTTTATAACTTAGTCCATGTAACATGTGGCTATTATTTTATACTTAGAATGATATATTTTCCAATACCGTCGTTGTCGTCGACCTGTGTTAAAGGGGCTTGAGTTTGACAAATTCCAACATTATGAGGACTTCTAGCGGTCAGCCAATCAGAAGCCGCGATTCATACACACGTATTAATAATTAATGAGGAGGCGCAGTACCAAGTCCGTCCTACAGAGGCGCACTTCCGATACACACGTCATACACAAATTCAGGTCTATGTGAATTATAAAGACATGTGGAGAAATTTTGGATTTTAGCTCCCCCTAGCTTCTGGAGCACTTCTACATTCCCCGAATTATGAGGACATCGGCCCTGTCCTCATAATTCAAAATGTCCTCATAATGTGGCGTGTATTCATGTCAAATGTCCTCGTAAATCACATAGGCGCACACACACACACACACACACACACACACACACACACATATGTAATTATAAACACTTTTCAAAATAATTACAAATTACCAAAATTTGATTACAACAATTGTATGGTAAGAATTTTAAATATATAAACTAATATAGCTACAAAACAAAAAAGCAAGTAGTAAATAATAAAGATGAACATATAAACATATTACAAGCAATAAACAAAGAGTGCTTTCAGTATTTAAGAGTATCTGAACGTTTTCCATTTAAGAGCTGAGGGTGATTTTTCTCTCATCTTTGATTATTACTGATGACATCATAGACCACGGGAGATCAAATAAGCTGCCTTCACACTAATGCGCAGATATCTTTTGAAATATGTGTTTACATTGATTTTGTGTCATAAAAGCATTTTGAGATGCAATTAAGTTGATTTTCACTTTAAAGCACACCGCCGCATGCATTTGAAACTGAAAGCAGCCTTCAATGAGTGAGTTTCATATTTTTAATATTATAGCCCACTGCATTCAAAACAACACAAATGATGCCTTCGTAGAGCACATGAGGAAAATACCAGCGGGCAAGACCGCGCATTGCAAGCGGAACATCAAGCAAAGCGCGCGTCATCCGCAGCAAAACCTGTGAATGTCCTTGTAATTAGCGTGTAATTAAATCAACCTATCCAAACTTTATGAAAGATTATATTATGGAAGGTTCGAGTGGTGTGTGAGAGGAATTGGAAGCATGCAGAATACGGGAGTTTCTAAAGTACACACATTTCAGAATCGATTCTGAAATTCTCAGAATCCATCCAGAATCGTTGGAGAGAGAATCTGAATTGATGCATCGAATATTATTATTTTTCTATCCAATGCATATGCTGTTATATTATTTTATATACTTCAGAAGACTGAAGTGCAAATTAATTCATGCAAATTAAATTCTCCTATATTATTATGAGGTTTTTATTATGATTATTGAACTATTAATATTGTTATTATACACTCTTGCCACAAATAAAAGCCCAACTTGTTCCTGAAAAAGCCACTGCAGGTTCCACGCTGTCTCCAGACAGGTCATGCAGTGAAAGTCGCTGTAATTACAGGGAGAGCTCATTACTTTATAGTCATTATCAAGGGGTCATGACACCTCAGTAGAGGGAAGAACAGCTGGTAGCCAGTGCTGAGGTCCAGCCCAGAGCTGCTCAAATGACCCACAGTCCACCTGCCTTCTGGAGACCATCTCCATCACATCAGGAAGACCCCACAGACATACACAGAGCGAACAAAGCTTCCCCCACGGCTACGGCAAGCTGTTACGAATCAGGGAGAGGACAACTTCATAAACAGGAGCATTAGCATATAAAGAGGGAGGAAATGCCAGTTCATCAGACCCCCTGGCACTCTTAAATGGCCGATAAGGGCTCGCCAGCGTCCCAGAGCACAATCAACGCAGAGAGGAAGAGAAAGTGTGTGTAAGGATGTCACCTGGGTCTCATGGCCTCAGGCCAAGAAGAGTCCTTGTCGTTATCTGATGGATTGTGTGTGTGTGTGCTGTGATCTTTGATTCAGTGTCCTTTCTTTTTGCCCTTTCACACATTCCTTCTTTCTTTTTTCCTTTCCCTCTTTTACTTTGTTCGTTCCTTACTATTTGTTTCTTTTCATCCTCATCTCTTCTTCTTTCCCCTTGTTTTTTTTAATTTTCTTTCCGTATTATACATTAAATAACCTAATGTCAGTATTTAGAGATTAATTACATTGTTTTCTGTATATATTGTGTGTATGTATGTGTGGCAGTATTTTTGGGTATACATTGTGTATGTATGTGTGTTGATTGATAGATCGATAGATGGATGGAGCCTTAGTATAAACACAAAATCTAAAATCTGTCCAGTTCCAAATTAGTGATTTGCAATGAGCTCCTCATGCCAAATAAAGGTCACTAAACATGTAATGGATGGCCTGTCAATAGATCAATCCTGTTACATCATCAGTTTAAACTCAATTAGATATTTGAAGTCAATGAGATGTTGCCAGATTGCCAGTGAGTTCATATGAATACAGTCAATAGTATAGGTTACACATTAACCAGACGGTTCTTCCCGTGATTCTGGATGAATGGAGGGAGGGAATGAACTCTCTGCACAGCTCTAGGTGCTCAATCAAACATGCTTTTAACGACATGAGGTCTTCCTGCTGTCCTTGAGTTTACAGTCCCACTTATTTCTCTATGGTTCATGACCCTGATAATATCAGTCATCAGCTCCTCACCGCACGGAATGACTCGTCTGAAAGCCTGTAGAACCCTGTAGTGTGATTTAAACCCCAGGACAATCTCCAGAGATATTCATTCTGCATGCCAGACGCTCTCCCTGGCAGCTGTCTCCAGCGGCTTGCCTCTTCTGTTACATCCCGTTTAGAAGAGCGATAGTGTTCTTCGTCGAATCCAATTCCTCCTCCTCCTTCGGTTCGTCAATGTTTCTCTGTTGCTGCATACAGCTGCTGGTCTCTAATGGAGAACCACACTGATGGGCCGCTAACTGCGCTTGCTGAGTCACTGCACTGACAGATGGGAGGTGTGTATGTGTGTGTGTTTATTTGTTTGCTGTAACGATTCATAAAATGTTTTTCTTAAGTGTGTGTTTATGCATAGCAACACAAGTGTATAGTTTAGAAGTACAAGTGTATAGCACATAGGTATTTATATATACTGTACACCGATCAGGCATAACATTATTAGCACCTTCCTAATATTGTGTTGGTCACCATTTTGCAGCCAGAACAGCCCTGACCCGTCGAGGCATGGACTCCACTAGACCCCAGAAGGTTTGCCGTGGTATCTTGCACCAAAATGTTAAAGTCCTGTAAGTTGCGAGGTGGGGTATCCATGGATCGGACTTGTTTGTTCAGCACATCCCACAGATGCTTGATTGGATTGAGATCTGGGGAATTTGGAGGCCAAGTCAACACCTCAAACTCGTTGCTGTGCTCCTTAAACCATTCCTGAACCATTTTTGCTTTGTGCCAGGGCGCATTATCCTGCTGAAACTGGTCTGCAACAATGCTTAGGTAGGTGGTACATGTCAAATTAACATCCACATGGATGGCAGGACCCAAGGTTTCCCAGCAGAACATTGGCCAAAGCGTCACACTGCCTCCGCCGGCTTGCCACATAGTGCATCCTGGTTCCCCAGGTAAGCGATGCACACGCACCCGGCCATCCACGTGATGTAAAAGAAAATGCGATTCATCAGACCAGGCCACCTTCTTCCATTGCTCCGTGGTCCAGTTCTGATGCTCACATGCCCACTGTTGGTGCTTTCGGCGGTGGACAGGGGTCAGCATGGGCACCCTGGTCTCCAGCTGTGCAGCCCCATATTCAACAAACTGCAATGCACTGTGTATTCTGACACCTTTCTATCAGAACCAGCGTTAACTTCTTGAGTAATTTGAGCTACAGTAGTTCTTCTGTTTGATCAGACCACATAGGTCAGCCTTCACTCCCCACATGCATCAATGAGCCTTGGCCGCCCATGACCCTGTCGCCAGTTCACCACTGTTGCTTCCTTGGACCACGTTTGATAGATACTGCCCACTGCAGACTGGGAACACCCCACAAGAGCTGCAGTTTTGGAGATGCTCTGACCCAGTCACCTAGCCATCAAAATTTGGCCGTTGACAAACTCGCTCAAATCCTTACGCTTGCCCGTTTTTCCTGCTTCTAACACATCAACTTTGAGGATAAAATGTTCACTTGCTGCCTAATATATCCCACCCACTAACAGGTGCTGTCATGAAGAGATAACCAGTGTTATTCACTTCACCTCATAATGTATGCCTGATCTGTGTGTGTGTGTGTATATATTACCAAGATTTTCTGTTATATACTTAGTAGCGGTTAAATGAATAGCAGAAAATGTTTACCTTGCAGCATAATAATTATGAAAATGAAAAGCATTTGCACTCATTTCAGCCTATTAACCCCCTGCTAAATTTCATGATTTTATTATAGCATTTAGCATGTTGTTTAGTCATTAGATTTACATTATAAGCCCGTTTCATGAGAATAACTTGGTTCATATTTTTTTGTGTATGCAAATAATTGTTCATAAATAGCAGAACACATTTACCTTTGATCTTACTCCGTTGAATATGAAAATTAAAATAATTTGCACTAATTTCTGCCTTTTCATCCCCCTCGCTGACTTTAACAGATTACCGAATTATATTATTATTAGTTGTAGTGTGTCGTCTGGTCATTAAATTTGCATAACAAATGCATTCTGTATGAGAGTAATTTAGTTCTTGCTTATTTGTGTACGCTACCGTTTATGCATAGCACATTCATCTTGCATCATAAAGCATTAAATATGAAAATGAAAAAGCATTTGCACCAATTTCTTGGCTTTTACCCCCCTGCTGACTTTAACAGATTACTTAATTCTATTATAAGTTGTAGTGTGTTGTCTGGTCATTAAATGTACATTAGAATAATTAAAAGTCCTTCTGGAGACAATACCATCTGTACAATTTTATGTATGCCTTCCACTGAATAGCATGGGAAGTAACATCCTGGTGTGTCCTATCTGCACCTGAGTCTGCCCCTGGGCCGATCTGCTATTAATTATCTCTTCCCAAGTTCTTATATCCTCCTCCTATCGTGCTCAGCCAAACATCCTTGTCTTTTGATTAACGCCTCTCGTTCTTTTCATACCCTCTCTTTCATCCCCCACTCCAGAGTTAAACATTTCCCTCTGGTGCCATGTGGTTATTTACTTCCTGTAGTGATCGGCTTCATCCTGTGTACAGATTTCAGACACCGGGACCTGGTTCTGCAACTCTTTTAAGTGTCCTTGCCTCACGGGGGCACCTGTTTTTTCCCTGCCTCTTTAAATACAATTGTACACTTTGTCCGCAATATGTTTTTTACTCTTTCAAGTGCCATTGGACGCCTCAGAAATCTTAAAAAAAGATTTAGAGACTGTGAGACACATATGGGCCACTACTTAAGGTTCATCTCAGAAGTTGTATTGACATTGTCTATTTTCCAAAGCATTGAAGCATTGTAGCTCCATACAATGAGATATTGTGCCATTTAAAATGTAAATGGTGCACATTTATAAACTCATACATAAACCCACTCTGCTCTTCTGCCATCTCTGCATGTTCCTTATGCCTTTCCTCCCTCCATTTTACTTGACCTATAGGTTTAGAGCGCGAGCAGGATCCAGCACAGATGGTTCAGCACTTGTTGGGCTGACCGCTCCGACCCCAGATGCTGTCCAGATGCGGGTCAGTGCTTGGGCGCAGGGGTCTGTCCGTGTGAGTTATAGCTCATCGTTATGAACTGAAACCGAAAGGACCAACCCAAGACTCCGTATAACCGACTGAGCTATATGGCATGACATTGCTGGAAGATTGAATTGCAAGTTCCTTTCCTTGTCCTGACCAGTGAAGGATGCATACTGACCAAAAACTGGATAGAAAAACATAGAAAGAAAACCGCAGGGGAGCAAGTTGCCAATATTCTGGCACTCAAAACATCCACTGCTCTCAGAGTAATATAATTACGCTCTAATGGTGTTTACCAGACACATAATGGCTATTTGATGTCTAACCCATTTAAAAAAGGGAAAGGTTCTCTTGATAGTAGAATAATCAATATTATCAAAATGTAATTGGAAACTCTCATGAATGTAATAAGCAATTTCATTTGATTTATTCAATTGACTGGCACTTTTATCCAAAGCGGCTTATCCATCAGGATGAGTTTTATCAGTGCGAGTGTTTCAAGGGAATTGAATCGTGATCTTAATTGAAAACTTCGATTGATTGTTGATTACCACAAAAATAATGTCAACTCATTCCTTGTTTTCTTTAAAAAAAAAAAAAACTGTGAGGCACTTTGGAAGTGAATGAGGCCAATTTTAGGATTATTTAAAAACAGAAAATACTACATTTAAGTTTAGTAAACGTTCAGTAGAGTGGTTTACCTCATATTTAAATCTAAGAGAGCAGTGTGTAAAACATTTAGGATACAAAAGTCATTGTTTATGTGAAAAAAAATGGGCTTACCTCAAGGCTCAATCATAAGCTTTTTAGCTTGTTTATAAATGATTTGCCATACCAGCTTTATGCGGTTAATACAGTAATTTATACATCTACTAAGTCATCTGCCAAGGTTGCTGCCATTTTAAATGAACAAATGGAAAGGATATCTATATGCGTAAAAAAAACACAACTGGTAACGTAAGCACTTTGAGAGGAGTTACACTTTCTAAGTAAGTTGAATACGAAAGGCGGTTTTATTTTACTTTATAATGTTTTATAACATTAAACCCCCAGAACCGTGTGGATTACTTTTATAATGGATGGATGCACTTTTTTGGGCTTCAAGTTTTGGGCTGTCATTCACTGCCATTACAAAGCTTATAATGATTAGCCAGGACATTTAATATTAATTTTGATTGTATTCGCCTGAAAGAAGAATGTCATATACACCTAGGATGGCTTGAGGGTGAGTAAATTATGGGATCATTTTCATTTTTGGGTGAACTATCCCTTTAAAGGGGTCATGAACTGGCTTTTTGTATTTTTTTTAATACGGTTGTCTGAGATCAACTTGACGTTCGCATGTTTTTTAGATTCAAAAACATCATAATGAATAAGTAATTGGCTATTTTCTACCCTGGTTTTGAGGCTCTCTCAAGAAACACTCGGTTTTGATGGGCGTGCCGCACTGAAGACTTGGAAGTCAACGCCCATGGCTAAAATTGGATAACAGTTTTACATATTTAATGAGCTTCAGCTTTCCTGTGAGTAGGCTACACAAGGAATTGTTTTGAAAGCCTGTGAGAAACGGCAAACGAAATGATTCGTCCCACAGGGCTTGCAAAATATCTTTATCAAACAAACACAATGATTTATCTCTCATCCACCCGCGATTGATTGGAATGTTATTTTTGTATAACTTGGCCCGCCTGATCGGTGGATATAAGCGCGAACCGTGAAAATCACACGGACTGCATGATCAAAACTCTCGATTGTATTTTTCCTTCAAATATCAAGTCAAGAGAGTGAACGCACATCAAGAAAGGAATGTTATTTCACTATTTAAGATAGTTTTGGTAGCCCATCTGGAAAACACATAGCCCCGGGACGTTGGGCTTTGCGAGCCCTAGCCCATACATGTCCAAGTCTGATCCCGATTCGCAATGAACCAACAACTCCACAAATACAGGATTCTTCAGCCTGTGACAGCATGCTAATGTTCAGTTAGACACGTACACATAATCAATAGATATCAAACGATCTGTAACAATGCAATACTATCACATATAAAAAGTGTGGTTAATCTCATCCTGTCTGCAAATCCAGTCTCTTGTTTACAAACGAATCCAGGGAAATGAAAGAACAGACGTGCGATGTCTTCCCCACGTGAGCTGGATATTCATTAAAAATAAAGTTCATCCATGCATTCATAATATTGGAATCCGAAAGAAGCTTATGCGGTATGTTTAGAAATTCTTTCCGGTTTAGCTCCATGTAGGTCTGTGTTATGTTAGTGGCACGAGTCGGTGGGCGGGGTTACAGAATCAGGTGTTGTTCTTCTTCTGTTGAGGCGGAGCTTCACTACACTCTGACATCATAGCCTGGCACATTCTGAGATCGAGCGTTTGCTGGGCCTGGTGTCTATAAAAGCTTTTCTTTGACTAACAAGGAAGTTTTCAGCTCTGAAACTTAAGAGGATATTCTTATGTTACCATGACCTTTTATATATCAAAAGCTCAAGGGAAAGTGGATTTCTCAATTCATCACCCCTTTAACTAAAAAACTTGAAATGGTCTATAATCGTGCTCTAAAAATAATGGATAAAAAGCCAAATCGATGGCATAATTGTCATAAAAAATGGAATATGCTTAGTTTTAGAAATTTAAACAATTTGTCATATATCAAATTGATTTTTAAATGTTTGCACAACAAGGCACCATATGTTCTGTGTAAATTGATAAAGAAACAGGATAATATACATAGAACCACTACTACAGCGGGTGGAAATTGCAGGATTGATTTCCATAGAACGACACAAGGGCAAAGAGCCTTTTCTGTAAAGGGCTCCCAATTCTGGAACATATGTTGCCAAATGAGTTTAAAGCAATACATGACATAAAGTTTTTTACATTGATGGTAAAGCACTGGTTTAAAACAAGCCAGAGCTGTACACATGTTTAAATGTAATAAATGTTTGCTTTAACCCTCTGGGGCTCTTCGGTCATTTCTGACCCAAATTTAGTAAAATTATGTAAATAATTGGGGACAGGATTTGAAAAGTCGAAGTGGTTGTAAAAAAATAGACACACTCAGGACCTTCAGGTCAAAAATCACCCCCATAGGAAATGAATGGGAAATTGGCAAAAATATGTAATATATTTTTTTGTGCAAACAATCTACAAATCAGCCAGGATGCAGAAGAAAAGGACTCAACAGTGAAGGGGTGAATCTCTAAAACATCAAGAGTGCAAAACCGACAAAAAAACTCTCTCTCACACACACACACACACACAAAAACACAATGAGCTTTTGTAATGGCACGCGTTAATTTTTGTGTGCGTGTGTTTTTGTGTGTATAAGTGTGTGTGTGTGTGTGTGTGTGTGTAAGTTTTTTTGTCTGTTTTGCACTCTTGAGGTTTTAGAGATTTACCCCTTCACTGTTGAGTCCTTTTTTTCTGCATCCTGGCTGATTTGTAGATTGTATGTACAAAAAAAACTAATTTCCCATTCATTTCCTATGGGGGTCATTTTTGACCCGAAGGTCCTGAGTGTGACTATTTTTTTTACGACCACTTAGACTTTTCAAATCCTGTCCCCAATTTTTTTTGGGTGTTCCTATACCAAGTAACAATATAGTCACCAAGTTTCGGACCATTCCGATGAAGCTACGAATTTTTTTTTTTTTTTTTATAAAACGCAAGATCCACTATAGTAGCAAAAATGTGCTATTGCATGATAAAAATGCTCAATGTGTCCACCGGATGGCACCGATCTCATTTAAAAAATTGCTTTCATGAGGCCTAGGCTTAACTCTAAAATGAAATACAGCTTTAATAATAATTAAAAAAAAAATATATATATATATACATATATATATATATATATATAATATACATATACATATATATATACATATACATATACATATACATATACATATATATACATATACATATATATACATATACATATATATACATATATATACATATACATATATATATATACATATATATATATATATATACATATACATATATATATATATACATATATATATATATATATATATATATATATATATATATATATATATATATATATATATATATATATATATATATATAAATACATTTTTATTATATTCAATGGGAAAAATGGGTCATAATTATTGCATAAATATTAATTATAAATCATAAAATTATCTCAAAAATATTATTGTACAAAAATATATTTCATTGATTTTACTCAAATCTTTTTGATCTTAATCCCGCCCTCCGGGTCATTTTTGACCCGAAGGTCCTGAGTGTGACCCATAAATGACGAACCCCAGAGGGTTATCTTATTCATGTTGCCATTGGAAGTATCCTTAAAATAGGTTCAGGTCATTTAGGTATGTATTCGTATATACTTCAGCTGAAAGCTTTATTCTATAATAAGCAGCTTTTTTCCTTTTTTATATTTATTTAATTTTTAGAAAAGCTTTTCTAGGGACACGAAAGGCAAATCAGCTTCTGCTAAACGCTCTATATGCAATACATATTTTCCAGTTTTTGACCGGAATCATGTTTTTTGTACTGTCCCTATTCAAATAAATGTATAAATAAAAAAGCAGTAGTATTTGAGATATAAACCTGTTAAACAGTCATTTTTGTAAAATCTTTGTAATTTTTTTACACTTTTTTTTTTTCACAGAAAAATAAAATAAGTCATTATTTCCGAATTAAAATCATATTAACATGCATATTTATTTATAAAAGTATTTTAACGTTTATAGATTGCCCCATTTACTTTCATTGTAAGTGCCTCACTGGAATCTTGAAAATGAGGTAAAAGTGGAAATTAATTTGTGTAGTAATCAACATTATGCCACAAATGCTGTAGATTGAGCTTAATTTTATACTGAAACCGGAATATTAATTTCATGCTGCTTGAACAAACACCAAATGTTGTTTATGCCTGAAGCAAACAAGTATTTTATTAAACCTTTTCAAAAGGGCTGCTTCATGAGCTCTTCCTGCTCTAACGCTATAGATCAAAAATACGGTCAGCCACTGGCCCAAAAGTCCTCTCAGGCCGGCCCGCAGAAGAAGAGCTGCTCTGTCGTCATGTTGTTCCTCTATAATTTGACGGCCGGGTTTGAATGGTCCCTGAGAGTCGTTCCGCCTGCACTAACAGAAATAAAAGCTCTTTAATGGCTGACTGTATCGTTTACCCTCATGAACCTGACACAACCTCCTTCATTCTTGTAGCAAGTGCAGTAAAACCCAATGAAGCAGGGAAATATGTTTGCCATATGGCCTTTGATTGTTAGAGAAAAAAACGGAGCTGGGGTCAGAGGGCAGAGAAAGGACACCCAGAATTCTCCAAGAACCGCCCTGAAGTGTGAGAATACCGACAGTGCGAACATTATCCAGACATAGGAGTGAAAAGTGTGTGTTGTAAATGTTGGTTTGAACATTACATTTAGGATTTATTTTTCTGTATAATTATTAAATACATATTTATAGTGTGGAATATTACTTGATACTATTTTATTTTATATGAATATTTTACTAGTTAGGGGATTTAATAATATTACAATAATTCAAACATTGTCATTATTATTTTTATTATTCATTTGTTTATATGTTATATGAATATGAATTATATGAAAATGCAAGACACAATGTGCTTGTTTTGTCTTCTGATGCCTTTGAAGTGTGTGTGTGTTGCCGTTTGTGTGCTTATTACCCCCTCACGCAGTGTTAAGTGTTGGCAGTATCAGCGTGGCTGTGATGGATATGATGAATAGGAGGTATCGTGGTCCGATTACTGCATTAATCTCTGCTGCTGCGATTGCTCTCTGCGGCTTCTAGATTAATGGTGATTGGCTTTTTCAAGGCCATAAGAGCTCAAACTGAGGTCTGATAATTAGGTTTACTAATCATGCTTGCATTAACCCTGACCTTTCACCTCCTCCTTTTCTTTTTCTCTCTCTCTCTTTCCCCCCCACATCATCTTCCCATTGAGTCTGAACCTGTCATTTTTCTTATCTAAGTCCTTAGTACTGTTTTTCAAATGAGAATTATCATAATTATTTGCGCATATGGGCATTTAATGCCATGAATAAATCAGAGCGATATCTTTCAGGAGGCCTGTGGATATGGAAGCTATTCGAAGTCATTTCTGCAGGGTTGTTTGTAATAAATTACAGTACGCAGTTCAATTGAAGTTCACTGAGCTGACCAGTTGGGGGCAGTGCACTTTATGTTCCCGATTGGAGACCCCCAAAAATATTGTATTCTGGTCTTATTTGTCAGTTAAAATATTCAAAAACCTTTGAAATAAGACCCAGGAGATATTAGGACTTGTTTTTAGAGAATCAGTATTTAATACAGCATTGGCAGATTTAAAAAAAAAAAATATGTTGAGTATAAAATGTAAAAGGATCTTCTAGGACTGGATACACTTTTATTTAAGATACAATATTTAAGATGCAATCTATGAAAACAAGTAATGGCTTTCTATGCAGCGTTACTTCTCAAGTATTTATCATGGATTTTTAGAAATAGGCCCTATGTACCAGAAAACAAGTAAAATGTATGTATTGATTGATTGACTCATCTATTGATTGACTTATTGAATTATTTATTTATTGACTTATTTATTGATTGATTTATTGACTTATTTATTGATTGACTTATTGACTTATTTATTGATTGACTTATTTATTGATTGGCTTATTGACTTATTTATTTATAGATTTATTGACTTATTAATTGATTGAGTTATTGACTTATTCATTTATTAATTTACTTATTTAATGATTGACTTATTGACATTAATTAATTGACTTATTGACTTATTTAATGATTGACTTATTTATTAATTGACTTTTTGACATTTCAATTAATTGACTTACTGAATTATTTATTATTGACTTATTTGTTGATTGACTTTTTGACACATTAATTAATTGACTTATTGACTTATTTATTGATTGACGTATGTAATGATTGACTTAATGACTCATTTATTCATTGACTTATTGACATATTAATTAATTTACTTATTGACTTATTGATTGATTGACTTATTTATTGGTTGACTTTTTGACATATTTGATGATTGATGTATTTAATGATTGACTTATTGACTTATTTAATAATTGACTTTTTGACATATTAATTAATTGACTTATTGACTTATTTATTGATTTACTTTTTGACATATTAATTAATTGACTTATTAATTGATTGACTAATTTTAATTATTTATTTTTTTATTATTTACAATGCAACCTTTTATTTACCATAAAACAGGCCTAGCTGTGATAACCATTTAAAAACAGTCAGTCATTTCATTACTTCAGTTTTTAAATGTTTATTGCAAAGTCTTACCCAATAATCATATGAAGATGGGCTTTCAATTGAGTAAAAAAAAAAATCTGATTAGGCCTAATATTTAAAAAGTTATCTTTATATGCTGTTGCGTTATAACAGTTACATGTTTGTTGATGATCAGGCAATGTTTCATAGCTTGTGGAATGTCTTGAGTATCTGAACGTCTTCAAGATGATCTCTTGTGTGTGACTTTATTAATTCAATCGTCCTCATCATACCCTGTTTTGTCTCTGGTTGGCTGTAATTTTGCTGGCATGGCTCCAGTGTGATTTGCTCCATATGGCAGCATGAGATTCCTATATCTCTCCCGGCTCAATGCGGCTTGCTTTGAAATCCAAGAGCAATAGTGGAGGTATGTTTTGGCCTGATTCAGTGGCATGTGCCCAACGGCGTGTGTGTTCAGGGTGGCATTATTCACACCTCAGAGAACAATGTATAAGGGCAGTGACTCCGACCCACAATCCCTCACTCGCAGAAAACAAGATATACAGCCTTATAATGGAGATGGGCTACATTTTTGGTACAGCATATGCGAATATGTGGTCATAAATCATACAGATTTTGTTTTATATGCAAGGAATAATAAAAGAGTTCACATTATTTTTCACATTAAAGTTCTCTACTTGTCATCCTTAGGCAGTTTTATATTATAAAAATGAATGTAGTCCTGAATGAACATTATGTAATTAGTTTTGTTAGTTTTTAGCTAGTTTTAGTTTTTGATGATGTGCTGAAGTTCAAACTGAGCACCGGAATGGGGAAGAAATGTGATTTAAGTGGCAACATGGCATGGTTGTTGGTGCCAGACGGGCTGGTCTGAGTATTTCAGGCTGAACACACAACCATCTCTAGTGCTGCGTCCAAATTCGCCTACTTATACTACGACCTACTCTTTTTGTGAAGAAAAAGTACATACTTTTCAGTGTGTAGCAGAAGAGTATGCAAGCTTTGGGACATACTACTTCGTCATCTATAACGGACTCTCAGTTATGTGCATACCGTCACTATTTAAACTGCCCTGTCAATCATCTTCACAGTTAAAATCCTACACATTGCACACATTGCGCAATTTAATTTCCTACCGTATCGGAGAGAAATGTAGTAGCATGTTGATCTGCCATTTGTGGGTCTTTAATGCAGAGACTCTCCTCATGTTTGCAGTTTAAATATAATGTTAAGTTAAAGTTAAAGTTAAAAGTCTACACGTATCAGTACAAAAGTTCACAGTGCTGCTGCAGGTGAAATATAATGTGGATAACATTGAATACATATCTTAGTCAGGTTAAATACTGATAATTGATCTCTCAAGCCCCTTAATCTAAACTCTATAACGGTCAGACTCGTAGCCTTCATCCATCATGTTTGTAGGTTTTGTTAACACTTTTTATCCGCGCTTGTAGTTCTAATCGAATCCTTTGAGCCGTTAGAGTCTATTCTTTTACGGTCTACGGTTAGAGTGCACATCGATCTGCACTTCGAATTCTGACCGGAAATAGTAGACCATCCAGGTTTCTTTGGAATACTCTTTTCAACATACTACGATTTGGGACATACTAATTCTAATTTCGAATGGTCTAAAAAGAGAAAATATCCAGTCAGTGGCAGTTCTGTGGGTGAAAATGCCTTGTTGATGCCAGAGGTCAGAGAAGAATGGCTGGTTCGACTGATAGAAAGGCAACAGTATCTCAAATAACCTCTGGTTACAACCGAGGTCTGCAGAAGAGCGTCTCTGAATGCACAACACGTCGACCATTGAAGCAGACGGGCTACAGCAGCAGAAAATCACACCGGTGACACTCCTGTCAGCTAAGAACAGAAAAGTGATGCTACAATTTGCATGGGCTCGCCAAAATTGTACAATAGAAGATTGGAAAAATTGTTGCCTGGTCTGTGGAGTCTTGATATCTGCTGTGACATTCAGATATAGGGTCAGAATTTGGCATAAACAACATGAAAGCATGGATCCAGCCTGCCCTGTGTCAACAGTTCAGGCTGGTGATGGTGGTGTAATGGTGTGGGGGATATTTTTTGGCACACTTTGGGCCCCTTAGTGCCAATTGAGCATCGTTTAAACCTCACAGCTCACCTGAATATTGTTTCTGACCATGTCCATCCCATTACGACCACAGTGAGCCCATCTTCTGATGGCTACTTCCAACAGGAAAACGCATGATGTCACAAAGCTCAAATCATTGAACATGACCAGTGTTCATTTTGACAGCAAATTTTGATTTAGTTTTGGTCAGTCTTTTGACTAAAATGCCATTTAGTTTTAGTCATATTTTAGCACCTGAATTGTTTTTAGTTTTAGTCTAGATTTAGTCGACTAAATATCATAAGATTTTAGCCGACTAAATCTACAGTAGTCTCCTAAAATCTAATGGGTTTAGTTCAATTGTGATACATTAAGCATTTAAGCATTACATAACCGACTGTCACTTGAACTGACATTTTGACATCATTTTGTTTATGACATTAAAAATACACGAAAGAGAGCTCAATTCACTTTTTTGTTAGTTTTTTAAAAACATCTGTATAGTTTTTATAACTTTGTATTTCTGTTTTAGTTAGTAGGCCATATCAGGTTAAGCTAAAGCTTCAAATAGGTTTTTTTATTTTTTTTTATTTCAGTGAACATTTATTTAATTTCAAGTAATGAAGATTTTTTTAAATGGTTTTAGTTAACTATTATAACCCTGATACTTTATTGAATATGTGTCAAATACTGGTCTTTCCTCCTGACTATGAATTAAATGGGAATTCAATTAAATACAGTTTATTGTGTAACCAAAAACGAATATATAATGCATGACTTTTAATTACAAACAAGCTTGATTTTCGTCATAGTTTTTGTCATCCAACACTAGTTTTTATTTAGTTATCGTCTCGTTTTCGTCAGTGAAAAAAGGTCGTTGACGAAAATTATTCGTCAACAAAATTAACACTGAACATGACAATGATTCACTACTCTCAACTGGAATCCACAGTCACCAGATCTCAATCCAATAGAGCAGCTTTGGGATGTGGTGAAACTTGAGATTCATGGATGTGCAGCCAATAAATCTGCAGCAACCGCATGAGGCTATCTGGCTAATATGGACCAAAATCTCTGAGGAATATTTCCAGCACTTTGTTGAATCTATGCCACAAAGAATTAAAGGGATAATTCACCCAAAAATGAAATTTGTATGTTTATCTGCTTACCTACAGGGCATCCAAGATGTATGTGTCTTTGTTTCATCAGTAGAACACAAATGAAGATTTTTAACTCCAACCGTTGCAGTGTGATAGTCGTATAATGCACGGCAATGGGGATATTTTAGAATATGAGAGCAATGAGAGTTAAAACACATAGACATACGAATCCTTATTAAACCATGCGGCTAGTGGCGACACATTGATGTCTTAAGACACGAAACGATCGGTTTCCGCGAGAAACCGAACAGTATTTGTTATTTTTTTTACCTCTTATCAGACGAATGTCATCTAGTATTCCCAGCGCCATAACTTCCGGCGAATAAGGTCAAAATACTGGCGCGATCAAAGATATATATACGTAGATGCCTCATTCAACCGATCTGTGCAGGCATTAATGAGGAATCTATGTATATATCTATGTATATATATATGATCGCGCCGGTATTTTACTTGTATTTTGACCTTATTCGCCGGAAGTGATGGCGCGGGGGCGGCTGATGCAGAGCCATAGAAAAAAATGAAATACATTTTTAAATATGGATATTTTTCTTACACAAACGCATCGATTCGCTTCAGAAGGCCTTTATTAACACCCCGGAGCCGCGTGGAGCACAGATGCATTTTTTTATGGACTTCATAAACAGAGCAACTATTACTGCTATTATAATGCTTGGATTAGCCAGAAAATGTATAATACAACTCAGATTTTAATTCTTCTGAAAGAAGAATGTCATATACACCTCGGATGACTTGAGGGTGAGTAAATCATGGGCTAATTTTCATTTTTGGGTGAACTATCCCATTAAGACAGTTCTGAAGGCAAAAGGGGGTCCAACCCAGTACTAGCTAATGTGTACCTAATAAAGTGGCCAATGAGTGTAAAGGCTATAAATGTTTTAGCATTTTAGAGCTTCCAAATTTCAAAAACTAAAAGTAATTTCTGCTTTGTTTTACAATTTTAAACTAAACCTGTTTTGTATTTTATAATAGACCTTGATCACAGCGGAATTGGTACCGGAAGTGCTCGTCGAAGCAGTTTATCTATTCTTCCTGTTATGTATATTTTCAGTGTGCTTGTTGAATAAGCGCCTCTTAAAATGAGCATCTGCAGGATGATTTCAAAATCCGAGACAGGAGAAGAGATATTGTGAGGAATGATTACTGTGAACAGGATTTTCCAAATTCAACAGAACTTTTATGAAACATACATGATTATTTCACCATGCGGTGTCAGTGCTCGTCTAAACTAGTGATGCGACATTGCAGTGTGTGCGAGACCTGACGAATAAGATCGGAATGAACATATTTAATTGTATAAAATATTGTATTCATTATTCTGTCATTTTTCATTGACAATCATTTCACTGTATGTAACTCACACATTTCTACCAAAATTCTTAATATTCAAAGGATTCGTGGTATCAACGTATTACTGTTTAAGGTTAATTCAATGTTTAACATCATTAAATTTCTTTAAGGCATTTACCGCACATTCATTTATCAATGTTAATACTGCTCTTACGATGATTAACCATGGTTTACAAATAAAACCCAAAAAATTGTTATTGTAGTTAAACCATGGTACCGAAACAGGTATGAAATGATCAGTATGCGAAAAACACTGTTATTAAGAAGATGAGCACTGGACTGCGGCAAGTTATTTGGGAAATATACTTATTTATTATTCAGAATGCACATTTGGAAGGGAAATAATACATTTATAGGAACATTTCAGCAGGCTGAAGATATGAGATATAAACATCCTCAGTTTCGAAATGCATAGGTCTACTACACTACTCTCGAACTTACTCCAGCGTATTATTTTAAAAGAAACAAAACAAACAAAACCTCCTCCATCAGCAGCCAATTCTCCACACCACAAACCGACACACACCTCTCAACAGCCATCACACACACGCTCCCCTCCTTCTCTCTTCTCTCCGAAGAAGATGTCTCCAAACTCATCCTTTCCAATCATCCCACTACCTGTCCGCTTGATCCTATCCCCACCCACCTCCTTCAGGCCATTTCTTCTTCTGTTACTCCTGCACTCACTCACATTGTCAACACCTCTCTTCACACCGGGACCTTCCCCACAGCATTTAAGCAGGCTCGGGTAACCCCACTGCTTAAAGGTCCCATGGCATGAAATTTTCATTTTATGAGGTTTTTCAACATTAATATGAGTTCCCCTAGCCTGAATATTGTCCCCAAGTGGATAGAAATGTTGATCGGTGTAAACTCGAGTTCTGGCTGTCTCTCTCTGCCTTTGAGAAAATGACAGGCCAGACGAGCCAATCCTGAAGTCTCCTGGTTTGACGTCCAAGCAGGAGTGGTTTCCTCCCTTTCCTCCGCCCAGAGAATCTGGCACACCCATGCAAGTGCTCGAGAGATCATGGGTTGTGAAAGAGTGAACGCTGGCAGTTTCTCAGTGTTTGGATGTACAAATGAAAACCTAAGTCTTTTTTCAGTTCCTTCTGATCTGTGATCAGTGATTTCTTATGTGTAGCTAATTATTTATTATTCGTGCACACCCTGCTGCTTCTCTCTCCCGACAGAACGGTGTTTTCTATCTTGTGAGTCAGTGTTTTTGTACGTCCTCGTTGCGTCTATCTGTTCTAAAATGTGCATACAGTCGTTTCTGCTCAACATTAGCAGAGTTACATCCTTAGAGATAAACCTCACACACGCCGAAGCTCGGGCTGCACTGGCCCGGCCTTCAACATCCCCGACCCCCAGTACTGCATCTGGCCCACAGCGGAGGCACCACACGCTGCGCAAGATTAAGCAGAAGGGGGGTAAGCGTGAGCATATCCGGGCTAGGCAGCTAGCCCCACAATAAACTGGATTACTTTCGATTACTGCGCTGTTGTGTCTTTGTTTGCGCTGTGTACTCAATGCGAGTGAACGCTGGCAGTGACGGTTTTCATATGATAGGAAAATATAAAAAAAATAATGCTATTATCAACACTTACTCGTAACTCGTTCATCTTGACAGCTGTAATGGTACTTTGCATGTGTTACAAAGATGGTAATAATGATGAAGACGGACTCAGTGTGACTGAGACTCATGTTTACTCAGAAACTCTCAGATACAAACACAATAAACTCGCGCTGACAGACAGCGATCTCATAACTCCGTAGTTACTATAAATAACTTTGTTAGCAATCGCTGAGCTCAGTCTCTGGTACATTAGTGATGTCCGGTTCGCGAACGATCTTTCTTTTGAACCGGTTCTTTTTAGTGAACCGAATCAGTTCACCAAATCGGACTGAATCGTTCTAAACGGTTCGCGTCTCCAGTCAGCGCTGATCCATAATTTACTAAAGTTACTAACTTTCTGACATGAGTGACAGCCCCTCCGACTAGAAATAGACTAATAACCTGCAGTATATGCTGTAACTACAACCGTTCACTGAGCTGAGACTGACAGAACTGATGTGAAGTGAACTCAGGTCCATCCGTCTCTCTGGCAGCAGCTCGTGCCTGCTCGTGCCTCGTAGACCTCGTTAAACCACGCCCCCTCCGCTCATTTCGAATGCAAAGATGTCAGCCAATCACAACAGTGGGCGTTTTTACTGAAGTCTCACAGCAGACACGCCTCTTGAAGCAAGGCATTCAGCCACAGGGCAAACAGCAGTATAGAAAAAATGCCTTTTATTTCTAAATTATGACATTTTATGATGTAAAAATCATACTAACAATATAAGTACACCTCAGGAAACATTATAAAATAATAGAAAAATGCCAAGCCATGGGACCTTTAAGAAACCCTCTCTAAACCCAGCACTTTTAGAAAACTACAGACCCGTATCCCTTCTGCCTTTCATTGCAAAGACACTTGAGCGAGTTGTGTTTAACCAGCTCTCTACGTTTCTTGAACAGAACAACCTCCTGGACATCAACCAATCCGGCTTCAAAAGCGGCCACTCAACTGAGACTGCCCTGCTCTCAGTTACGGAGGCAATGAGACAGGCAAGAGCAGCTTCCAAATCCACAGTACTTATCTTACTGGATTTGTCTGCTGCTTTTGACACAGTTAATCACCAGATCCTCCTGTCAACTCTCATGAAGATGGGCATCTCAGGAACTGCTCTCCAGTGGTTCAAGTCTTACCTCTCGGTTAGGTCCTTCAGGGTGTCATGGAGTGGTGAAGTGTCTAAGTCACATCATCTAGCCACTGGCGTTCCCCAGGGCTCAGTGCTTGGACCACTTCTCTTCTCCATCTACATGTCATCACTGGGATCTGTCATTCAGAAACATGGCTTTTCCTATCACTGCTATGCCGACGACACTCAACTCTACTTCTCACTTCAACCAGATGATCCCACGGTTGGTGTTCGTATCGCTGCCTGCCTAACAGACATTTCTGCCTGGATGAAGGAACATCACCTGCAACTCAACCTTGCAAAGACAGAACTGCTTGTGGTCTCAGCCAACCCAGCACTTCATCACAATCTCTCCATTCAGCTAGGTTCATCAACCATAACTCCGTCCAGGACAGCCAGGAACCTTGGAGTTGTGATTGATGATCAGCTAAAATTCACTGACCACATTACTGCAACAACCCGGTCCTGCAGATTTGCACTATACAACATTAGGAAGATTAGACCCTTCCTATCAGAGCATGCCACTCAACTACTGGTACAAGCTCTTGTTCTCTCCAGACTGGAATACTGTAATGCTCTTCTAGCAAGCCTTCCGGCATGCACTATCAAACCCTTGCAACTGATCCAGAATGCAGTGGCGATGGTGGTCTTTAATGAGCCGAAGAGAGCGCACGTCACGCCTCTCTTCATCAGTCTGCACTGGCTACCAATAGCCGCTCGCATCAAATTCAAGGCACTGGTGCTCGCCTTCAAAGCAACCACTGGCTCTGCACCAGTATAACTAAAATCGCTTGTTCAGACTTACACACCCTCCAGGAACTTGCGTTCTGCCAGTGAACAACGCCTTGTGGTGCCATACCAGAGAGGCATGAAATCGCTCTCACTGACCTTTTCCTGGACCGCCCCCACTTGGTGGAATGACCTGCCTATCTCAATTCGTGCGGCCCAGTCTGTAGCCATTTTCAAAAAACATCTAAAGACACATCTCTTCCAGCAGCACCTGACCAATCAAGAATAGCACTTATCATTCTATTCATTAAAAAAATAAATTAAAAAAATCTGTTCTGTGCTAGATTAACTGAGACTTGTTACAGCACTTGCATATTGTTGCCCTTGACTGTTCCAGTTGCTTCTATTGCCCTCATTTGCTTTGGATAAAAGCGTCTGCTAAATGACTAAATGTAGGGGAGAACCGGGGCGAAAGTAACACGGGACGAAAGTAACAAAGCGATTTTCTCAGAGCCCTTGACTACATTTGCATTCCAAGTTATGACAGCACGTTCAGCACACAACCCTTGACGGATCTGCCAAATATCATGCGATTCCGTCATCGTTTTCCGCGGTTAGGTCCGAAATACAGTTTTCAAGTACGGCAAGTAAATTAATGAAGCGGTACTTTTTTTTCTAATTACAAGTTGTGTTTCTTGTTTCATGTGTCACAGTAATGATCAATCTATGGGTTATTTAGTGCTGTTACACACCCTGAAGGTTTGTCTTTTCAGAGTTTTTCAGTATAAAATTAAATCGTGTTTAAATGTCAGGACTTCCTGTAGGGACGAAAGTAACACTAAATTACTAAATTAATTAAATTTTCATATTGTTTATACTGTTGAAGAAAAATCTTATCAAATAGATTTACATTGCAAATAAAAATTTGTAATGTCAGGTTACATTTGAAACATTTGATGAACTTTAACATTTAAAATGAAAATGTAATTATTATTATTTTTTTTTTGCAAAGATAAAGGACAAAATATATTTGCAGTTACATATTAACAAGGTCATATTTAGGTATGTTTAATAAAAACAAGAGTAACACAAAAAAATCTAGCTTGTATTGTTGTGTTACTTTTGACCCACCTGTGTGTTACTTTCGTCCCACCTGATGGGGTCAAAAGTAACAATGTGCAGCTTATGTTCAAAGTGAAATGATACTGTAGTCATTCTACATTCTACATAAAAAGTCAATTTTCTTTATTTCTATATAAAAGATTTGCTCAAAGCATCATAAATGTTGTCCACGTCATTTATTTATGTCTTCCTGAGCTGTTTGATAGCTTTATGTAAGGAAAAGAATGAAATTCAAGTTGTTGTTCATTAAAAATCTTGATTGAGCAGCTTGGATATTCAGCTTTAAATAGGCCCTTTTGTGCTCCTGCATGGGTTTCGACAGACATGAGGGCGAGTAAATGATGACAAAAGCTTCATTTTTGGTTGAGCTATTCCTTTAAGACAGTGTCTTGTCACTTTGCCTAATTCATCATAGTTTGAGTGTTAAACAGAGGAAATATATTGTCTGTTTCATCACCCTTGAATTCTTTCCTTTCAAAGCCTTTATTATGACCAGATCGTCTGTTCTCATGCATTAGCATGATTGAGTATGATTGATGGGACTGAATGGGTTCGATTTAGTCTGAAACTCCATAAGCGGCAAGCGCTTCCTTCATCTGGACACCATGATGGACAGACTCCAGTGCAGAGGGCAGATCTGGCTTTGATGACCTTCAGCCTGGTCTTGACCTTGAAACCCCTGCGATCGGGCCACTGGGGGGAAAATCTGGGGCCTCTGGAGGGAAAGGCCTTTTGTGAAGTTGAAGAATGAACGTTTGCAGCAGCGGACGGAGGAGGAGAGAAAATGAAACAGCAGGTCCATTCTGACCCTGGTGGAACGGTGCCCTGGGGGAAGGCTTGCGTCCAGACGTGTTTCTGGGGTACAGCTCGTGGATGACCTCTGGGTGAGGAGGGATCAGGTTCTAAACAAGCACACGCATATTACGGGATTTATGAAGCCGCTGGGGGACTGAGGCAATGGTGCGAGGGTCACCTTTGATAGGAGGTGGTGTGTGTGAGTGAGGGAAAGGCGATGTTTGTGCATGTGTGAAGGGTCAAGGGGGTGTTTGTCCAGATTGTTTGTAAGCATATAAATGTGTTTATGCATTGGCGTGTGCATGTATATCTTTGTGTTTGTTTCTTTGGCTCGAGTTAATATGCAGTTTCCAAAATGTGAGTATAAATTGGCTTTTTGGCAAGTAAATGAAGCGTTAGTTGGTGAGTCTATATCACATACAAATCAAAGACATATAAACTGACTAAATAAAACATCTGTTGTGTCTTTGAACTAATTTTACCTCATCATTGTAACATTTATCATCAGAATTTTGTCTATATTCCACCTTTTTCTCCATAAGATAATATATATATAGTGTGTATATAAATATATATAAATATATATATATATATATATATATATATATATATATATATATATATTCCTATGATGGCAATGCTACAATATATTAAAATCCACAGACGTATATTGCTGTTCCAATTTTGTTTTTATGTTTTTAAAAGAAGTCTCTTATGCTCACCAAGGCTGCATTTATTTGATTAAAAATACAAAAAAAAAGTAATTTAATCCTTTGATGCAGTCTTCAGAGTCACATTGTTGTTGTTTTTTTTAAACCATTCTAATATGACGATTTGCTACTCAAGAAACATTATTATTATTATTATTATTATTATTATTATTATTATTATCATCATCAATGTTGAAATGTTGAATGTTTTTGATGAATAGAAAGTTCATAATTTTATTCAGCAAGGATGCATTAAATTGATCAAAAGTGACAGCAAAGACATTTATAATGTTACAAAATATTATATTTTACATAAATGCTGTTCTTTTGAACTGTCTATTCATTAAAGAAACCTAAAAAAAGAATTACAGAACTGTTTTTCACATTGATAATAATAATAATAATAATAATAATAATAATAATAATAATAATAATAATAATAATAATAATAAATGTTTCTTGAGCAGCAAATCATCTTTTGAAATATATCCAAATTATATATTTTAAGTTTTTTTTTGTTTGTTTTTTAATCAAATAAATGCAGCCTTGGTGAGCAAGACACTTCTTTTAAAATCATTAAAAAACCTGACCGTTCACAAACTTTAAAAGCGGCAGTGTATATATAAAATTTGTGTTTATTGATAGATTTTTATTGTTATATCAATATAAATTTAAACTATTAAATATTTATGGCCAGTACATTTTCTCCAGTATGGCAAAAAGTTAATTTTGGACATTGCTTGTGCCCATTTGTTAAAGGGGTCAAACCGCTGAACGTTCCTTCTGATCAAAACCAGCTGTGTTCTCGTAAGCCATTTCCCTCTCCTGACCGTCTCTCTTTTTTTTAATTAACATGAAAAAAATATTAAAGCTACACATTTCCCGACCTGATGATGCTTTGTGCAGGTGATAGCCAGCAGATGGTGGTTTCAGGCAGAAAATAACCCCCTCTTTTGCCTTAAAAAAGGCCCCATTTGCATTTCATGAGGTTTAATTGTGTCTCTGTTCCCCCAGTCCATGGTCCAGCGATGCTATGCCTGTCAGAGAGAGCTTCAGAGCCACTGAAGGAGGCCTGATAGATTAAGGTGGGCCTTCTGTTTGCGTCCTTTCCCATTGTGTTCCAGAAATTACGGAATATTATCTCCCTGAAGACTGGAGAATGGATAGCGGAGGCGTTAATGACATTGGGTGGGTAGAATTAAAGGGTTGGGACATGGGCGGGGGGCAGAAGAGAGTGAGAGGGACACGATGGATAATGTCATTATTTTGTAGTCTCGTTCTTGACCCGGAGGACGTAAACAATTACG
The DNA here is from genome assembly GCF_949357685.1 of Gobio gobio. NCBI lineage: Eukaryota > Metazoa > Chordata > Actinopteri > Cypriniformes > Gobionidae > Gobio > Gobio gobio. The sequence continues at coordinate 12,864,438 of NC_137113.1, read as the reverse complement.
GTGGTGACAGAGGAGGGGCATACGGGGCATAAACAAAGCTTGTGCTGTCTAAAGCTGACAGGTTTACTATCCTGTTGTTTTTTTTTATCCTGATGTTTGTGTACTGTTTTGAGTGAATGAGACCTTTTCAACTAGGTTTCCATCTCGTTTCTTCCCTCTTTTTTAAGGCTTCTTACAGCAGTTAAATGTGGACATTTGCATTTCATTTACCTATTTTTTTATTAGTATTTTCTCTGTAACATACATCTCCAGATCTTCATAAGGATTTGGGCTTTTGGAAACGGGACAGGGTGCAGCAAATCATTCTGACAGACTTAAGTTGCTGGGGCTTTGTGGTCACACATTAATTAGCATCATTATAAAATAAGACGCATGGGTAATATTAATTTGTCTGCCTTACACAGACGTTCCCAAGAGAGCCCAACATCATCTGATTCCCTTAAATAGTCATTTTGAGTGTTTATATCTATCATTTATGAATAAATGGAGCATGTGTTTTGAGTGTTTTTTTAAATCATTTAAATTTTTTTTTTAATGATTTAAAACAAAAAATAACTTTTAATTTGTATTATTAAACCATCATTTAATTAAAGTGTCCCGTTTAAATTAAAATAAGTAACATGTTTTACATTAATATTTATAAAATATAAATAATCAAATATTAAAATTACATTGCAAAAAGGCAATAGTTAGGGTGATTTCACGGTGATTGGGAGTCCAGTTTCAGGGTGACACAGTCATCTCAATGGCATAAAGTGTCCCAATCGCCCTGTGTGTGTGTATTTGTATCATTTTTATGTACATCTCAATACACATTTATCTCTTACAGGATCATCTTATTTTTCAAGTATAGGTGGGCGTGGCCATTTATAAATTGGATGTGTCTGGCTTCCGGCGTCATTCACACATTTTTTTAGCTGTACAAAGCAACTCGTTGTGCTGCTTTTATGATTGATATTGCAAACTAGTATTTCTTACTATATAATTTTAATGTATTATCATAATTTTCACGTGTAATCACGTGTACTGCACTTTGATATTCTTTGTTATTTCTCGCACATTCACAGAAAAAAACATACTTCCGCGTTGAAAAATAAGGTGGAAAAACTCAGCCAGCAAACAAAGTCCAGCTAAATGAAGACTGATGATTCCCTTGCTGATGATTTCATGAACGGTATAATTGGATTAATGGCCTGTGACACCTTGTGAAATGGTCTGTGACATTTTCTTTCTTGTGCCTTTTCCAGTTAATCTGTTTTGTTCTTAACTCTTTTAGTCTTAAACTCTTTTTGTTAGAGTTACTCGTGTTAGAAGCTTATTGCAAGTTATCTTACAAAGTTATCATGAATCTCACTAGAGGGCAGCATTGTGCTTTGGAGAGAAAACACATTTGCAATCTGGGAGGGAAATACCCTCAATGCCTAATTTATTTAACATTTCTTACTTTATAATATTCTGTTCTCTCAAGTGATGAGTTTATCAGATATCTGTATTCACTGTCTCAGAGTTTGAATGTGATGCTAAAAAGGTGGTTTTGTAAACAAAAAAAGTGTAGTCACTCATAAAGCTAAAAAAAAATATGCCCTTAGAAATCAATGTCAAACATGGCATGTATTAAATGCTATGCTGGTAAAAAATGTAATTTCAAATTAATGGATTGCATTGCAGAATCTTCATACGGAATCTGTCACATTAAAATGCACATTTTAAATTGCACCACTATGTGGCACTATTTTCTGACTTTTCCCCAGTGGTTCTCAACTGATTGTGCTGAAGAACCCATGGTTATATTGCCATGAAATATGCTTAATAATTAATTTGATATACATAGGGTGAAAATCAAAACAATTTAGTAAAACAACAGCTGATTTTGACCAATACCTGTGCAAGTCAATGGCCCACTTGTCAATGCTGATTGATTTTGGATGTTGGATGATATTTGACTATTTACTTGTCTTTTTCATGTGATTTATAATAATTTATGTTATATATAAATATAATTACATAAAATATATGTATGTAGCTACCGGTATACAATTGTAACGATATATTATATAAATATATTATTAATGTAATTATAGATACACCAATCAGGCATAACATTATGAGGTGAAGTCAAGTGAATAACACTGATTTCTCTTCATCACGGCACCTGTTAGTGGGTGGGATATATTAGGCAGCAAGTGAACATTTTGTCCTCAAAGTTGATGTGTTAGAAGCAGGAAAAATGGGCAAGCGTAAGGATTTGAGCGAGTTTGACAAGGGCCAAATTGTGATGGCTAGACGACTGGGTCAGAGCATCTCCAAAATGGCAGCTCTTGTGGGGTGTTCCCGGTTTGTAGTGGTCAAAGTGGTCTAAGGAAGGAACAGTGGTGAGCCGGCAACAGGATCATGGGCGGCCAAGGCTCATTGATACACGTGGGGAGTGAAGGCTGGCCTGTGTGTTCCGATCAAACAGACGAGCTACTGTAGCTCAAATTGCTACAGTAAAAGAAGTTAATGCTGGTTCTGATAGAAAGGTGTCAGAATACACAGTGCATCGCAGTTTGTTGCGTATGGGGCTGCATAGGCGCAGACCAGTCAGGGTGCCCATGCTGACCCGTCCACCGCCAAAAGTGCCAACAGTGGGCACGGTATCACATGGTATCAATGATCCTTGGCCGCCCATGACCCTGTTGCCGGTTCACCACTGTTCCTTCCTTGGACCACTTTTGATAGATACTGACCACTGCAGACTGGGAACACCCCACAAGAGCTGCAGTTTTGGAGATGCTCTGACCCAGTCGTCTAGTCAAACTCGCTTGCCCATTTTTCCTGCTTCTAACACATCCATTTTGAGGACAAAATGTTCACTTGCTGCCTAATATATCCCACCCACCTTGTTATTCACTTCACCGGTTCATAATGTTATGCTTGATCGGTATATATATATATATATATATATATAGTAATTCTTTGCATTTTATTTTATTATTTGTTTTTACCATTGTGCTACCAGAGCACAACCCACCACTGCTTCTCATACAAAAATGGTAACTTTTTAAATTAATTAGCATTTTTGCAGGAATTAAGTAAAAAGAGAGACAATTTTCTGGCAAGCAGTATTTCTTTTTAATAGCTTTTAATAAACACACAAACACAAGCGATAAGACAAGCGAGTCAGGGGCACAGAGTTGGGTTCTCGTGAATGAACGGTCTTCATCAGAGCTCACACTCCTTCAGACAACTTACAGTACAGGTGTGTGGTTTTTTTTCCGGAAATGAAATAAAATACAAATATTACACTGTTTAATTGTTTTTCTCTTCAGGTTTTAGTCTTACGATATCAACAAAAAATTGCAGTCTAAAATGTGTTAATGTTGGGAAATGAGCACATGCAACATTCTAGTGCTGGTCCCATGTCAGAACAGACCACATATTGATTATATATGGATATTTTTAAGGAGATTATCAATCACTACATACAGAAATCCTTTTACACACATTAAACAGTTTTATAGCTGCTAAAATAAATGATTCTGCTGCAGCATAAAGCTTGTTTGTTCAGTCACGGATAAAATAAAGCAGAAGGGGATTTAATCAGTCATTCATCAGATAAACACTATTCACTACAGCCATGAAAACAGGCAACATGTTCCGGTCATCATAACAAAACATCATTTATTGTTTTTGGTGTTGCAGGAGAAGCAATCTAATACATGGTCCTCAGAATAGGGCCTTTAATTGTAAGTAATGAGTCTTTTAATACAATCACATGCTATTACAGTACGTGGAGAATTACTGTGAGTAGAAACAAGATGGTAGACATTGCAGCATGTTATATTTCAAGTATTGAAAAGTTTCCAATGCATGCAGGTGTTACGATGTGTCCACCATTGTGTTATCAGTGGTCAGTTCATAACACGTTTTTACCACTTCGATGCTTTTAAATGTTTTTCGGAATATATTACGTAATATACAAGAGGACCGTGAGCTGTCATTCTGATGCTTGGAAAAGACTACCATTACTTCACGTTTCATTCATTTTACACTCATCTGATTTGAATATGAAAGGCGTTTAATCATGTATGCCCCGATTAACAGATAACGTGATCAAACCCATCAAACGTTATACATCTGAAATGGACTCGGATTTGAATGCAACATACAAGCAACATTTATTCAACTGAAATGAAGTACTGCCCTTCTCAAATCCTGCTGCTAATACTGCTCTTAAAAGTAACTAAATCCAACTAAAATAATCAGTTTTTACTACAATTCCTCCATCACAGTCTCCCAAAACTTAACTAATAACCCAGTGTTATTCAGAACACATTTTGTTTGTTTTATTATAAAATGAACCTTTTTGGTGAGTAGCCTACTGTATGTACAGCATCGTGTTATAGGCACAAGCACAATATATTCAATGGCATTCAGATTTTGACTTTCAGTCATGTTATGTCCTTCTAAATAAAGGCTAAATGGCTATTAGTTAAAGGAATGGTAAATACATAGCACCATTTTTTGTTGGAAATCAAAGAAAAACTATATATAAAAAATCTTTCAAAACTATCGCTCCATGGCATTTAAGTTACTTCATCTATGAATTCTCAATGCAGCTCCATTGAAAACGCTTCTTTTCACTGTCCCTATAATTTAATACATGCACTTTGGTTAAAATACATCAAAACCCTTTTTATAAGTATTTTTTGGCCGTATAAGGAAAGAAAAAAAAAATGACACAAACACACATTATGGCTAATTATGCACGGTTCTGCGACAAACACACTCTAGGCACTTAATTAGCTAAAAGAAAAGCTCTTCGGAGGTTCTTTGTCAACAGAGCAAACATAAAATACTATGTACATATATGTAAAAAGTGTTATAAATAGGTTTTAAACCATAGATACTATATACATCTTCAAATGATGACAGTATTGAATATGTCTTTTCGGGGGGGCAGTGACTGATTTTGACTGACCCCCGGGTAAAGATACTGCGTGATTTCACTTCTCTGTAGATGCAGTGCGGTACTTTGGCTTCAAAGCTGTATTTCCAGGTGGCGGCCACAAGAGGGTGGTGCCACCTCACTCTCGTTTTCTCAAGATGACGTAGATTAACCCGCTTATGAATGCCAGAGGGAAGGCTACCCAGGCCAAGATGTAGGAAAAGCCGTAGGACTCTGCCGTAGGGACCCACATGTGGTTCATTACCGTATAAATGATAGCTCCGCTCATAACGAAAAGACCTGGGGAAGGAGGAAGACAAGAAAAATCAACTTTCTGGAAATGAGACAACAATTACTGATGCTACCCTACACTCCAAAAGGTGTAGGTTTGGGTCAAATATGGACAAATTCAACTGTTCTAGCAAATTTCATTTAAAAAACGGTTGGGTTTGTCTTAACATGAGATGTGACAACCCAGCATTTTTAGAGTGTATATAAATCAATACACCGCTGGTTAAAACAACCCATTCACTGGCTTAAAACAACCCAATTGCTGGGTTAGTCCATGTTCAACCCAACTTGGCTTCTTTTTAACCCAGCAATTTTTAAAGTGTACATTTATTTTATTAAGCATGCATGGGAACTCCAAGGTTTTTTGACATTGTGTGTTTGTTTGTTTTTTGTTTGTTTTTTGGCCATTACATAATTTCCACACTTCCATTTATGCTTTTTATGGCTAACTATTCTAAAAAGTTTGAAAAGTTTGGGGTTGGTAAGATTTCTTTTTCCATGTTTTTGAACGTTTTCACCAAGGCTGCATTAATTGTATCAAAAATACAGTTATATTGTGAAATATTTAAAATACAAGACATTTTAAAAAGTAATTTATTCCGGTGATGATGAAGCTTATTATTCAGCATCATTACTCCAGACTTCAGTGTCAGATGATCCTTCAGAAATCATTTTTTTTATTATCAATGTTGAATGCAGTTCGATCTATTTTGGAAACTGTTTTTCAGGATTCTTTGATGAATAGAAAGTTAAAAAAAAGCATTTATTTAAAAATAATTGATTGTTTTACTGTCACATTTGATCAATTTAATGCATCTTTTATAAATAAAAGTATTAATAAATAAAAATGGTAACAATTTACAATAAGGTTTCAGTAGTTACGTTAGTTGAGCTAATAATGAACTGCACTTCTACCGCATTTATTAATCTTTGTTAATGTTAATTCCAACATTTACTAATATATTAAAATGTATTTGTTAACATTAGTTAATGCACTGTGAACTAACATGAATAAACAATGAACAGCTGGATTTGTATTAACTAATGCGTTAACAAAGATGAACAAATACAGTAACCCATGTATTTCTCATACATTAACTAATGTTAATAAATTAAACCTTATTGTAAAGTGTTACCATAAAAATAAAAACATTACTGTTAATTTTTACAGAAGCGGAAACTGGTCAAAAAGTGAGATGCAAGTACCTAAACATTTAATATTTGACAACTTGTTAAACGACTGACAGTAATATTCAAGGACGTTTTCAGCATATTAGGCATAAGAATCTTGTGAATGAATTTTTTAGCATTTCAACATTGTTTCAGCTTTGTGTTTCTAAAACCCTGTGTACGGCCAAGGTTGTAATTGAAACGTCTTTGTATACTTATGTCCAACAAGGAAACTCGCATAATATTTACTAAGTAACAGTCTCTAACGAATGCAGTTTTTGGCCTATAGTCTTGACAATGAAGTCTGCATGAGAGGAAGGAAATATGACAATGCACTTTCAGCGCGTCCTTTTATGTCAGGCGGACCGCGGACCACCTTCAGAGTGCCAGTCTTGACATTTCATCTTGTGGCAGCGGCTGTGTATCCTGTGCCAACTCAGTGGGCACCTGTAACTGTCTGGCTTTGTGCTGTTTACACCCTCGGCCCTCCTCTGACATTTAGCTTTCAATTAGTGTCCATCCTCTCTGATGAGAGTCGCAGATATGAACTCTAAAAGCCCTCAGTATGTACTGAAAGATCAAGCATTCGTCTCGCCCACTGAACTATTCATTATCAAGGAACAGTGATGTTTTCTGATAATATTCCATATTCATTACACCTCAAAGACCCGAGAATTTAATGAAACGCTAACGAGAGCTATCGTTTGACATTAGCAGCAGTAAACGACTGTAAAACGCGTCTTTCCGTATCTTATCTGTTACACATATTGTTTAACATAAATGTTTTGGTGCCTATTTATAACTCTGCTTGCCGCAGTATTATTTAATCTCAAGGAAATAATCAAATCATCTGCAGGAAGTTTGCCTGTAACCGTGGCTGAGCGCATTAAAGGCTTTCCTGCGTTGTCTGTGGCTTAATGAGAGTTGACAGGACTCATTAGACTAACAAGACTAAGGCCAAAGGTCTTTTCATCTAGTCGAATGAAAGCAGATACACCTCCATAGGAACAGAGGAGATCAGTCGATGTCCCATAGATAATCTTTTATTAATAAAGGCTAATTGATCTCAGATCACCTGAGCCGACTATACCTCAAACGCATATGCAAATTTAAATTCTCCTTCGTTACTACGGAGTGCACGTTGGGTCCATTAACACTGCATGAGTATGTCAGCATGTGCATTAGCATCTGCAAACAACCAAGTTTATCCATTGCGCCATGTTCACATGACATCACGATACTCACTAGCAAGGATCTGGAACGCTCCAGTGAGGAAAAAGCGTCCACCCTTCTGAAGCGTAAAGAGCTGGCAGAAGAACAGGAAGAGAGACAGGAAGCTGAAGATGATTGACAGGATCATGAGGGCTTGGACTGCCTGGATCCAAACTGAAAGACAGAAAGCATTTCAAAACATTAGTGCATTTACTTATTCCTGAAAGCACTCAGGGCAGATCGAGCTTTGCCGAAATAAAAACATTTGCTCTTGAGGAGGAGATGGTCATTTAAAATGAACACGAACGGGCTTTAAGCGAGTCGTTATTTCTTTTCTCATCTGCTATTCTCGATCGATCACAGCAGATGTAAAGGTAGGTGCACTTTTACATTGGCGTGCAGCAAGACGTATGTATTATTGATAATGACAGGGGTGAGTCTGCAAAAAGACAACACCAAATATCAGTTCCTAATGAATTCTTGTTGTTGCCAATATGACATTTAAGTTTTGATGGTTGTTTCATGGATATAAAGTGCATTGGAGAATCCAGGAACCAGTAATGCATCTAACATAATGAGGTTATGTTCCTAAAAGCTCTTAGTAGGTTACCAGCACCTGATATTGATTCTCTCTTGATGTCCCATGCAGGGCCAAAACGCAGCAGCTTACAAGGAGCTCCATTAACTCTATATTACCTACATTTGATGGCTTTAAAAGCCTCCCGTATGTCATTTTTATCCTGCGTTAGAGCCATTCCACACTTTTACATGTGTGGACAGCAGAAAGTTAAACGTTTTGCATTAGTATTTTCTGCATTGTGGGAAACGTATCACTACAAATCAAAGGTTTTGAGGCGGGGAGATATTTTTCTTTTAGGCCCTCTTTCCACTTTCAATCACTTCTGTCCTGTTTTCTTTGAGGGGAGGGTAAATGTATGTGGGATTTTTTGTTTCTTCAGATCTTTCGATCTAATGGACAAAATAAGCTTGCGCAATTTACATATGGAGACAATGGAAAAACATGTGGCATCAGCTTTCGTTTCTGCTCTGATAGCCACAAGAACACGGTGAATATGTGTTAGAAATCAGAAATAGTGAGAGAACATTGTGCTTGGTATGTTTTTTATCTTCAAACCAAACTTGGGACTTCAGTCGACAAGGTTTAAATCCGTCTGGCTAGCGCGCTTCCCATAATGTTTACACATTAGGTCAGTAGACGGAGAGCAGGCGATCTTTTGCGGCTGTTCGAACATTCCATCGAAAGGTGGACAAGCTCAATGTTTTAGACCCCTGTATTTAGCATCATCCACTTGTGATCCGATTGACCAAAACGCTTCTTATGTAAACATGGCTTTATGCTCACCAAGGCTGCACTTATTTGACTAAAAATACAGTAAAAACAGCAATATTGGGAAATATTCTAATTTCAAATAATAAACTATAATACACTTTGATCAATTTAAAGCTGCAGTCCATACGTTTTTCCTCTTTGTCGCCATCTCTGTTGAAACCTGCAATTGCAGTTATTTGGCGGAATTATCGTTTTATGTTTTGAGGAGTTTGTGTGGCTGTCATTCATTCACCGCACCGGTGTGGATACTTTGGAATCAAAGATTCTACGACATGGAAGTATGACCAAAATAAGACTTTTCACTAGAAAATGTCATCTGAACAAGTAACGTTTGCCACTTTTGTTCTGACCAACTGAGAAAAAACCGCATTACAATAAATCGTGCTACCAACGGTGATTAAATCTAACGACCGTTAATTTCACATCAAACCGTGCAAATTATTATTGTTGTTATACTTAATATTGATTTTTAATGTTAACAACATCAGCATTGCGTGACTACGTGTATTTAGTGTGTATAAGCGTTACCTGTAGATTTCAATTTCTGTACAGTCTATTCTTTTGCTTTTGACTACGGGTGAATCTCCAGTTGTCACTGATGATTGTCGTTTGGACATTTCTGGATTACAATCCACCGTCAAAATGATACATTTAATTATTCCGGCTGCTGTGAGAAAAGGCTATAAATGATCCACCACCTGCAGCATCCTCACATGCGATAGCCTACTAGCCGGACTCCTTCTTTATGTATACAGATGTGACGTAATGACGTAATGACGCAAAGACATGCTCGAATTTCCTGCGGAAAGCTACCAGTACCACTCAAATTATCACACATTATTACAAGTTTACCGTTGTGAATCGGGCTAAGGTAAGGAGATCGTTTTAAACACTGGCTGGTTATGTACTGGCTCAATTTTTTTTTAACATGTAATCAATTTTTTGATCATTTTTAACCCAAAAAAGTTACGGACTGCAGCTTTAAATTGTCCTTGCTGAATAAAAGTATTTCTTTCCGACCCAAAACTTTTGAAAGGTAGTGTAGACTGATTTGCTAGACAAAAGCTTTGGACATTAAGTTCTTCCATGAAAAGCGTGCTGGGAGACTGGTTTGTGTGAGTTTTAGATTGATGAAGAATGCTGTGGCAGATGTTTTAGTTTAATGTTTAGCGTGTATTCTGGCTTTGGAATGTCCCATTATGTACAAATGATTCAATGTTTCTGTTTTAGCATTGTTATCCTCAATCCAGTTTTAAAGGGATAGTAAAATCTGTCATTATATACTCACTCGTTTAATTTCAAACCTGCATGACTGTCTGTCTTCTGCTAAACATGAAGAAAGCGGTATGATTCTTTGGATTATTAAAATGGTCTTCACGGGTTGTTGTTTGAGGAACCAAAAATGGTTCTTCTATGGCATTGCTGCGAAAACCATTTTTATAACAGTATACGGATAAAAAAACTGAAGCATTTTTCAAAAATATCTTTAGTGTTCCACAGAAGAAAGTCAGGTTTGGAATGACATGACATGACTTTTTTTTGTGACTTTATTTAGGGAAGCAATTCTTCTTAAACATATGAGACCTGCTTTCTCTGATTAAGCAAAACTTGTCTAAGGAGAGGCATAGCTGATCTCTTTCTATCTCAGTCTCAACCTTTTCCGTGCCCAAGCAGTAATAAGTGGAATGCATGGGTTGTCCAGCATGTCTATTTCTTATCCAGGGGTCATTCCTTTAGCATCATGTTTCCACCTCTCTCTCCCTTTCCTCTCATGTTCAGCTGTGTGTGCCTCTCCCCTTATAGCCACTAGAACTGTCAAGCCCCTAAAGCAGATCGGCCTACTTCAGATTAAAACAAAATCAGAGCCAATACTACAGCCTCCAGAACAGTCAGATCCTCTACTTGAGCCTAATGCAAAATAAGCACCCAGGAAAAGAATATATAAACACTTGATCAAGCACTGGAAATTCCCAGTATCATAAACTAGATCAACAGCTTTGCACTTTTGTGGGGAATTGGCAATATGAATGCAATTGGCAATGTGAATGATCCAAAATTCTAGCAATGATCTCATTAACAGCAAAATCGTAAAGCTCAGGCAGACGTGGATAACCGTAAAAGGACAAGAAAAAGTTTTTGAGCTTGTAAATATCTCAGAATGGAAACAATTGTGCAAATGGCATTTGTTCTTCTTAGAACATCTCATCAGAGGCCGTACGAGGAGACTATTCTAGTATGCATCCATAAATAATACAAAGGTTCTGCTGCTATCTGTGTGTTTGCGTATGGGGGCTAGCGCACCCCCACGATACAAATTATACAATAAATCTCTCAATTATCTCTCAACAATGGAGTAAAAATAGAAGCACATCACCTCGGTCTATTTACTCACTGTAACTAAGTTTATCCTCAGTTTATCTATCCTCACATGAAGTAAACATTTGGAGTTTCCTGAAAAAAAGGTGCGGCTGTATTCATTTTGAGCTTGACAACACCCTATGTATTTCTGTCAGCAGGCATGCAGGGAGGTATGTTTCAGGACAGAAGGTATCGTTTTGGAAAGCGGAGGCCTTGTGTTTGCATTTAGATGGGTACGTATGGTCCTGGGTGTGAAGAATGAGGCTTAACAGATGATAAATATGCACCGGGGAAACATAACACAGGGGTGCGAGTATGCACACTAATACCAGACTGCCATAACCCCGGTTTGGTCCATGAAACAGCTCTCTATATCAGGATGATGAATAGGATTTCACGCATGCTTTAGCTGCCAGTGTTGAGTAGCTTCGCCATGCCAGCTGTTCCGCATCACTCCCGGTGTAAAATACACCATTCAGGTAATCTCAGGATGGTTTCGCACTTGGTTTGATTGCTTGTTTTGAACCCAGGTTTGATTCATCCCTGACCTTGGAGAGATCATTTTGCTTTATAAGTCTAGCACTGAAGCACAGTATGTTTTTGTTTTATCCAATGTAATAATAACAAGAACATTTTCCATTTTGATCCACCTCCAACATCTTATACAGAACATACAGAATGCCAATTGTATTTGTCTCCATTACTAGAGACGTGAAGAATGCAAGCTACTGTCCGAAGGTCATTTATTCAAAGAAAAGTAGGTATGAAAAAAACGTGCATTAGAAATCATGAACAGTGTTTTTATGTTAGCTCAATTTTTTCTAATGCAATATACAAATTTTAATATTACAAATGTTTTTACTATATTTATATTGTAACATTTTTAGATGAATAAATCCTATAAAAATATATTGAACATGCTGACTATTCTGTTACCTAATGTTGGCATGTACAACCTGTAAAAAAAAAGGGAAAAAAATCCATAAAAAACGGCAGAAAATAACCAGGATATTCATTTTTATGGACATTTCCGTTAACCCTTAAAAACTACGCAATGATGTTCAAAATTCAAATTACAGGTAAAACACCTGTGACAAATAAATACAGAAAATTCTGTCAGATTAATACAGTACATTGTGCCCTATTTTTTAATGGAATTTTTTAGTGTACCTAAAACATTTATGAATAAAAATATTACAGTGACATACGCTACTGTTCAAAAGTACGATTTTTTTAAAAGAAAATTGAAAGAAGTCTCTCATGCTTACCAAGAATTCATTTATTTGATCAAAAATACAATAAACATAATTGTGATATTGACATAATATTGTGAAATATGAATATAATTTAAAATAAAATTTTCTATTTTAATATATTTTATATGATCACATGACCGCCAGGAATCATTCAAATATGATGATTTGCTGCTCAATAAACATTTCTTACTATGTTGAAAACAGTTAACTGCTTAATATTTTTTTTGTTGAAACTGATACTTTTCTTCCATTCTTTTATGAATGGAAAATTCAAAAGAACAGCATTTATTTGAAATATAAACATTGTTTCAAACCTTTCGCAACAATGTTAAAGTCTTTAGTGTTACTCTAGATCAATTCCATGCATCCTTGCAGTGCTGTACATGAAGGTTCACATTTTACTGCTGTTGTGCAAGTTAAAGGTCATCTAATTAAAAGGCATTGCTAGTCATTCCCCAATGAAAAACCTAAGACCCTCTTTACAGCCTAGATGACTGTCAAAACCAACCTTAAAAAGTAACTGCAAAGTGCCAACTTTTAAAGAAAAACAGCATTTTTCCCAGCACCGTAGCAACGGCACGTGAGTGAGCGCATGCAAGAGTGCAGGACAGAAAAGCCCTTCAGTATGAGTCTACCCCGCACCACGCCCTAAACAAAACAGCACATTATAGGTGCTACGCCAACTGACTGGGAGCTATGAAATAACACAGCAAAGCATTCTGGTCCCGCCTTGTTACCAAAGTGCAGAGAGAGGCGTTTCCCGCTCTAAAGCTATGACATCATCTCACCCTCCGAGAACAGCCAATAGTGTAAGAGTGACCTGATTGAGAATGTACAGTACTGAAAAATCAACATTTTTATTTTTTTTATGATTTAGAAAATATTGTATTTTATATACATGTTACATTGCAAGATTAACTCAAAAAGGATAACTTTAGTTTGTATTTTAACTGACAGTTTGGTTACTCTCTCTCTCTTTCAAACCGCCTTCATTCTTGTTGTTGTTGTTCATTCTATTGTTAACAACCCCGTCGCTGGCATTTTGATTCGTGGGTGTGACTCGGATCACATGATGTTCGGCCTATGGCGATTTGATGCTACGCATCACACGGATCAGTCTAAATCTAAGCTGCTTCAAACGCTCTACCTCTGCCCCACCCCAAAAGTTCTCAAACCTCTTTGAAACCCAGCACTCTCCACTCCCAAACAAGGGGCCCGAGCTCAGCACCGCCAACCAGACTATTTATACAGTCTGCATGAGCTGATGTTTAAGATGGGTCTGTTGTGGGTTGAAACTGCAGGCTTGCATTCTCACCCCTAGATGGCGGTACAGCGGTGTGAGGCAGAGCGGGCACACCCACCACAAAGAGTGGTAAACAGGCAAAGGGGCTTTGACAGGATCAAGCCCTCTGTGAATAACCTGCTATGTGTAACATATCAGAGGCTGTCTCTTTAACCCTTTACAGAGAAGCAGACCTTTCCCTAGCTTGAAATGAATATTATTGCACCTTTATATGTTTGTTTTCATCATACATTCATTCTTTAACATATACATTTAGCAGGATCCTACCTCCAGTGTCAGCAGGGTCACATTTGTAGTCGCCACTGATTGATGTGCAGTTTGTCCAGAGGTCTCCACTGCTGTTGGGGTTAACAACCCATGCCTGTTGGAGGATGCAAGATTAGCAGGGATTAAACATCCAAAATGTTCTCTTTACAGCTGCTTTTAGCCTAGTTATATGGCAGTTTGACTTTAGTAACTACTCCAAATTAATAGCATAATTAATGGCTATCACTTTTAATATCAGATAGATAGATAGATAGATAGATAGATAGATAGATAGATAGATAGATAGATAGATAGATAGATAGATAGATAGATAGATAGATAGATAGATAGATAGATAAACTGCAGAAAACTTACGCTGACTATAGTGGACACGAAGAGCAGAACCAGTGCTGCCACATGCAAGACGACGATTCCCAGTAAGAGGAGCAGCATGATGTTTCCTTACGGTTCTGTACAAACATCGAAACATTTTATTGATAAAGTACATCAATGACCAGTTATAATATAGGCATTGAACATAATTTTTTGCTATTGAATGTAGGTTGTTATTATGAATAAATATGTAAAAGTTGAATTAATAAAATATGAATTAATTATATTATTTATTGTATGTGTCGTTTGAGTTTGAGCTGATATAATATATAATATAATATAATATAATATAATATAATATAATATAATATAATATAATATAATTAATATAATATAATAAATATTCAGGCGTTTTTATTAACAAAAAAATGTTTTCAACCAGTGTGTCAAAAACCTTGTCTTATTATTTTCTGATTTATTAAAACTTTGGGTAACACTTTATTTTAAGGTGACGTAGTTACACTAGCCTATGTACCTACCAAAATAATAACAGTAAATAATGCATAGTTACAAGTAACTAACCCTAAACCAACTCCTAACCCATAACTCTATAGTAACTACATGTAGTTGACTCATATTACTCAGTACTTATTTGAGTAAGTACAATGTAACTACGTCACCTTAAAATAAAGTGTAACCAAACTTTCTACAGTCTATTAATGAAATAGAATGTTGTTTATCGCTCGAAAATTGCAGTTGCTCAGAATGCTGTTAGTTGACATAATGTAACATACATACATTTTGGCGCAAAAGAGTGTTACAACGAATCTGACAAGTGTAAAAGAGCGTCTCTAAGAAATAATGCTACCACAGACACGCGTGGTCCCTCTACAAAGTTAACTATCAGTGTATGGATGAGGCAGAGCACCAGCGTTACATATTTTATCCCATAGGCAAGAATTAAGCTACTGTCTTCTGATCCTCTCCGGTCTTTTTGTATATTCATAAACAGGCAACGTACTTTTGTACTGCATTATAAATCCAACTTACTGCGAGCAAAGTGAAAGTAAGTCCACAAAAAATTTGATGAAAACGCCGAAATGCAGCCGCGCCTGTCGTTTCAAAAGTACTGCGTATTTCCAAAGTCCAGATCCCCGCGACTAGATTAATATTCTGTATGGAGCAGCAGCTTTAAAGAGTCTCATTATGGAAGTACTACGCCCTTTTTATGCGTGGCTACGTCAGGGCGCGCCCCTGTAACAGCTCAAACATATCCACAGCACACACTGTGCGTAACAGCGGAGGAAAACCACCGGGCACTTAGTCATACACACTCAACGAGAGCTGTGTTTGGTTCTCATGGATACCAACGTGGATAAAAAAAAAAATTTATATACAGATGTGCTGATAGTTTTGTGAGATTCTCTTCATGGAGAGCAATGGTGGGAAACTACGTAGGTCTATTGCATATTTTCTATATTTCTAATATGCATAAAAACAGAAAATTCTAACTTTTTAGAATAACTTTATCACTTTCAACTGGAATTACGTTTTTATAGTCATGGTTAAACTAACAATTAGACTTTGACCTCTAGATTGTTTCTAAGGCAACAGAGCAGGTCATAGTAAAGAGATACTCGTCCACTCTTTGTACTGTAGCCTATATAATATTTTCAGAAGGGGCTATTCAATTAAACTACCAAAATTAGTTGGGGGGGGGGGGGGGGGGGGGGGGGTTGTTCTTGGCTCATTTGGAAGTTGCAGGATGTTCTTTTTTCCTTCGGTTGTTATGGGAATGAGCAATACAAACTTGTTAAATGGTTACTCTCAGTTCTCCCTGATACCGTCTGTGTGAAAATAAGTATGCTCATTAGCTGGCCTTTGGGAGGCCTCCAGGAATGTGCAGAATTCCTCTACAAGAGATTCCCCTCCCTTCCCCCCTCCCTCTCATCAGTCATCAAATAGGAAGTCAATAAAAAGAGGGAGGGCAGAGAGAGACCGAAAGAGTGTTGAGTGTTCAACCTGATATGAGAGAGAGTGTTCATAATCAGGGAATAACAATGGACAACTGAGAATTATTTAAACCCTTCGTGTTTTTTTTTTTGGCGGGGTATTTTCTGGCTGACAATTACGTAAAAGTCAGGTTTACATGACTACATGATTTGTGGCTCGTACTTCACAGTCTTCACAGGGGTCAATTGTGTTGTCTGAGGCTCTTTGTGGTGTTGATAACTTCCTTATGGCATCCCTGCAGCACCTCTGCTGGTTTACATAGTATTTAACTAGAGTTTACATGCTATTTTAATAGTTGACATGCTGGAAGACATTTTGTATACCATACAGATACATAGCAAATATATAAAGAGATGTCAGAGGCAGATGTTGATTGTTTTCGGTAAGTTCAGGCCATGTAGTATGAGGATGCTGACCTGATCAAAATGCTGCGGCGTTGTGTATCTGTGAGAGGCCACACTTTTGCAGTGTGACAGTGGCTTGTTGTTCTTACTTATCACCCATTGACTCGAGCAAGGAGCAATAATCCCCGTGGTACTATGGAATGTTCTGGCGTTCCAGTTACACAAACTGGAGATAACGCGGGGAATGCAAGCTTGACATGAGTGTAAATAGGGCCTTGTGCATGTCCTCCATTATATCTGACTTTCCACAGCTAAATCAGAGAGGACAGCTGGGTTTTTAACTGTACTGTTAAAAACACTTTGAGGGGCATTTGCGTCTATAAAAATATGTGCTCTTTTTGTAAATAAATAAATAACTTTTTTAAATTTAGTGAAATAAAGCTGCGATATTGCAGTATACCTTTTCCAGATTTCTGTTATTTCTTTATAGATATGCCATTTTTCAACTTGACTCAATCGTATCATCAGTAAGTGTGTCGGTTAAGTTGAAGTCATTTTTTTATATATAATTATTATTATTATTAGTGGTGCTTGCTTTAGCAAGGCATCACTATTGTTATCCACCATACTTATTATTATTTTATGTTTGTCACAGACCCATGAATGAGGCGTCAAATCGACCGGCTTATTCGGGAATGGTGTGCTACGACTTCTATAAGCAATCGGGTGTACGATGTTCGCCTCAGGGGCGAAAAAGTAGGCGAAAAATCCTATTGACTTAACATTGCGGAGAACTTTGATCCCTCATAGCTCAGAGCGAGGATTTCGTATAAACTCGTGGGTTACCACATTTGAAGAGGCTGACAGGCCCTGTAAGAACATACCTCACAATGGGGTATAAGTTGTACCCCTGGGGCGCAGGAGCTGCCCAAATTTCCCCATTGACTTAAAATGGGGAGGGATGTCCCATTAAACGCATGTGTGTCTCTTACTAAGGGATTTTGTATTGACCACAGCTCTGGATCACAGTGTCACAGAGACAAGGGGGTGGGCTCAATTTACTCAGACAACCAATCACTATCTATGGGTCATTGTAAAGCTATCAAGCCACGCCCTAGCAACCATTTAGAGCTCGCTAGCATCTGATCCCATAGACTTCCATTGAAAAACATCAAAGGGATATCTTTTGATAGAAGTGTCATAGAAACACGAGGGTGGGTTTGTTTGACTCGGGGCATCAACAGCCAATTACAAATTACCTTCAACACTTCCTAGCCACGCCCTAGCAACCATTATCAAGCACCCTAGCAACCTTAATTCAAAGAGCTATATCTTCTATTATGAATGTCATAGAGGCATGGGGGTTTGTTTATATCATTCATACTGACAAGCAGCATTTGGAGTATCATCATTGGCAGCTGCCAAGCCACTCCATAGCAAAAAAAACAGAGTACCCTATCAACCGTTTAGCAATACCTATATCTCTCCATCAGAACATCATAGAGACATGGGGGTTGGGTCTTTTGACTCATGCTAGCAAACTGGACTTTCAACATGCTATATATGCTAAAAGTGAATAGCTACATGCTAATAGTGATTAGCTTAGGGTTAGAACATGATAAAAACAAGTCAAAATTTGTTAATCATGTTAACATCATGTTAGCATCATGTTAATTGTGTTAGCATTATGCTAGCAACATGCTAATCGTGTTAACATCTTCTTAAAAACATGCTAGTAATATGCTAATCAGGTTAGAATTATGCTAGCAACATGCTAATTGTGTTAGCATTATGCTAGCCAAATACTAACTGTGTTTTTTTGACACTGCAAGCACCACTCACATTTTCTTCAGGAAATGTACATTCTAGTTATTATTATTATTTTATTTATGTGTTTAACTATAAAACCAAATGCACAGAAATGGGTGAATGTTATTTAATTGGTAATAAGACAAATTAGGA
Source organism: Gobio gobio (assembly GCF_949357685.1). Taxonomy (NCBI): domain Eukaryota; kingdom Metazoa; phylum Chordata; class Actinopteri; order Cypriniformes; family Gobionidae; genus Gobio; species Gobio gobio. The sequence goes on along the minus strand of NC_137113.1, from coordinate 12,845,672 downwards.
CATTTTGATCAAATACCATTATCCTTAGACAACCCTCATATTTCATTTAATGGCATCTATTGTGTTTGTTTGCCAGACCAGTATCTCCAATATTAGAGCAGACATACTTTGGTGATGCACTTCCATTATGTGAAAAACGCTGCATCAATTATGTTGGCATTCAGCCATTACAGACATTTTCCCCTAAATCCAAAGTTCCATTGACTAAAAATGTAAGATTTTCGCTGAATTGACTGACTGCATCACATATGTATACTGTGAATGTTTGTAGAAGTCTTGATTAGAGATTGGAAGTTAGTAGGTTTAAAGTGTTGAATTCACCCACCCACCCACACACACACACACACACCACCTGACCAGGCTCTAATGTTACACTCCACAGCCATTAAGAGTGTGTGATTTATATTTCTGAGTCACTGAGAGTCAAGGCCAGACTTAAATGCAGGGGTGTGTGTTTTGGGGTAAGTACGTGGGTTAAGTGTTTGTGTGTGCCCACATAAAAGATTTATCTAGGACTTATCAGACATGTTTGGGTTTGTAAAGTGGTTTTGACTCCTTGACTCTAAATCTTTGGAGATTGAAGACCAACAACATCATGTGTCCATGATAAAAGTTGATTCTCTGTATACAAGCCTATTAAACAAACCCAAGGACAAGTAGGCACAATAATTTATTCTAGTTTAGAGAAACTCGTCATGCCCTGCAACAGCTCAAGTTGAAAAAGAAAGACCTTTCATGCATCGCAAAAGAAAGAGAAAAAAATAAACCCAGAAAGTCCATGTGTGACATTGATTTCACTCTGGTTCATGGGTGTTGTTAGGCATGACTTGAAGGGCCTGAGCCATATTAAGGGAACAGAACATCATACAGACCTTTGCCTGTAAGAAACCACTTAGCAACCTCGAATCTTGTCATTTTATTGACATGTTCTTTCCCAGTAATCCTCATATCTGGTAAACCCCTTCTTCTCCCAAAGAATCCAAATATGCCATTTAGAGACTTAAGCCAAACACCCATTATACTTCACCAAAAAACAAAAACAAAAAAAAAACATTTCAGAAGAAGTCCACCCACAGCATGTTGTGAACCTGCAGGGAAAAATAAAACTGTTAAATGACAGGGTTACCACAAAACGCCTATCTATTGTGACGCATTCAGATGCAGGGAATAATAAAATCGCAGGAAACTCATTAGGTTATCAACTTCACACCCTAAGCGAGTTCCGTAGTAGAATGAGTTTAAAGGGTAAACATCATGAGCAGAAAGCTCCTAAAGAAAGTGTGCAGTTAAAAAAAACAATGAGCAGACTGTCTGTGGGAATAAAAACATTGGATCCCTTTTATGACTCGAGGGATGAGAGTAAATAAAGGACTTTCAAGGACTGCACAGATGTTTGGTTACTATTATACTCATTCAGAACTGTCATCATGTTTTCATTATGAGCACCAAGCTCACACATATAGCAAGATGGTCTCCGATACACCAACCGGACACAAGCATATAGGCTTATACTCATGTATTTGTTGATCTAGCCCCTCAATCTCACTTCCCCCTTAATTCTGATGCTGTGTGTCACACTTCCTGCAGTTTCCCTGGAGACAAAGCCATAAATAAACACCAGCGGATAGTATAAAAGCAGAGACTGGATGCTTGAATCATCCCACAGCATGATTCAGCAGGAGACAGAGAGGATGGGAGAGACAGGGTCTGCAAATTTTGCTTCCTTTTCTTCTAAACTGGCTGTCGATATAATAGTCATTTAACTAATCAATCAGATGGAGCCCCACTTCTGTAGACTTTTGTCTCCAGCCTAGCTAATGGGGAACGTTCTCAGAACGTTCTGGCAAGGTTCTCTCAAAGTTATGAACAAACGTTATTCCATTAAAGGCCGCTACATACTCCACAAGAACAGAGAAAAAAGTTCTCGCTCCCAGGGCTGTGAGAACAAAATGACGTAATTTTGTTCTCGGAGCCCTGGTCTGGGAGTTCTCGCAGCTTGTTCTCAACACATCGTCTGAGCAGAACTTTTTTCTTGTGGGTATCTGAGAACTATTGTGTGATTGGTCAGAATTTTAAAGCGGGCGGGGTTAATGCGGCGAAAAGGAGATGTTCGGCACCTGCTTTTCTCGTGAAGTATGAATGTCCTGGCCTGAACGAACTAATTTCTTTGTTCTTGCGGATTATGTACTAAGCTTAACCTTTATAGAACATTTGTTCAAAGTCATCTGGTCTTCAATTATATTCTCAAAGCATTAGCACAAAAACGTTATTCATACATTATTAGTCTCGTATAGACAGACCTTCAGACTGATGGCAGAAAGTTCATTGGCCACTTTTGTTTTGGTCAGCGTTTGTTTTGTTCAGCGTCATGTTTAGAGGCATGAAAAGTCACAATAACCGACCAGTGTGTAAAACTGTTGGATGTATTTCAAAGAGTATATGCCGTGAACATCACATACTTTTGAAAATCCAGCGTTGCTTGATTATGATAAGCACTCACAAGGGTTTTCTTGTTCCATGAGAGGGTTTGGCTAGCCTGGATGCCAGCCGAATTTAGCCCCGCCCACAAAATGTTTTGCTCGGGCAATTCGGTCTGGATTCGCTCCATAGAGAAACTGTTCGGACCAATGAAATTGTCAGGGCGGGCTTTAGACGATGATGGACAGATGATCAACAGTAACGTAATCATCCACGTCATCGAAGGCTCTTGGGTTGAATTTGCTCTTATCCTAAACGGAGAACTTGTTCGTATATGCATTCACCTTCACTATTTCTCTCAGAAACGATGATCGTGTTGGTAAGTACTCTGTGTATCCTTAAATTATTTTATTACTGGCAAAGATCGTTTACACTCATCTTTTTCTTGTAACGTTACTTAATCCAGCGTGCGTTTAGACAGGGTTTCCAAGTGTTTTTGCAATGTCGCGCACAATTGCTACTCAAAACTATAGCCCAAAACTATAACTTTCCGGGGGGTTCTCCGAAAAAAATGGCGTTTGGTTGGCAAAATATGTTATTTTGGCAAGGTTGCCTGCTAAAATTCGCATTCCTGGGTTTATATAATCACATAATTGGGGTCGCTTCAACCCGCGGACATGGAGAAAAACACGGACTTGGTTACAGTGCAGTTGAGTTCTGTTGACATTTGACAACTAACGTTACGCGTCGCTCCGTTGCTCTGATTGGTTGTGGGTCTATCCAATTGAGGTCTTTCCTGGCTCGGTTGAAACACGCCCCATAATCAAAGCTCAATGGAGCGGTACCAGACTCATATTCTGACTAGAATTGAGTATGGCCACGCCAGGCTAGGGTTTGGCATCACCATGGCTTTGTTTCCAGGCGGGCCTTTAAGGCACATGACTGTACACTGTAGAATTCAACCAATCAGACGATGGGACCTACACTCTAAAAAAAAAAAGGTTCTATATGGCACCAAAAATGGTTCTTGGCTCGTAATCATAGGGGAACCTTTTTAAGTGCTATGTAGCACCAATTTTGGTCCTTCAGAGGTTCTTCACCGGTTCTTTGACTAAGGTGCTATATAGCACCGCTACCATACACAGAACATGTTAAGATATGGTGCTATATAGCACCAAAAGTGGTTCCTCTATGATTACGACGAAGAACCATTTTTGGTGCCATTTTTTTAAGAGTGTATCATACTCCCGGCGCAGGTGCAACGCAAGTGTTTTTTGCTAGTTTTAGCCCAACACAGTTATCATTTTCACGTCCAGTACAATGTTGTTTAAATATCAAATGCACTCACGCCCATTTGTTCATCCATGGGCATCACTTAGCCCTTTTTAGGGGGGCTTCAACTTACCCCTAACTTCTTTCCAGCCCCCCTAAAAAATGTGTGATTAACCTTTCAAACCTATGAAACTGGCGGGAGGCTTTGGCTTTGTCCCGTCTTTTAATCTGCATTAATCAGCATGTTCTTCAATCCTCAGTGGCGTCAAACAGAGAAGCAGAGGTGTGTGTGTTGATCTGAGCCTCATTGGTCTGTCACCGCTCGTCAATGTCAAAATATTTGAGAAAACCAATAAAATCAGAGTAACGTTAGGCGGGCTTTATTCTAACACAGAAGCTGCTGAGGCTGAGTGCAAATTTTAGCAACGGGACTCGACGTCAAGTGCAAGATATGTAAGTAGCTAAACTAAACATTTCATATTTGACAGCTGCTTCTTTAAGTCAGAAATGTTAAACAAATGACAAAAATATTCAGGCAAATTAATGAACTTTTGTCTAATTTCGCCATTTTTATTTGAAATAGGCCTATGTAATGTAATTTATAATTTAATTAACAAACAATAAATATTAACAAAGTAATATTAGTAATAAATGTGTGCATAATGTAAATTAATAATTCTATGTGTAGCTCTCAGTAAATAAAAAAGCTCAACTTTTCAGCCTGTATTATCTTACAGTCTTCTAAGATTAGTAATGAATGTGTGCATATTGTGAATTAATTTAATACATTTAGTTGCAGCTTTCCTGTTAGCCTTCAGTAAATTAACATGTCTACAAAAATTATTCATAAAACATATAAATATCAGCTAAACATATGTTTACTTTCTTCACTGACAAAATTGGAAAAACTTTATCAGTCAAATCTGCCCGCAGACATGGTTTCCAAGCTATTGGTATCCAATTTTTTGGCGTTCAGAACATCCTAAAATACACATATGTACACATATTCTCGAGGGGCCATGCCCCCCTAATCTCACATTTGGGATCTCATTGATTATAAACCTGAATACATTGTATGATTACGGGATGTACAATATGATCATGCAGAATGTGGCATTAATATTTGCTTTATAGGTATAAGTAATAATAAACAGCCAATATCCTAATATGCATACTAATAAGCTGCTAGTTAATAATGAGAATTGGACCCTAAACTAAAGTGTTACCATATTTTTTTTTCATACCCTCACTGTGGGCTGAGCCCCCCTAAAATGAAAATTCTAGAATTGTCCCTGTGTTCACCAATGGCCGTGCTGGTCTGAAAACAAGGTGTGTTCAGGCACATTGTTGGCGTGTTGCTATTTCGAGGCAACTGAAAACGACTGCGCCATTGACCAACAAAAACCTGGTCTAAAGTCAATAGTGCAGTATTTTTTGTGTTAGTAATATGTGCTTATAGGCGGGTGCACAACGTGCGTACACGCTACTTGTTATACACACAGCAGCAGCACACACACATTTTTAAATATTAAAAATAAAATATTCCTCTCTGGAGAAGCGTTTAGTCTTTCCACTTGCAAATTCCACCATGTAAATAGCGAATATGCCATGGTGTAAGCACAACTGGCTTTTAAAGGGAATGGGAGATGAGACTCTGATTGGTTTAATGCACGTTATGCCCAAAACACACCCATGACTCATTAAGAGACTAGGGACAACCCTTTTGGACCATGCGCCTGGCGTGCCGACGCGTGCAAATCATTTTTTTTTCTGCCGTTAAACTAGCAAAAGTGGATTCGGACATGCCGTGCACTTCAGACCATGCGCTCAGATCGTTAAAATAGGGCCAAATGATTTCGAAAACTCCAAACTGTTTCCAATTTTGTGTGCATTATACATCAGACGTTCAGCCAAAGGTCCATGGCCATGAGGCTGAGACTATTTATACATTGTTTGTAGAGTACAACGTTTTTTTCTGAAGCGTTTTAGTTGGATCTTTGTCTAACATGATGTTACTGTACTACCTGTTTCAGAATGTTCCGAAAACTTTTAAAAGTAACATTCCCAAAATGTTTGCAGAATGATAAAATGTTCCCTGAAGTGGGCATGTTCATAGAAATATTCAGAAATAGTGTTTTATTAACTTAATTGAAACATTAGCAAAATTTTCTGGGAACATTTGTTGTCAGTTGGGTGGCTATATATGGTGTTAGTTACATTGAGTGTGTGAGTGCTAGAAGGTTGAACATCCTTACAACTTAATATGAATGAAGAAGTTTGAGGTCACACAATAATCACGAATGGCAGGGATTCCCTTTCTACCCGTTGTGCTGTGGTCTAACTGCAGTTGAACAGAGCAGTTGGGTCTGCATATCTTGTCTACATCAGATTTCCTGTTTTATGTTACAAATGACATGTACCAGCTAATCATTTTGTGGTTTGAGAGCAACCATTTCAGGGAAAGCTTTCTCTCTCCTTTTTCATTGTACTCTGTACAGCTGTATTGTTTTAGAATGTGAACTATTTCCTGACACAGAATGCATCCTTTAGCTCAGCCCTGCGCTCACTCTACCCTGAGATCATTATCATTATTGGATGCACCTGAAATATATTGTATTATGTCATAGACTGGCGCCACTGTTACTATGGTAGCAAGTTTAATAGATAGACATGACAACTTAGAAGAGCCTGTATATTTATATGCATCTCTGGCCGTTTTTTGCTGTTTTCAGGGAATCACCTCTGATACTCTACCATTCAAAAGATTTTTTTTCAAATGTTTTTTACAACAATACAATAATTTTGTAAAATATTATCATAATTCAAAATTTCTATTTTAATATAATTTAAAATGTAATGCATTCCTTATCCTCCCGTCTTCAGTGTCACATTATCCTTCTTTTTGGGAACACTTTACTTAAAGCCTTCATGTATAATGCATTATAAAGGTATTCATAAATGTAGGTTATAATGTTTTATATCTAGTCATAAATAACTTATTATATCTGAAATTGGTTGTTTGCCGAGTTTTAATGCATTATAATATCTAAAGGTGTATTATAATGTATAATAACTGTGGTTATAATTATTCATGACATCACACAATGCATTATAAAGTGCATTGCAAGGCATAATTAATACATAAAAAATACTTTATAATGCATTATACATAAAGACTTTAAGTATTACCTATTTTTTGAGGATATATTTGTTTCATTTATTAAATATAAATCTTTTGTAACATTTTAAATGTATTTTACTGTCATAAATTGTCAAAATAATAATACAAAATTAAATAAAATCTTACTAACCCCACACTTTTGAACAGTGCATCTTTACAAAATGTATCTAGGTGGTCCCATGTTACAATTATGGTATCTTTTTCATTTTCAGTGTATTAATGTAATTATTTTTACATTATTGTTCCAAAGCAGGGTTACAAAGAATTAGACAATGCAATAATGTTTTAGATGGAGACATGGTTTCCAAAGTACTTTGGAAACCATGTAAAAATACCATGATACTGTTATGGTGTATGTCCAAAAATCAATATAAAACCACTCCTTTTCTAAATAGTCCAAACGCATTCACCTGTGGTGCTCAAGTGGGAAGAGTTCAAGTTCTGTCCCTTTAAATAAAAATGGCATATGTTTTTGCAATTTTCTCAGCTACATCAAATCAACAATGATAAAATATTGATATGAAAGAGGATACTGTAATCCCTGTGCAACCGTACGTCTCTACAGAGAGATGTGAAGATCTAATGAGAGGACTCTAATGAGAAAAGAGTTGGCTGGCCGGTTGGAGGTTAAAAATAAAGGCTGGATATGTCAAGACTGTAGTGAAGATTCCAGAGTACATTCTCTGAGGACAGGGTTAAGAGGAGAGGGCTAAGGCCAGTTATTTTTGTGTCCACTGAATCATATGTTTTGTTGAGGAGAGCAAAGCAGGCACGTCCCCAGCTAAAGTTTGGGCTTGAGGTATGTGGTCTTGACATAGATGTAAAGAAGAAGAGTGAACGAGAGAGAGAGAGAATCTCTCCTCTGTCAGTAACTCTAATTATGTAATGCTGAGGGATTTTAAGAGCTCAGTAATGTGAAATACAATGGTAGAGGTTGTTTCACAATGAGTGGGCTCTGGATTGCTTTCTGGAATGGAGAGAAGGGAGGATAGATATGTCAGGGGAGTGATAATTGGGAATGGAAACGTCCTCGTCTTTACGGTCATAAGTATTTTCCACTCAAAACTACATTTGCTACTTTACTAATTGACTGAGTATTGACGTTTATTTATTTCCACACATTACACAAAGAGTTTTCATGGTGGTTGTGAAAATAACACTACTAAATTACATCGCTATTGACTCTACAGCGCTAAGGCAAAACTAAAACTTTACTAGCTGAAAACTAAACTAGCTGACACAATATAGCCAGTTACTTTATCTACTTTTGTTTCGCCGACCAAAATGGTTCCAAACAAAGCTACAGCGGACCTATTACATTTCTCTGAGCTAAACGGGTTGAGTGAATGACCCAACGACTCAGGTCTGTTTTTGTTTTTGAATGAATCGCTTGAGTGAATAATCAAATGATCCCAGTCCAACATTATTCCTAAATGAATATGTTTTTATTTGAATCGCTTTAATGAATGATTAAATGGTTCATTCATGTTTCTTTCGTTGCTGAATGAATGAATGTTTTTGAACAAATTCATGGTTGTGTCAGAAATTGCATACTCTCTTGAGCAGGTACTTATTTTGAATAACTACTTTGCGACCATTAAAAAAGTATATGGTATGAATGTGTGTAATATGAATGTAATCCAGACATGCTATTTTCACCATATTGTCATTATCATGTGACCTACCAGCGTCAATTGCGTCGCTTCACTGCCATTCACAAATCCTCTTCCGTGGCCTCATGGCATAGTAAAGTGTCCATCGTATACACACTTCAGAATCTCGGCAGAAATAGGTAATCCGGGTACGTTTGGCTTACTCTTTCATGAGTACAGTGAATTCGGACATACTTCTTTTGTTTTCTTCTTACTGTTTTTCACCTACCAAATAGTAGGGAAGCATGTATTTACGGATGTCACAATATAACTTGCAGAAAAGTCCCAGTGCTGTTGGATATTAGCAATCTTGGAAAGTCACTCAGCTAATCCACCTTGAGGACTATAACTAACTGTTGTATAATTCGACACTTCATCAATATTATGTTGATTCACAAACAATGCTCTTTTGAATGATTCAGTCAAAAAGACTTGTAAATCCAACATGATCACATGAGAATGCGTATCAACAGTACGAGTTTTGCAGAGCCTGATCACACGAAATTGTGTATAAATAATACAAGTGTGCAATGTCGTGGAATGTATGCCGAAATTAGTTCACGTGCATATGATACGCACTTAATGGCGTGTATATGACACGCTCTTGGGTAGGATGGGCTGTGGGGGTTCATGCGTATAATACCCATAGACAGTAAAATAAATGGACACAGCGACCCCATAGACTTCACAGAGAAAAAGTCAAGTAGAAGCACTCACTTCCTGATGGCTGAGCGTACTGCGCAGCCTCAGACTGAGCTTCACAATGTAGATGTGACGTGAGCAACCTGTCTGACAGTGCCAAGTCTTCTAGTAGTTGTGCAAAGTGAAATCTGAATCACGTTGTTGAAATATTTTGTCCCGTTGCTTTTGGCTCTCTATGGGCTTCTCCACATGCTTCTCCCTTAACTTTATCGGACTTTATGCCCCAACGTCTCCACGATTGCCTCATAGACAGTAAAAGATTGCCTACGAGCTTCTCCTTGGGTCTATACGGTAATTTCTGCAATCGTTAGCCTATTTTTCACAAAAACGGCTTCTACGGGTAAATAAACAATGGACAAATGGAGTCTTTAAATGCCTCAGATGCAAAGTGATTCGCTGTCAAAGTGACACCAAAATGAATGGGAGTCAATGGGATGCTAACAGCAGGTGATGGCTTGGTTAGCAATGGCTGCCCCTATGGAAGGTACGCTTTCCGGGTGCTGGATTACCCCCTTGATAATACCCCATTAATTGCGTATCATATGCACGTGAAAAACTGCGTACCATATGCACGCCAAAACTCTTTTTATACATTCCAAGACATTGCACACTCGTATTATTTATACGCATTTTCTTGTGATCGGGCTTTGAAAATCAGTAATTTTTTTCCCTCAAAACGAAGTCCTAAAAGAATGATAAGGGTATCAGAATCATTAAAGGGATAGTTCACCCAAAAATGAAAATTACATCATGATAAACTTACCCTCAAGCCATCCTAGGTGTATATGACATTCATTCAAATTACTTACGAAAAATCATAACTGGCTTTGAACTGCGAGAGTCGTTACACTTTCTTCGTAAGTTGAATACAAAAGGCGGTCCGCCGGAAGCTAGATATTTTACTTTATAAAGTTTTAAATATGGATATCTTTCACAAACACACCGATTCACTTCAGAAGGCATTTATTAACCCCCCGCAGCCGTGTGGATAATTTTTATAATGGATGGATGCAGTTTTTTGGGCTTCAAATTTTGGGCTCCCATTCACTGCCATTTATGAGAATGTCACACCTAGGATGGCTTGAAGGTGAGTAAACCATGGCGCAATTTTAATTTTTGGGTGAACTATCCCTTTAAGTGGAATTTGAATCATAACCAGAGACATGAAAAGTCAGTTCAACCTCATTTTGACGTTTAATGAAGTTGAAAGTCTCACACACAGTCCCGTGGCATTTTTATTGACCTGGGTGACTTTCAAGATTGTAAACCTTTTTGCCAGTGTCCAGCTGTGTTTGGACCACACTGAGATTCTAACTGTTACATGAATAAAACTAGACTGTACTGTTGGCAGATATCATGGTCTAAAGTGGTGGGCTGTGTGTAAAACTCAAATGAGAAGAGAACCGTGGGATCCAACTTAAATTTCAGGCACAGCTGGCCACCGGATGACTCTCCTGGGTTGGCAGGGCCCACTCTAATGTTTTGTCTGTATGCTTTCTTTGCTGGAAACCATGAGAACCACACTTCAGATGTGACAGTAAGGTGGTGAATGAAGCCGAGCTGACACTGAAAACTGGCCAGCAGGTTTTACAACCTTCTCATAACTCTTCATTTAGATTCTATAAATCCCGAAATGCAAATAATATTATCTATGCGAGAAAATTGCACAACCACTCAGCAGTGCATAACAGAATCTCCTTTTTATGTCAACATCCGATCAAACAGAGTCTTAAGCAACACATTCCTGCAATATTTCAAAGGTCAGGGTTGGTTATTTGGATCAGGCTCTAGAATGGAGCTCTCCTTCAGACGTGCGGAAAGCACTATTGCTCATGTCTGATGATTGTAGCAAACATCTGAGGGCCACTGTGTACTTGATATAGAAGGCTTTCACAGCCATGATAAGAAACCTGAAAAGGGGAGAGAACTAGGGATTTCAGTATTTACTTGGTGTGTTACTTTCTTTAGCAGCAGACAGGATAAGAGAACAGTCAGTCACTGAACAGGAAAACTGATGTGATGTGGTGTTAGATGTTATTTGGGAACCAGAAGATTAAAGATTCAGGGCCCACAATGAGCTACACAAAATTGTATTTCTGAGCAAGGCATTTGCATGGGGTTGCTCAAGAGAGGCTGTTGCTGTCAGTTACTTGGGATAAAAATGTAATCAAAATGACTTGCATGCCACCTACACTACTGTTCAAACTGTTTATTTTTATTTTTATGAAGTCTCTTATATGCTCACCAAGGATGCATTCATTTGTTGAAAAATACAGTAAACGTATGATATTATGAAATACTATTACAATTTGAAATAACATCACATTTTAAATGTAATGGCAAAGCATTGTAATATGCTGAGTTGGTGCTCAATAAACATTTCTTATTATATTTAATGTTGAAAACTACGGAGCTCTGTACATGACATGCGGGGGAAAAAATGTATATTGTGGCCACGAATTAACAATTTGTTCCCATGACTTACTATGTCAGCGTGCTTTACTTAATTCCTTGTTTTATATAAGTTGTGCCCACAATACAAACATTTTCTTCGATTTACTAAATTATGGCCACATTGTACTAACTTGTTCCATTGTTGTAGTTTAACATAGCCACGATTTGCTAAAACGAGTGAACGAACTCTTAATTTGTGGTCACAATATATATATTTTTTTGTCTGCATGTCGTGTGGGGCTCCGTATTTTTGTGGAAACCATAATACATTTTTTCAAGATTTTTTGATGATTAGAAAGTTCAAAAGAACGGCATGATTTGGAATAGAAATTTGTCATAACACTGTAAATGTCTTTACTGGCACTTTTCACCAATCCTTGTTGATCAAAATCCTTGACTCATTTGCATTTAAAAGGGGAACACACAAATATTGCATCTTTGCTCACTCCCAAATCGGGGCAAATTTGACAAGCTAAAATAAACGATCTGTGGGGAATTTTGAGCTGAAACTTCACAGACACATTCAGGGGACATCAGAGATTTATATTATATCTTGTGAATAGAGGCATAATATGTCCCCTTTAAGCAAACATGTGTTTATTTTTTAATTTCTTTATGAATGTTAGGAGACAAAATAGACCCTTTTCACATTTCCGGGTTTCTCAGAAGCGGAAGTCGTCATATTTGGGTTAACTTTTATAGCGGCGAATGAGAGTATACATTGAATATAACTTTTGTGTCCCCATTTGCTCAAATAGCAAAAGAAAAACTCCACAATAGTGATTTCACAATTTTCAAAAAATTGAGTGAGATTGATCACTCCCATCACTCCCATAGACGCTGTATTAGAAACACCCTCACAGCAGCGGTAACTTGTTTATTGTAATTTGATGCAAAAGTAATATAATACAAAGTATTAGTGTTATAAATGTACATAATAAAAAATAAAAAATGAAAATACAAAAAACTTTGCAGGATTTACGATATTGATGACTGTTAAAACGCGTCATCACAGTCTGTGAAAAGGGTCTATTGATACTCAACTGAACTATAACTATAGATATCTGTTATGTCTCTATTGCTCTATGATAAGCATGTTGTCAAAAGGCGCATAACACACTGTTCATAGGGATGCACCTACGTAATCTCAAGTGCATCTTGTGCTGTAAAACATTCCGACTACAGAGCAGACTTTGATTTATATGTTAAGAGTTTGAAGTGTGCCTTTGAGCAGAACACCAATGTGTTGTTTATAGGAGCAAACACGTTCCCCCTCTGATTCAATAAACCCAGATGCTGTGTGTATACTTAACAATGAGTCTGCTTGCCTGTGGCATCTGTTTCTGAAGTGTGTGTTTGTACTTCAGAAGAACATGAGAACCACGGCTCCAATGTGCTTTGGTAAACTCAGGGAAGTGTGGAGTGAAGATCACTTTATCAGGGGCAGCCCTCAAGCGGACCTCTGAACTAAACAAACAAAAGCAAGGTGTCGTGTCCACTGTCTGCAAACTGTCAGAATAATCTCACACTGGTGTAGAAATCAAACCGCAGTTCAACAGATGTCTGGAGCTCTTAAGATCACTGATGAACCAAGCTTTTTTCATTTGTTAAAGATGCATTCACTGCTTATTTTCCCCTTAATGGTCAGTAATTTTTAAAGAACACTACACAAAAATATATATACCCCCCCCCCCCCAAATTAACAAGTTTTAAACTTCACATCTACATCACAACATTAGAATCAGTTTGAAGCATTATAAATGGCAAATGCCATATTGATTAGTGTGAATAAAGTTACTTCTTCACTAAAGGGCAATTTTACAATTTTCTAGCAGTTCAGGGATTATTGATTTTTTTAATCCAGACAGTCAAAGTACAAGAGATAATTATTTCTAATCATTAAAATAATTATGGTGTGTTTAACCTAATAGACAGAAGTAAGTGAAGCAGTAATAGTGAGGTATAAGATGTCAGTCCACGTAATTAAGAGGACTAAGTATAAACTGTCAACCTTTTCTGACGAATCATATAGTTTATCTTTTAAATATCAAAATTAGGATTAGGATTTAGGTTAATGGTTTAGCAGCTTCTAGAGAAGATTCTGGAAGATCTAGGTGTATCCAACTAGACGAGGAGTGCTGGGAAAGCTCTTCCTCATGCTCATGCATTTTTCCTGATCCAGGAACAGAGAGTTGGCCTTGATTGACAGGTCATGCTCCAGAGCAATTTTCGTCTTGACCAGGGTCTGCAGAGTGTTCTCGGCCTCCATCAATCTCTCTCTGAGCTTATGAATGGTGTCTTCAATCTCCCTCACCTCTGTTATCAACCTGAGAGAAAGGGAAAGACGAGGAGAACAGAGCTTTTTGCATCTGCTTTAACAAAACATAAGATGTCTGTATGTATTGTCTGTATGAGACCTTTTCATGACAAAAAACACAAATATGGGTTGCTTGTGAATTTGGGGGCAGTCGTGGCCTTATGCTGCGTTCACACCAAACGCGAATAGAGTGTCAGGAGCGAGTGATCTCAATGTTAAATCAATGGAAAGGCGCGTTGATGTGCGTCTGGAGGTCCTGCGGCGCGATAGACGCGTTTCGCGTGGCACGATGGACATGAATCAACCTCATTCGCGCGTCGGACGTGAATTGAGCATCTTGCGCGAGTGGTGTTTTTTCTGCATTCACCCATTTAAAGCGAATTCGCGTCTGACGCCCGAGTTGAAAATTTTTAACTTTGCCGTCAATTCTCGCCGCGTTAACCAATCAGCCTGCTTGCTGCTGTCACGTGGTAAAGTGACTTGATGAGAAACCCAGCATTATTTAAAAATACTAGTATTGTGTCACAAAATGTAGTTTTAAGACTTTTTCAGGTGAGAATGTAGTTGTTTAAAGCTCAAATCTGTGGTTTATTTATAAAGAGAGCGCTGATTAAAAAAAAAATAATAATCTTGCGTTTTTGGAGATCCAGGCGATCACCGGGCACTCAGCGCTCATTAACCCCGGCGAGAACAGCCTTACCTTGGCTAGTCCTTCTGACATTTGCCGCTGGCTCTGATGTCCTGTAGTGGTTCGTCTTGTGTGGATCTAACCGGCGATCTTTGGTGTCATGAATCTATAATTTGTTGTCTGCCAAATCGTTTTGACTGAGGGCAAAGAGAAGTTTCATAACTTAATTTTTTAAGGATATTTAATAAACATGCAGTGAAGATAATGTAGGAGTTGCCTGGACCACATTTGTGTGGCTATTAATGTTTAATATATATCTTTAATGAAAATGAAAAGAGGCAGAGTGGTGTTTTATGACATATTTCTCCTAGAGCACCTTGAATGCGCGTCTATTTCGCTTCAAACGCTCAATTTATGTGCGCTTCCAATTCGCTGTGGACACGCAAAAAGATTAAAAATGTTCAAGCGTCCAAATAGACGCGATTTTGACACTCTATTCGCGTCTGGTGTGAACGCAGCATAATGGTTAGAGAGTCAGACTGGTAACCGAATGTTCCGGGTTGGATTCTTAATACCGGCAGGAAATGACTGAGATGATGGCACAAAATGGCTGCCCACTGCTCCAGCTGTGTGTGCACTAACTTGAATGGGTTAAATGCAGAGGACATAATGGGTTCCAAGTATGGGTTACTTGGCCTTTACATGTCACTTTACTGACTCAAGCTGGAAGTATACTTCGTTTTTTTACGCGTCCACGAGCTAACAAAGTATGCGCGGTTACAAAGTATGCACTGTTACAAAAATCCAGCAGTACATATTCAGTTCACATGCACTCTTCTGATGACGAAATTCGCATCACACGCACTGTACGCTGATGCTCGCGTACGCATAAAAAGTGAAGTATACTATAGCCTTTAGGTTACCTATGGTGAGGGTTGTCTCTGCAGAGTTCGACATTGGGTCTGCGAGTCCTCTCTTCCAGGCGGGTTTGGGCCACTTTAAGTGGGTTCTCTTTGTCTCGGATTGCCTTTTTTAAAGCTTCAATCAGCATCTCGGTCTGGAAGATTTCCTGAAGGGTCTGGAAACAAGAAAGCAAGAGAGAGAAACAGAGTTAATTGAATGAGTGACAAAGTCACTTATTCTCTGTGCCTGACTTCTCGACCCTTCTCAAAGTTAAAACGGTCCAGCCAGGTACACTTATTTCTACTGTATATATCATAATTGACAGTCTAAAGCACTTTAATATGAAATTAGGTTGTTATTGCTCTAGCCACCCACACAGCCATGCCAGGAACAAGTGGAGAGAGCAGAAATTTAACCTCAGGGTAAGCAGAACAAATGTGGCTTTTTATTATTATATTTATTTATTTTATTTTATTATTTATAGATTTATGGAATACATTTTTTAATTACTTAAATGAGTTCAAAATTCCACAAAACGTTGAATTTGATTTAATTGGTTCCTTACAGAAAATGTAATTCTACAAATTATCTTTCTTACTAATTATCTTGTTCGCCAAGCTATAGAGTAAAGTTGTATAAAGACATTTTAAGGATGCTAGATTAGAAATTTGTTCAACTAATGTTAAATTAATCAAAATGTATTTATGGGATGTGATGGGGTTTTAGAGTTCGTTCTCCTTGTTACAGTCGGCCTATATTATCCACCCAAATACATAATGGCCATAAAACAAATTCAGAAGTGTCAAGTTACAGACATCTCTATAGACACACAGTCCCTCACCTTCACATGTTGATGTAATCTCATTTTAACCAATCACTGTCATGAATGATGGTTGTTTATTGGTTACTTCATGCCTCTGATAACAGCCGTCAAGGGCTTAAATATTATGGACAGCTGACAGAGCTTCTTCGTGCCCTTCATTAACCTCCTCTACAATAGACTCCAGAGCTTCCCGTCTACATCTTTACAGCATACACAAGCAGGCAAGGAAAAGGCCATTTATTTTAGGTCCTGTCCAGTCAAAGTAAAGTAAGTAAGGAGGAAGTAGATTCTATTATTACTAAACAACAGGAGAAGGATACTGTTATTCCAGTTTGTATATATCTAAGATAAAAGTATCCTTCAAAAGTGTCTGAAGGACCTGGATCAGACTAACATCATACTTTTTTTGCAGGGACGGTTCTAGACCCTTTTTAAGGGGGCTTTAGCCCCCCTGTCTGTCATGCCAGCCCCCCTAAAACAATCAACTATCATGTTATCAACATTTATTGAAAGTGGGAATCATTTGGCGCTGATGTGGCATAAAAGGTTAAAGCCAGAGGCGTTGAAAAACAGAGTTGCGACATGCTCTCATCTCCCGGCGGCGCACGCGGTCACGTGGTTCATGAAGCACTCAATAGTTCCAAACAAAGCAGCGCTGCGTCAATACATTTGAATGGATACACAACAGCTTCACTATACAGGTATTTGCAGCAATTTTTGGTAAACAGTACAGCATAGTGTGAATAGATTATTACGTCAATTTTACGTATCATTTTATTATGGAGAGTGGTGGAGATGCAACATTGTTAACATTAATGTTTTTCTTGTATTAAGCCCTCAGGTATTCCTTACTAATTGGTCACACTCATACTCATTGATGGTCAAATGTGACCATACACTTTAATTATTTATCAATTAAATAATTGTTTTATATTTTAGTTTAATAATATTTATTTAATATTTTGAGGAGATCTTTTGGTACTAAATAGGCCTACAATTTGTGCAATAATTATGGTCCATTAATGGCCATTTAATGAATTAAAATATTTTCTTCTAATATTTGTTATTATTTATTATAATTATTTCATTTGTAAAGCCATGGTTTACCCACTGGTGCCTGTATGGCTTTTTAATAAATATACATTCTAGTTGCTCAAAAAAGTATTGCAGATCATAACTGCTTACTTATTTTTAGGTTTTGCATTTGAATACATATTTAGACATGATCAAACACTAGATTCCTTTATATGTTAAATTTTTAAACGTTAATAACTTGCATCCTAATATTTTTAATGATACTTATATAAGCACACACAAGTGAATATTAATGAATGCAAGCAAATGTAATTTAACCCAAGAAAAGTTTAAAATAGTGCTAAAAAGGCAAACTTATTTTTCCTTATATGTACAGTAGGCTATATACATATGAACTGATACTGAATCAAGATCGAAATCGATATTTGTGCCAATCACCAACCACAAATTGCAATTTCCAAATTCCTACTTATATTTAATGCATCAAGCTTTTGAGATTAGGTCTGAAATGAGCGATGAAAAGTAATGACGTGATGTTCAGGATCCTGCGGTTACCTTGGCCAGGTGACTTTGCAGACTGTTCTTGGTATCTGCCGTCTCAGAGATACGGTTGGTGAATGACACGTTTACAGTGTTAAACTGGTTCCACATCTCGTTTGAAGTGGCATTGAGCAGAATCTCAATCTCATCACGGAGTTTGTGAGAAGCGGCGCGTTGGCTCTGAGAATGCAGGATGTTGTCGTCGGTGAACCTCGACCAGGAGTCTGGAAGACTGATACTGTTGACACCATAAAAGAGAGTACATTATAACATTGATATATTATTAGGAAAAATCTTAAAAAACAGGCCCATATTATTCATTTGGACTAAATAAAACTCACGATGGGTCCATGCGATCGATTCCTCTATAGTAGCTGATTCCATCAGAGGTGTTCCTGAGATGGTGACACCTGTCATCGATTCTCTGAGCTGTGACCTTGTCACTCAAATCTCTCTCCAG
Source organism: Gobio gobio (assembly GCF_949357685.1). Lineage (NCBI taxonomy): Eukaryota > Metazoa > Chordata > Actinopteri > Cypriniformes > Gobionidae > Gobio > Gobio gobio. Next base: position 12,827,287 of record NC_137113.1, on the reverse strand, counting down.
CTCGTGCTGTGCTGCACGATTTGACCTGAGGATGTGAATCAGTAACCACGTGCGTTGTGTTTCAAATACGCCATGATCATTTGTCAAACTTCAAGTATGACACATAAAAGTGAAAGCAAAATTGCGTGGTTATTTAGAGACTCACGCTAGTTGAGCAATAGCTCGCTCTAAATGTCGCCTCATTCTCTCCTGACATGACTTAATCACCTCCACTTCCTGCAAAAAGGGCAAAATTTACTTTTGCAAATATAGAAATTACAACTACTCAGCATTTTTTTAGTTGGGCAAACTTCAATAATGGTGAATGAGAATTACAACATATATATATGCTCCAATAGCAAAAGAGAAAAAGTCAAATTTGCCTAGATCTACTCAATCTATGTTTTTGATCATCGTTCTGAATCTGATCTGGACAAAATCTTTGACAAACACATGATTTTCTCATCTATTTGTTCAAAATGTTGCTTTTTTAATGAAACTCACAATGCCTACAGTGCCCACAGAAGTGTTGATAAAAAATAATGCATGAAGCTATGATAAAAGCTGGCAAGGGAAGAGTATAATAAAAAAACGGTCTGTCACAGTCTGTGAAAAGAGTCCATTGACCAATCAGATTACATCTTAATGTAATTGCATGGAAAGCACATTGCTTAAGAAACCCCCTCGCAAAATCCTTGATTCATTACCAATATTTGACCTTTTTTTTGGTTAGAAGTATTATGTGTTTAGATGAAGTTTCATGTGAACTCACCTTAATCAAGTCTTTCTCTACATCATCATGAACCAAATCAATGGACATCCGTTTCTCCCTGTGGAACAAACATTCCTGAGACACCTGGAGAGGGAAGAAAGTGATTAATGTAGGTAAATCAATGTCTATTTTATTTATTTATTATTTTTATTTATTTTACTATTTAACTTTTTAATTTTTAATTCAATTTCATTTTTATTTTTTTATTTATTTAATTTATTTAATTTAATTTATTTATTTTATTTATTTTATTTATTTTATTTATTTTATTTATTTTATTTATTTTATTTATTTTATTTATTTTATTTATTTTATTTAATTTTATTTAATTAATTTTATTTTATTTATTTATTTATTTATTTATGTATTTATGTATTTATTTAATTTAATTTAATTTAATTTAATTTAATTTAATTTAATTTAATTTAATTTAATTTAATTTAATTTAATTTAATTTAATTTAATTTAATTTAATTTAATTTAATTTAATTTAATTTAATTTAATTTAATTTAATTTAATTAATTTTATTTTATTTTTTTATTTTTTTTATAATGTTCAGAACAGATATATCTATGGCTGCAAAGCAACACCGAATAAAAATGGATATTGCACAATAATACACCTCACTCAAAATGTGTCAACGGAAGCTCTAGTAAGCAATCGCGTCACTATGGAAACATCTTGTGATAATTCTCGTGGTCAGTCCTGCGAGGTGACGGCAGCGGCACTACGCTCATTTGGAACTGATCCAGCACAGCACTAAGTAGTCACCATGTTTTGGTGTGGTCTCCATGGAAACAGTCTCTTACTGTGACTCAGACGGGTAACTCTGGATAGACAGAGGTGGAACACATTGAGGTCATTGTAGATCTAGTGCTCAGTGTGATTGAGTGTGTATATCTTACACCCATATAGGTTCTGTTACCAAGTGATTTCTAACAATGGGTCACCTGACACTCTACTGTGGGCTTTTCTAGTTACTGTGTCTTTAACTCTATCACCATGACCCAAATTAGGTGTGCAACTGACAAAAGACCACTAGATCTGTGCAGTGCAGCTTCCCAAGAACTATTTGCTTCAAAAGTAAAAACAAGAAATTGCCTTTGTTTAGAGAGGTGATGTATATTTATTAATCAGGTTAATTCATTTTAGTTAACTAAATTCTAAATTTGCAGATTAATCACACTAAATTACTGTGATAAATTATATGCAATTATATGTATATATAAATAAAGAAATATATAACCTGCAGTGGCCCTTCTGTCTCAGCTAGTGCTCTTTCCAGCCTTCTCTTCACATCCGTCAGTGCTGATATCTCTGTCACCATGTTATCTATCTCATGATTGAGCTCGGACCTCCAGAAGCTGATGTCGTTCAGTCTCTCTCCAATGTTCTTGCTGGTGGTGTCCTGAGTTCTGCGAGTCAGCTGGTCCTTATCCTGAATCAGTCGAATGGTTTCCCTCCGAAGCCGTTCGGCACTGTTCCGGGACGACTCTGATTCCCTGTAGTTACTCTGGTTAGACTTGTACCAGTCCTCTGGCATGTATCTTGTACTGAGAGCCGTCCTGTTAGAGGGGTAGAACATGGTTTTGGCCCGGACTAAGTCCAGGTTGTCTCTTTGAAGTGCTGACACAGTCGGGATAACGCTGCCACTTCTAAAGTAAGAATTAGTCCTCCAGGGCATGTTTGAATTCTGGTTGAGGGTAAGGGCTGGCTGGTGGCTCCTATAACTGGATGCCATGGTGGATATGGCCGGTAGGAAGTGGCTGGTTTTGGGCCGAGCATAAGTGGCCATCTGGGTGGATCCAATTAGCTCCATGTGTCAACCAATTAGTCACCTTTTCCCTGGGAAATAGAACAGAATCTGCTTTGAAATGTGTGTACGGTGACTTTCTGTGGTTAACATTCCTGTGCTCCATGTGTTTGTCTCATACATATTTTGGCATCGGACCCTATCAGACTGCATTAAATAGTTGAGGTGAAATGTTGAATATAGAGCAAGTGAAACATTTATTAATACATTAAATTGTTAATTTATATTCACTGCAGTAGATGAAGAAGATGACAACTAGCCCCGGTCACAATACAGTAAATGGAAATAAGTATGGAATTCTTTTCTTTACACAATATTTGTTAATGTTATAAATTCAAGTTATCATAACTTATACATGCAAGGCATTGGGGAACCATTAATATATGCTTAGAAGACGTGCTTTAAAGCCACTATATGTAATTTTTCGTAGCTTGATGACGCCTTGATTTTGCTGAGCTTTTATTATGCCGCAGACGACCGTTTCTGCTTCTTCCGCTCATGCATATGTGGGGTAACGCAGCGTTGTTTTATCATATTAGATACATTATTACAGATATAGATACAGATACAGTGTAGATACAGTGTGTTGAAAGTTGTGTTATAATGCTACTCTGTGCGTTCGCTCTGCGGCTACTATGAGACACTTGTTGCACTCTGCAATAAGCTAGATCGATATTATGCATGGTAAAACGCGGTACTTGCGGTAAATCAAGAAAACAAGATTTAAACAATAAGACTAACTGTGTTGAGCTATGTTACAATGATTTGTTTTCTGTCGATGAATGCATAGATATACACAATAAAGGCTAGATGTCTTACGACGGAGTCTCTAACGTTATCACCGGCGGCCATCTTGTCACAGGCAAGCTTTCTGGCGGGCTCTGTGGTACCTGATGTAAGGCGAGTGATCTGCACGAACACAAATACTCTTATCTCGCTGAAATCTTGACGGATTTACAAATGGTTTGGTTTTCTACAAACGTTATTAACGTGGCTATAATTCTGGATACTTGAACAAAGTATGAGGTGTCATAACTACATATCTGGCGTTTATAACAAACCAAACAGTTTGAAAATCGGTAGAAAATTGAGCAAGTTATGGTTATTTAAAAAGTACATGCACCATTAAAACACAATGTTACGAGTGAGCGAGCACAAGATGGCCGCCAGGTGCGGACGTCGACCTCCACTGGCCAGCAGCGCAGACGAGACATCTAGCCCTTATTATGTATATCTATGGATTAATGTATCCAAATAGTTGCTCACCTGTCTAATAAAACACATGCTATATTAAAGTGTCTTTGGTGTTTACATGGTTTCTATAAAATCGTAAATCGAGGGTAACGTGGCCACGTATGATGTCATTTGATAGGCGATGCACAGAAATTGCTTATTTCTCTGGATTTAAACATTCTTGGAAACATTTGGGATAATGTAAGTACACAAGTCAACAAAATATATTAAAATAAAATATAAAATTTCCTAGTGGTTTATGGATCCTTTAATCCAAAAATCTTACATATTGTGCCTTTAAGCTCTTTCATTTGACATATTCTATTAGCTAATTTGCTTAGCTGTTCATTTACTAAAAGAGTTAATTTGCTAAAAGAGACAATTGGCCTATGCAAATATTAGCCTAATTGTAAGTCGATGGTAAAATGAATATGTGTAAATGCAAATTAAACATCGTGACAGAACATTTGCATTGCATCGTTTTATATATTAATGTCCAAAAATGCGCCAAATCAAAGAAAAATCAAACGGACTAAATACCTCGAGCAAGAAAATCTGCAAACATCTTCATATATGAGTTTAAATAAAAACGTTCTAACTCACCGTGTGTTTGAGTGTGTCATTCGCCTGAAGCGCTCGCGCACATGTGTGCAGTCTGTGCACCGTTGACAGGTGTATGCGCGCACCTGTGTGCAGAACTGTGGAGAACTTAACGCATGCGCGAGAGATCTCGGACGGCAGAGTTGTGCATTATTGATAGATAAGCCCTTCACCAGCTGTCATTCCGCGAATCACTTCTGTAAGAACTCAATCGAAAGCTCAGTTATTCAACACTTCTGGTTTAGAGGCAGGTAGTACCAATAGCAACCAAATGCATGGGTGGATAGACAGGGCTATATAACGAATGCTATTAGGCTGCCTGACAAAACATTTAACATAGAAACATTTGTTTTATTTTAAATAATATATATGATTGAGATCACATTATAATTTTTTCTATAAAAAAAAAAAAATCAATCAGATTCAATCTGTCTACAGTATATCCCATCTCTTAATACTAAATATTCTCACTTCATGCTTTCTGGGCAGTCATACCCCCTGGTGAGTTATTGCAGTCTCTGTCTAGAAACCATTCAGAATACATGAACTAGCAGTAACATAGTTCAACAGGGTCGAACTGACCAGCCATGGGTGAACTGGGACAAAGGGTCATTGTGATCCTCTGAGAGACATTTAATGCCAAGCATGCCACTGAAAGTCCAATGTGATTTGTATTCATTCATAACAGTGTTTTCATTTGCAACTGTAAAGAGTAGTGAGGGCAATCATCCTCAACTTTGCGTTCAGGGCTGATGTCTGAGGATGTCTGCGGTCTAATGTTTCAGATGTGATGAAACACTAAAACCTGAGACTTCATCGTGTGATCCCTGGGGGTTTCAGTACTGCTTTTACATTTGTCTCAACTGACCATCAAACTGAAGGTGTTTGGCATAATGAGACCTAGATCTATGTGCAGTGAAAATAGACTTTTATTTGTTTTTTAGACTAAGAAACGACAGTTAATATTTCACAGACGAAATGGGCTCGAGTTCTTGCCGCAGGGGTGTGGCACATCTGGACAGGAAACACAGCTGGAAGTGTGAATGTAAACATTTAGTGCAAAGCGAGTAGCACCTCGGCAGAAAGCTGTATGTACTGACTGATGTTTTGTCCTGCCTAGAGGATAGTTATAACATTACTGCTATTTGAAATGGAAGTAGGACTTTCTCAACAGCCTATAAAGCACACACCCTTATGCAGCTCGGCACACCCTTATGAAACATAACATTATGACCATTAGGTGAACTGAATAGTCAAGTCAAGTCAAGTCAACTTTATTTATATAGCGCTTTTAACAATGTAGATTGTTTCAAAGCAGCTTTACAGTGTTAAACAGGAAAATAATGCAGCATAATTTTATTCAGCTGTATAGCCATTCTGGAAAAATTTCAAGTATCATACAGTGACAGTGTGGGCTTTAGATCAATAATTTGATCAGTAATTTAGTTTAAATGGTTAATTTAGTTTATTATTTAGATGTATTTCGATGTTTAGTTGAAAAATTTAGTGTCCCCAACTGAGCACGCCAAGCCAGAGGCAACAGTGGCAAGGAAACCAAAACCCCATTAGGTGACCTAATGGAGAAAAATAAACCTTGGGAGAAACCAGGCTCAGTCGGGGTGCCAGTTCTCCTCTGGCCAATTAACAAACAGCGTATTATTATTATTATTCTGGCAGTTTTACAGCTCGGAGGTCATAATAGATCAGAATATTCGAGGGACCGGGGGCAACATGCTGGAGACGGGTTTATTGAGGATGATGTTGATTAAATAATTATTAAAGTGCAATATTCGAATGATCGGAGGCAACACGCAGGAGACGGGTTTATTGAGATGCCGTGTCGATGAGGCAGTTTCAGGGGGAGTCTAATCACGGTCTCCCAGACACTTCGGGGTCCTGTGTTGGTCTTCTCTGGGCGCAGGTCCACCATCTGATCTGGATCAGAATAACACTGATTATCTCTTCATCACGGCACCAGTTAGTGGGTGGGATGTATTAGGCAGCAAATTAACATTTTTTTCATCAAAGTTTATGTGTTAGAAACAGGAAAAATGGGCAAGCGTAAGGATTTGAGCGATTTTGACAAGGGCCAAATTGTGATGGCTAGACGACTGGTTCAGAGCATCTCCAAAACTGCAGCTCTTGTGGGGTGTTCTGGGTCTGCAGTGGGCAGTATCTATCAAAAGTGGTCCAAGGAAGGAACAGTGGTGAACCGGCGACAGGGTCATTGATGCACGAGGGGACATCCATGTGGATGTTACTTTGACACATACCTCCTACCTAAGCATTGTTGCAGACCATGTACACCCTTTCATGGAAGCAGTATTCCCTGGTGGCTGTGGCCTCTTTCAGCAGATAATGCACCCTGCCACAAAGCAAAAATGGTTTATGAATGGGTTGAGGAGCACAACAACGAGTTTGAGGTGTTGACTTGGCCTCTAAATTCCCCAGATCTCAATCCAATCGAGCATCTGCGGAATGTGCTGAACAAACAAGTTCGATCCATGGAGGCCCCACCTCACAACTTACAGGACTTAAAGGATCTGCTGCTAACATCTGGGTGTGCAGATACCACAGCACACCTTCAGGGGTCTTAATTTGCTACTAAATGCTACACAGCTACTAAAATCTATTTTGTATCTTTAAAATATATTGATAACCACTATAATAATGTAAATGGTAAAAGAGGAAGCCACATGAAGAATGATGAAGTTCATAATAAGCAGCTTTTCTACAAGCTAAATTATAATAATATGAGTCATTCACACAAACACAAAACACTCTCATGTAACACACATGACACTAAAATGATGCAATACATATTCATTAAACAACAAAGATGTAACATAAAACCGAAATGTGCATAACTGATATATGCAAAGAAATTATTTGAACAAAATACCTTCAAAAGTTTCACATAGGGAATTCTGGGAATGTCAGTTTACAGTTTTTCACTGTACATTATAATTTGATTTGTTCTGTTTTATTTCTAAAAACAAAAGTATTTTACTGTAAAATTACATTAAATGTCTGGTTAGATCTTTTACAGTTTTTCCCATATAGTATGGGAACTTATTTCCGTAGCGTTTTTACTATATTTTTTGCAGCTAAAATTATGCTAATTTTTTACAGTGCACAGTAAAAATGTATGCTTTGGTTAACTGAAAAAACATTATCATGATAAAATATAACTTATTACATTAAGTTTGGGGACGATACAATTTTTAAATGTTTTGAAAGTCTAAGGCAGCATTTATTTGATCAAAAATACAGTAAAAAAAAAAGAGATATTACTAAAATTTTAAATAATTGTTTTCTAAAATGTATTATTGTGATGGCAAAGCTGAATTTTCAGCAGCCATCACTTAAAACGACATCTCTCTGGTGACAAATGAAGGATTTCTCCAATCAAGAAACCCCACACTGTCATGGCTACCATTATTTGTGTATACAGTCATCATCCTAAATGGAGGGAATCTGAGCTATGAATCTGTGAATTAGGTGAGAGGACACCTTCTAATTATTGCATGGCCCCCAATACCTCCACTCCCCCTCATTGAGGATGGGTTACAGCCGCCTCTTATCAATGATTCAGTCAACAGGAAGAGAGAACACTGGGCTGTTTAACACAGCATGATCATCCGTGTGTCCTGTTACAGCCCAGGCTAAGAGACGCACACATGCGTCCAGGACTCCGGCTGGGTGGTGTGTGTTTATCCTGCACCGGGCTCATGTCTCTCAGTTCTGAAGAGGGTGTTGACATGTATTGACTCATGCAAAAGGAAAATTGCTTTGCTGCTGAGTTTCAGAGTCATTCTTCATGGACTGGAATGCAATATGTGGGTTTGTCTTACTGTGGAAGAGGGAAAGAATTAAGGATGCTGTTTGTACATTGCAAACCTACATTAAAAACTACACTATTATCATAAATTAAAATAATATAATATTTTTTTGTATTTTGATAAATTAAAAAATTGCTTCTAAAAGTTGTTTTTCCATATACATTTACTTACTATTTATTATACTGCTCGCTGGTGGGGGCTTATTGTTTTGAATATTTGTAGCTATTCATTTTTAATAAATGTAGCGATTCCTTTTTATTAGTGTTTTGAAAATGTAGCGATTAATTTTTGTCAACGTAGCAATTTATTTTGAAAAATGTAGTGATTCGTTTTTAATAAATGTAGTGATTCGTTTTGGAAAAAGAAGCGATTCAATTTTACCAATATAACAATTCATTTTTAATAAATTTAGGGATTCTTTTTTAATAGATGTAGCAATTCGATTTTCATAAATGTAGCAATTTGTTTGAATAAATGTAGCGATTAATTTGGAAAATGTAGTGATTCATTTTGGAAACTTTTTTCCGTAGCATTTTTTTACAATATTTTGCAGCTAAAATGATGCAAATTTTTTTACAGTGCACAGTAAAAATGTATGTTTTGGTTAACTGACAAAACATCAAAACATTATCATGATAAAATATGACTTATTACATTAAGTTTGGGGTCGATACAATTTTTAAATGTTTTAAAAGTCTAAGGCTGCATTTATTTGATCAAAAATACAGTAAAACAGTACTGATATATTACAAAAAAATTTTTTGTATTACTACATTTTGAAAAAGTAGCGATTAATTTTTGAAAGTGTAGCGATTAATTTTTGAAAATGTAGCGATTCATTTTTAATAAATGTACCGATTCATTTGAAAAATTTAGCGATTCGTTTTGGAAAAGTAGCGATTCATTTTTTGAAAATGTAGCAATTCATTTTTAATAAATGTAGCGATTCATTTGAAAAATATAGCGATTCATTTTGGAAAAGTAGCGATTCATTTTTGAAAATGTAGCGATTCATTTTGAAAAAGTAGAGATTCATTTTGAAAATGTAGTGATTAATTTTTTTAAATGTAGCGATTCCTTTAGGAAAATGTAGCGATTCATTTAGGAAAATGTAGCAATTATTTTCAATAAATGTAGTGAATCTTTTTTGGAAAATGTAGCGATTAATTTTGGAAAAAGTAGCGATTCATGTTTTTGGAAATGTAGCGATTCATTTTGAAAAAGTAGCGATTCATTTTGGAAAAGTAGCGATTCATTTTGAAAATGTAGCAATTCATTTTAGAAAATGTAGCAGTTCGTTTAGGAAAATGTAGCAATTATTTCCAATAAATGTGGTGATTCCTTTGAATAAATGTAGCGATTTCTTTTTTGGAAAAAGTAGCGATTCTTTTTTGGAAAAAGTAGCGATTCATTTGAAAAATATAGCGATTCATTTTGGAAAAGTAGCGATTCATTTTTGAAAATGTAGCGATTCATTTTTGAAAATGTAGCGATTCATTTTGAAAAAGTAGAGATTCATTTTGAAAATGTAGTGATTAATTTTTTTAAATGTAGCGATTCCTTTAGGAAAATGTAGCGATTCATTTAGGAAAATGTAGCAATTATTTTCAATAAATGTAGTGAATCTTTTTTGGAAAATGTAGCGATTAATTTTGGAAAAAGTAGCGATTCATGTTTTTGGAAATGTAGCGATTCATTTTGAAAAAGTAGCGATTCATTTTGGAAAAGTAGCGATTCATTTTGAAAATGTAGCAATTCATTTTAGAAAATGTAGCAGTTCGTTTAGGAAAATGTAGCAATTATTTCCAATAAATGTGGTGATTCCTTTGAATAAATGTAGCGATTTCTTTTTTGGAAAAAGTAGCGATTCTTTTTTGGAAAAAGTAGCGATTCATTTGAAAAATATAGCTATTCATTTAGAAAATGTAGCGATTCATTTTGGAAAAGTAGCGATTCATTTTTGAAAATGTAGCGATTCATTTTGGAAAAGTAGCGATTCATTTTTGAAAATGTAGCGGTTCATTTTGAAAAAGTAGAAATTCATTTTGAAAATGTAGTGATTCATTTTTTTAAATGTAGCGATTCCTTTAGGAAAATGTAGCGATTCATTTAGGAAAATGTAGCAATTATTTTCAATAAATGTATTGATTCTTTTTTGGAAAATGTAGCGATTAATTTTGGAAAAAGTAGCGATTAATTATTTTGGAAATGTAGCGATTCATTTTGAAAAAGTAGCGATTCATTTTGGAAAAGTAGCGATTCATTTTTGAAAATGTAGCGGTTCATTTTGAAAAAGTAGAAATTCATTTTGAAAATGTAGTGATTCATTTTTTAAAATGTAGCGATTCCTTTAGGAAAATGTAGCGATTCATTTTGGAAATGTAGCGATTCATTTTGAAAATGTAGCGATTCATTTTGGAAAAGTAGCGATTCATTTTTGAAAATGTAGCGGTTCATTTTGAAAAAGTAGAAATTCATTTTGAAAATGTAGTGATTCATTTTTTAAAATGTAGCGATTCCTTTAGGAAAATGTAGCGATTAATTTAGGAAAATGTAGCAATTATTTTCAATAAATGTAGTGATTCTTTTTTGGAAAATGTAGCGATTCATTTTGGAAAATGTTGCGATTCGTTTTGGCAAATGTAGCGATTCATTTTGGAAAAAGTAGCGATTCATTTTGGCAAAAATAGCTATTCATTTTGGAAAAAGTAGCGATTCATTTTGAAAATGCAGCAATTAATTTTAGAAAATGTAGCAGTTCATTTTGGAAAAAGTAGCGATTCATTTTGAATAAATGTAGCGATTCTTTTTTGGAAAAAGTAGCGATTCATTTTGAAAATTTAGCGATTCTTTTGAATAAATGTAGCGATTAATTTTGAAAATGTAGTGATTTAATTGAATAAATGTATCGAATAAATGTCTGACCTGAGTTTGGTTGTAGCTTTAAAGCTCTAGGAGGAGACAGTTTGAACAGTAGATCAGTCTGTTGGCTTTGTCAAGCTGAAATTAGCATCTCAGTAAGTTGGCTTTCTCAAGTCAACTTAATAATTCAAAGTTATTTGTGTCTCATTGATGTATTTCATTTACACAGATGTCAAACACATAAATGCCATATATTTCGACATGTTTTCGACTTTCGCTCCATTTCTGGTTGCTCTCTTTGCCAACGGATCCGAGTTTCTCAACGCGAACCTCCCCAAGCGGAGCCCCTCTCTGTTATCCCACTGTGGTTTTCTTCCTAATGCCGGTGCTTTTACTAAAATAACACTGCATAAATTCCCAGTTAGGCCGTTAATATCCTACAACAGGGAAAGAATACTCACTCAACTTTTTATTATTCTAATGTGGATGTTTGATGGATCCAGTCTCTTTAACTCTTTAATATGGAAAGCTATTTCTGCCTCTTGTAATTGCGACTTCCAAGATCTTACAATATGACACTTGTTTTCTTATTTCAATAAGCATTTATTTACTAATTGAAACAGACTTCTATACTTTGCTAACTTGAACATAAAGATATTTAGACTTTGTGCTGTTGAGCTTCTCACCAGGTGGTCTAATATCACGGCCGTCGGTTTTCTATGTCAACAGAGTAAGCCGAGATTCAAAAGGGCATTGTGCCAGCGATCTACTGTATCTCTTGACACACATTCTGAAGTACACACACACACAAACACATCAGACCTCATGTCATTGCCTCTCCCAATGTTGAATATGCCCTGTAAAGGCATGAATAACAAACCCACGTTGACGTCCTTTACTCTCCAAACAGCTAACACCTCCCCAGTGCCCACTGGCTTCAGTCTAAAACGTGAGTGTAACTTTAGAGTATCCTATATTTACCCAATACTGTGCGTCTGGAGGGTCTGCGGTGTACTACTGCATGCCATGAATGCGTGAGAGGACAAACTCATCTTATGAACGCTATGGAGTCTTGCAAAGAGTATTCTGAGTATAGGCTTTCATGAATGTGACATGCGGATTGAATTGCCGTTATAGTTTTTGCAGAATGCACTCTTAGGGGACACTTACACATATTGAGAGATATAAAATCACAGTAAATAGCGACAAGCATTAAGCTTTATAAAAAAGAAACATAATTTATTTTAATTGAGTATAAGTGTGTGTAGCATGATCGTAATCTGGATGTACAACATTCGCCATGTTGTCATTATCATGTGACCTACCCGCGTCAGTTTTGTCGCTCCACTGCCATTCCCAAATCCTCTCCCATGGCCTCATGGGATAGTGAAGTGTTCATCGTATGCACACTTCAGAATCTCGCCGGAAGTAGTAGGTCATCCAGGCACTTTTTACTGTGAATTTGGACATACTGTACATACTGTATCTTGTTTTTCACCTTACTATATAGTAGGGAAGTTTGCGATTTTGGATGAAGCCCAGATTTGCGAACTGTCACATGACCTCCAAAGAGTTGAATTATAGTGGAAGAGTCATATGGACCATTTTTATGAATCTTTTATGGTGTTTTTTTTTTTTTTTTGGTCCTTTTGGAGCTATTGTTGCCTCTGGTTCTTATTCTTTTGGGTCAAAAATGATTTGCATTGATAATTGACAGGAGTGATTTAAACTGCCACATGTAAAAGGGATATTGATGGATAAACTGCTGTGCTTTTATTATGAATCAATGCTCTCTGAGGGTTGGGCAGGTTGGTTTTCATGTTAACACTATGAGACCTGACACAGGCTGGTATTCCAGAGGATCAGATGGATAGAGAGAGAGAGAACCTGACTCTTGATCACTCAAATGACGACATTGCAGGGTTCAGGTTTCCATTCCGCAGAGGGTTTGATGGCTAGCTATCTGAGGTGAAGTAAGGATGAACCATCCATCTATTCCTTTTCGTTACTGGGCCACATAACTTATAATTCACCTCTTCCATGAACTTCTACACAGAACACATGAAGTCAGGACATTCTGGCATAAAGGAAGCGATGCTATTTACTATTTAAACACCATTGGAATTCAGGAGTATTGCATGAGGAAAGGGCTTGGTCAAGTCTCTAGAAATGTGGGGAGGGTCTATGTTTACATTTCCTCTTTGACTCCATCAAGTGTCAGTCACTGAAAATTGAACATCCTGCTTTGTTAAACTAGTGGCCTCTCTTTCCTCTGTGTATTTATTCAGACTATTACGACATCTTTCAGTTTACTAGTGAACAAGATTTCAATTTTGGTAGAGGAAGCAGGTCCCAGATATGTGAAAATCTTACAGGATAAGTCGAATGTCACATGAACAAACAGGAAAACGGATCTCATTGTATCTGAACGCATTAACAGCCGTATGAACTGTTTTTCAGGGGTTGGGCTTGACCCCTTAGTTCCAGTGAAAGGAACTCTTAATGATTCAGCATACCAAGACATTTTGGACAATTTCATGCTCCCAACTTTGTGGGAAAAGTTTGGGGATGGCCCCTTCATGTTCCAACATGACTGCATCCCAGTGCACAAAGCAAGATCCATAAAGACATGGATGGGCGAGTTTGGTGTGGAGGAACTTGACTGACCTGCACAGAGTCCTGACCTCAACCCATCAGAACACCTTTGAGATGAATTAGAGCGGAGACCGCGAGCCAGGCCTTTTCGTCCAACATCAGTGGCTGACCTCACAAATGTGCTTCTTGAAAAATGGTCACAAATTCCCATAAACACACTCCTAAACCTTGTGGAAAGCCTTCCCAGAAGAGTTGAAGCTGTTATAGCGGCAAAGCGTGGGTCAGCTCCATATTAAACAATACGGATTAAGAATGGGATGTCTTTAAAGTTCATGTGCATATATAGGCAGACGTCCCAAAACTTTTGGCATTTTAATGAAGCACATAAAAAAGATCTGAATGGGAAACAATGCGACCTGTTTTACAGAATATGGAAGTTTATTGCGCATAACCCCAATAACATCTCTGAATCAGTGATTTTCACCACTGCTTCTATGGGTTACCATCACACCTGAACAGGAGAGTAAATGAGGCATTAAATCTGATTGGCCAATAGCAGCCCCCTACTGAGACATAGGCATCTGGTATATCATTCTACTCTAAGAGGTCTGATGATGAAATAAATGCAGCCTTGGCGAGCACAAATGACTATTCGTAATGTTTCCAAACTTTTGACATGTACTGTAAATTGTGGGGTGTAAGAATCAGTGCTCATTTAGATTAGGCGTTTTGATTACATATAAGTCTTAAGTTACTGTGCATGCAGAAGTGTGCAAAGTCAACAATGACAATCGGTGCTCTTGCATATTTAACATTTGCTCTTTATTTAGGGTGTTTGCGTTTGTCTGGATAAATCTGTTTCATATCAATGCACTAAAAAACCTTAAACGTCTTGAATTGAAGACATGTGGTGACGTGAGAAGCATTCTGTGTGATGTTTGGAATGTCACAGTTCAGGTGTTGGATCATATGCCATTTAGATACTTAACCGCCACATTCTAAGCCTGAGTGAATCTGCTATAAATATTCTCAATGGGTGGTCTCTTTAATGGCATATAAGCCAAAGCCTCATCCTACTTTGAGGAGATCCTAATTAAGGTTTGTGTATAAGAAAGCACATTTGCTATCTCTGTAGTTCAATTGTCAGCATAAAGCTTATCACTGGCAAGCAATGTGCTCATTAGTGCTCCTAATTTGGCTCCTAGACAAAGATAGTCCTCTGTCTAGACCATCATGCAGTGTTAATGTTTGGAGTAGTTTTGCATTCTTCTCTGTAGGTCTGCTGGAAAATCTTTCGAGGTACCAAGAATGGTACAGTATTGGATTACAGTGGAACGGCACAGGCGCCAATGATCAGATTAGGTTAAACCACAGGGGAAAGGGATGGCAGATAAACCTTAGCACAATGCATGAAAAGTGCAGGTCCTAATAAATGGTCTAGACATACACCACAGAAGATGACATCTGGTTGATGTGTAAATAATGCATATCAAAAGTTGAGATGATAGCATTTGTCATGGTCGATAGAACATGAAAATTCATCATATCTGAACTGAGACCCCTGCTACTTGTTCCAAATCCTTGTTCGGTGCTTTACTGATGCTCATATAGGCTGTAAGGTGAGCATGGAGGTGGATCACAACAAGGTGGGATCAATGAACGTAATTTTCATCAATTAACATAAATTATGTGATTTTTAATCATAATTGTAACACTTCAATAACCATCTTTTCCTTATTCCTTTTAGAGAACCATGCAATGCATTCTATTTTTATGTTTGAACATTGCTTGGCAAATAGAGAAATGAACTACACTTTATTAATATATATATTACAATATTAATAATACTACATTTAACATAAAATTGCATATCTTCAACATTTATCTGTTTTCATATCACTGTAATAAATGTTTTATTACCCTCCAGTTTTTGGAAAATGACTGCCCTATTTTTATGCAAAAGCTTATATTTATTTTATTACATTTATTTATTTATTAGTGCTGGGGAAAAATTAATCGTGAGTAATTATTATATATATATATATATATATATATATATATATATATATATATATATATATATACACACACACACACATGCAGTTATTTGTATATAGGTAAAAAAATATTTGTATATAGGTCAATGACATGTATTTTTTGTGTCCGAATTCATTACTTTCCTAAAAAAATAATAATAAATACATGTCACATATCAAATTGATCTACAATATTTCCTTTATAAGATACTCTTAATTTTTTTTATTAAATTCAATTGAATTTTTGAGTTGTGGTGTTTCAAAGACCTAAAATGTCAGGTGGTGCGACCAGCAAATTATTATGAATTAATTATTACCTGACATTTTCTAAGTGGTAAAATCAGAAATCTTGTTTAATAATGAATTAATGCTATCTTAAAAGCTGTAAAACCAATATGAATCAACACCATACATTTTTTGGACATAAAAATGCATTTTAAAACACTTTTGCTTAAAATTATTTTTTTATCTTAAAAAAAATATTATTTTTCTTATTTGTTATTGACCCATATACTGTATATGTAATTTATATTATATATATATATATATATATATATATATATATATATATATATATATATATATATATATATATATATATATATATATATATATATATATACGTACCTTTAAATATATTTATGAAAATGTGTAAGTATCAATTTCAGTTGGGTTGCACATTTCAGATCTTTATTTCGCCGACAGATAAAAATGTAAACAGACGAAGAAAATAGTGTGAGAAAGTTTGACAACAGACTGAGAAAAGAGCTACAGAAGAGGATTAGACAGACAGACAGACAGACAGACAGACAGACAGACAGACAGACATTCGATTGAGAGATCGATATCAAGCATAGACAGACAGAAACCAGCACACATGTCTGACAACTCGCTCGGGCAGGAGTCAGGGAGCCAAAGTTCCTGCCTGCTGAACATGAATGCAGGGCTCTGTTCGCCGTCCCAGTCATCACATTCCTTCAGAGCCACACGGCCCAGCGGAGGAGAGGGCAGCAGCCGTGGAGCCTGGCCAGGATCTGACTTACAATACATCCAGTCTGCACACGGGCCTGCCAACAACCCCGTCATGCTCCCAAAATGTCACAGCTCATTGTCCGGCGGTTTGTCTCTGACGTAGGTGTGAAGCGCATTGTAGTCCTCAGGGATCACTTGGTCACTAAACACTCATTTGGAGATTAAACTAGCATGGTAAATGGTAGTTTTACTAACCAGAATGGACATTATGTTGAGAAACGTAGCTATAATCAAATCATGATGATTCATAAAGCAAAAGATTACAATAGTGTTTTATGTTCCACAGTAAAATTCAGGCAACCGATAAATAATGGACAAAAATAGTATAGCTGCTTGTAGAACAAGCTTCTTTGAATTATTTTTTTAATTATATATATATATATATATATATATATATATATATATATATATATATATATATATATATATATATATATATATATATATTTGTATTATCATCATTAGGGGGAGGAACATTAACATTAGACAAATTAGACTTTTTTAGTATATTGTATATAGTACATTTTACAAGAAAATACTATTTCAGTTTTTCTTTAAAAAAAAAAAATATATATATATGTGTGTGTGTGTGTATATTGCATTTAATGTGTTAATTTAATATTATACAATATAATGATATTGTATATATATATATATATATTAGGAAATTATGCTTTGTTTTCCTGAGATAAGATAAAGACTGTACATTATCTCACTCTCACGCGTGCGTGTGTCTACTTAGAAATGACAAGTAACATTAGATTAAACACATTTTTAAGTAGAAATCAGTTTTTCTTTATGTGTCACATTTAATGTGTTGTTTGTCATTTCTTTAATTATTCGTGAAATTTACAGAATTTCTACAGAATTTTTATAGCATTTAATCTTTGTTTCCTTCATGGCCTTTTGACTCACAAGACCAGTGACGATTAACATTTTATGATTCGTTCAGGATTTTCTATGTGACATATCACAACGTCTTGTGTCCCCAGAAACCTGCTCCTTGAGCTACAAGAAATATCTGATGATCTAGTTTAATACCTTTCTCACCCTTTAATTGTGTGCATAAGTCCCTCCATGAAGTGTCATGCATGGGTGTTCCACCTCAAAACAGATTTAGCACACTACAGCAGAAAAAAATGCTGAATTGAATACATTTGGGAGTTGCATTAGGGTGTGTCCATCTTGTGGTACTTTTTCCATCAGCTGCTTTAAAGTTCGTTCAAATGAGGAACAGTTCTCTTGTTTTGGCAGTGCAGTGCAGCCCAGCGCTTTTTCATTGTCACAGGAAATCAATGCTGTCTGATATTTGTTTCAGGAGCTCTGCCCTCTCTGGTCAGTGAGTGTTACTACAGAAGGGATGGGCAACTCCTTGTTTTAATCCCTGGATCTCAGCCAGCTATGGAAGGAGTGAGTCATCCAGCAGGATTCTACAAACAAATATAAACACACAGAACGAGGAGAAGGAGAAGTTAATCTGTGCTCTTGATGGGATTACATTCATACTATATTACACGAAAGTCCAAAAATTCTAATGTGATGTCTCTCACAAACCAAACTGTTACTGAAACATGTGGCAGTGGTTGTTTTTACTGGCACAATCACCGCCTAATTACGGATCTCAAATGAATCACATTGCAAAAAAGGTACTGGCTTGTGCAATTTGTCAACACATATCGAATTAGAGCCCGCTTTTTTCTCTTTCAGGAAGGATATTTTACTCAGTTCCTGGAAATTAGCATTGAGTGGGATATCGTTATGTAGTTACTCGTAGTTGTCATGGAAGTATGTAACTCAGAGCGGGTCATACTGACTCAGCAGACCACGGTGGGCGGTTTCTCTCTTGAGCTGGACTGGTGGGTTGGTGTGACCGTGGAAGGGGTGTGGACCGTTCTCCCAAACGGGCATGCTCTGAGTACATGAGAAAACTATTTGGTGTGTAAATGAGTAATTCTGTCCACATTTTTTGGGACTGAGCTTTGCAATACCTTTATCATAACTCATGGAAAGCACCAAAATGTCTGCGTATGAATCATTAGAAAGTGAAATCACATCTTCGGACCATACTTAAAAGTTGCTCAAGAAGGTTGTGGATGGTGATAGGCCTGTAGATTCATTTCAAGCTCTCTGATTGGCCACTGCAATCATGCTCAAAAAAGATACGTCTCTGATTGTTTACAAAAAAATCCTGCTGCGTAAATTTTTTTGGACTTGGAAACTAATTATAATTCAACTAACTATGTAATCACAGAGAAGCATAATAAAAAAAGAAAAGCATAATCAACATGTAAAAACCCCTTTCTCCATTGCTCCGCCTCCAAAGCTCACTCTCCAATCCTAGCCGTCCTGCTCCGAGTTGGTCTCGAACCCCGATCACGGGCATAAGAGGGGCACTAACAAGGACACTAAACATTAAACACTGCATACTCTAACAATCATCAGCCTGAATAACTCACTAGCTGGCCTTTGTTATGCAAGAGTGGATGTCTATTTATCATAACAGAAGCGCAACAAAATACTGTTTCACGAAAAATAAGGTGAAGATGATGAATGAACGACAAGGAAGCACAAAAAATGGACATACAGTACACAAGAGTAAATACAAGCAAGAGTTGGTTGTTAGTTGCCAACAGCACAGCAGCTCCAGACAAACAATGACACTCAAAACTGTCCTGTAATTACGGCTAACATTACAAAAGGATTTCTTGGTTCTTTACTCACGTATGGAGCAGAAGCGTCACCTCTGCATCTGCATCTCTAAAAAATTTTGGTTTAAAAATAACCCAAGTTGGGTTGAAAATGGACTAACCCAGCAATTGGGTTGTTTTAACCCAGCAGTTGGGTTAAATGTTTGCTTAAAACAACCCAATTGCTGGGTTAGTCCATTTTCAAGCCAACTTGGGTTATTTTTAACCCAACATTTTTTTAGAGTGTGTTTTCAGACCTTCCCGCTTAGCTCTGTCCAGCACTGGAAAGCTTTTCTACAACCCCAAATCAGAAAAATATAAATTTTATAAGATCTCCGCCTGAGGGATCGGAGATCATGGTTGTTCAGCTTAGGCTTGCGCCCTTGTCCTTTATGCACTGAAATTCCTCCAGATTCCTTGAATCTTTTAATTATGTTATGCACTGTTGAATGTGAAATATCCAAATCTCTTCCTATCTTTCTTTGAGGAACATTGTTTTTAAACATTTCAATTTCAAATTTCTCACGTATTTGTTGGCAAACTGGCGATCCTCGGCCCATCTTTGCTCCTAAAGGATTAGAGCTTTCTTGGATGCTGCTTTTGTACCAAATCATAATTACAATCACCTGTTGACATCACCTGTTTCAAATCACATCATTATTTAACCATTTTACCTCATTACTAGCCCTAAATTTCTCCTGTCCCAACTTTTTTTAAAATGTGTTGCAGGTCTGAATGACAGGAAAGGATGCATATTTACAAATGACATGAAGTTGACCAGACAAAACATGAAATATTTTGTGTTCATGTTGTCTGCAATGAAATACAAGTCAAAGTAAATTTAGAAATCACTTCTTCTTTTTTTTATTTGCGTTTTCCATACTGTCCCAACTTTTTCTGATTTGGGGTTGTAATATAAACGCAGGTCCTAAAACTCTTTCCTGATCAGAACCCTTCATTTTCCAGTGATATTCTTATGAGCTTTTCTCTTTTCTAATGTCTCTCAGGCATCTCTCTTTCTACAGTCTTTCTTCAAATCTCTCTCTCCTCCACCGTCATACGTGTGCTAATGCTGATTGACCAAACGTTTGTTGTTGTGTCGGTCGGACCAACTTTCAATTTCAATTTTGATGCAAATTCATCCATCACTTGATAATATGGCTAACACTAATATATAATATTTGCATTGTTTTTGTGGTGTATGCATTTATACAATTTTAATACATTTTTCTGCATACACTGCTGTTCAAAAGTTGTTGTTTTTGAAAGAAATTAAGACTTTCATTTGGCAAAGACACATTAAAGCTGCACTATGTTACTTTTCCGTCCACTAGAGGTTGTCTAATTAAAACAAAGGCGAAGTTTGACGACGGCAAGTTTGAGCGCAGAATCTTGGGACATGTGGTCTTCACTTCACAGCTGGTGGAAAAGACTCGGGATAGGACTCGGGCAGAAATCATGTTCATGGATGCGAATATTAACGTTACTGAGGTATGAAGCAGAAGCAGGAGCGATTGTTAATAAGAAGAGCGCAACACGCCTCGCGAGCAGCGAGACTTTTACTTTGGTATAGTCGGCAGCGGGACTTTTATTATGCCACAGTCGCCGGCGCCATTTCCGCTTTTCCGGTCATGAGTATGAGGTAACGCAGCTCTGTTGATCATATTAGATACATCTGAGTGTGTTAATGATGTTATGACGTTACTCTGTGTGTTCGCTCGGCGGCTGCTATGACACTTGTTCACTCTGCAGTGAGAGTAAAGCGTTTCTGCAAAATAAAACCGGAAACGACGGTAACGCAGATATGACGCAATTCACAGGCGACTCCCTCACACGTCCTGGTTTCTTGGGTAAAATAGCAATTTTCTCACGATTTACAAATAGTTTGAAACATTTGGGATATTGTAATTACTCAACTGAACAAAATATTTAACACTGGCCTAGTGCTTTTTGGATATTTTTCTGCAAAAATGTTACATAGTGCACCTTTAAATTGATGAAAAGATGAAAATTCTTTTTCAAATAAATACTGTTCTTTTGAACTTTCTATTCATTCAAGAATGCTGAAAAAAGCACCATGGTCTCCACAAAAATATTAAGCAGCACGAGCGTTTTCAACTGTTTCAAATGTTTCTAAATCAGCATTTTAGAATGATTTCTAAAGGATCACATGACTGAAGACTTTTAATGTCTTTCAAAAACAGCTTATGGAAATATGAATAACTTTTATGTTTAGTATTAATGGCAGTTTTGTTATATTTGCAAAATAAACCTTGTTGGCAAATGCTATTTTTACTCCTCCCACCATTCCTCAGATATTTTAATAGCATTGTACTTTTATTTGCACTTTGTATGAGTAGCATCCATCATTGTTTGCACTTAGTCTAAAGATGCATTTGTTGCTATTTATAACACTATACTTCTGCTGCCTAAAAGATATTGGTAGAGAGTCCAGTCTGGGTCCTTAAAGCAAGGGACACACCAAGCCGACGCCGACCAAACTAGTGGCAACGAAAGCAGACTGCGGAGTTGGCTCATGTTGGCAGCGTCTGGGTCCAAAGTTGCCCTGACACACCAAGCAAGGCTCGACATCCGACGGCAAAGTAGCACATCCGTTCTGCGCCTGCGTAAGAGGAAATACCTTTCCATACCAGCTGGTGGCAGTTTGTTTTCGTTATTGAAAGTGGGAAACCGGAAGAGCTACAGGGATATAAACAAAGCAGCTCAGATTCTCACTCACCACAGACGGTCACTTCTGGGTTTTTTTTCTTGTGCACTGGTCTAGCTGAACAGCCAATCAGAAGGATCAGATGGCCCCACTGACCGACGAGCGCAGATGCCGATTCAACATGTCGAATCGGCCGAAAATCAGCCACCGTCACCGTTTCTCTGTGTGTTCATGTGCGGAACACACAGAGAAAACTTAGTTGGCCGACGCATGAAAACTGCCCGACGGCCGACCGTCGGCTTGTTGTGTTCCGGGCTTAAGCTGAACCAGTTGAGAACCACTGCCCTAAAGTATATGAGGTCAGATTCGCAGTTCTGTGCTGAGGATATTGGCATACTATTTCTCCAAACCCGTGGAACTGAGCAAAACTTTACCCAGTAGTGAAACAGCAGGGGTGAGTGCTGCTAAACTGTGGTCAGTGGCTGACTTCAGCAGATCATGGTCTGGTTATACAGCTTGCTCATCCATCCGCACGCAAGCCTGAATGGCTGCCCAGATCAAACCTGAACACACACAGACTGCCAGTCCATGTCAAATTAGACTACAAATGAGTTTGAGAAGAAAACTCAGTTTTACCTCAGCAGACAAAATACGGGCAAAACGTACAAGGCACATATGCATGTACTTAGATTAAACACCCACCAAAACTGACAGTGAACAGAAGCAGGATAAGTTACAATATACGTTTCAGAAGGTCACGTTTAACATTTTGGAGGAATTTACGAGCATGATCTCAGATTAGCCCCCCTGGACGCACCCTACAGATCCCGGTGTGTCTGTCAATCAAACGTGTTAATTAGGTGGAATCTAGAATTATGGCTGTGGCTTGGAATGTTGTTTTTTGATCCTGCTAGGCTTTAGCATGCATTATTATTACACATTGTATGTAAAGCAGTTTTCAAACTAAAACTTCATCAATCGGGCATACAGAGAATACAGTAATAATCTGGGACTTTTAAAGCTGTAAATAAAATCTCATATAAATGCAGAGTTGATGAGAATGACACTTCCAAACTATATATACACTATATTGCCACAAGTTTTGGGACGCCTGCCTTTACATGCACATGAATTTCATGACATCCCATTCTTAATCCGTAGGGTTTAATATGGAGTTAACCCACCTTTTGCAGCTACAACAGCTTCAACTCATCTGGAAAGGCTTTCCACAAGGTTTAGGAGTGTGTTTATTGGAATTTGTGACCATTCTTCAAGAAGCGCATTTGTGAGGTCAGGCACTGATGTTGGTTGAGAAGGCCTGGCTCATAGTCTCCGCTCTAATTCATCCCAAAGGATGAGGTCAGGACTCTGTGCAGGCCAGTCAAGTTCCTCCACACCAAACTCACTCATCCATGTCTTAATGGACCTTGCTTTGTGCACTCATGTTGGAACAGGAAGGGGCCATCCCCAAACTGTTCCCACAAAGTTGGGAGCATGAAATTGTCCAAAATGTCTTGGAATGCTGAAGCATTAAGAGTTCCTTTCACTGGAACTAAGGGGCCATAATCCCCCCTCCACCAAACTTTACACTGGGCACAATCTGAGCTAATCTGAAGGCCACACCAAGTTTGGAGGTCTGTATTGACTCTGCAGAAAGTTGGCGACTTCTTGCACTGTGCGCCTCAGCATGTGCTGACCCCGCTCTTTTACGTGGCCTACCACTTTGTGGCTGAGTTGCTGTTTTTCCCAATTGCTTCCACTTTGTTATAATACCACAAACAGTTGACCGTGGAATATTTAGTAGCAAGGAAATCTTGAATTCACTGAGCTCCTGAGAGCGACCCGTCTGCATGCCCATAGGTGCTTGATTTTATACACCTGTGGCCATGGAAGTGATTGGAACACCTGAATTCAATGATTTGGAGGGGTGTCCCAATACTTTTGGCAATATAGTGTATATAGCTCTGCGGCACATGTGCGTCACTCCAAAACAGAACATTTCCGTGAACTATATGAATAAGATTCCAACTTTTTTCCTTTTTCCCCTCAGATATCTCTCAGCCAGAAAACAGACATCAATTGTCTGCAAAGATTCAGTTCTGTTTGAAACATGCTACACTTTGGCCAGCCCTCCTTTCACAATCTTCCTTTCTGGTCAAAATCTAATCCAAAAAAAATAAAAGGCCTGGAATGTCCATATCTTTGGTCCATTAAGGGGACAAAACATTTGAGCCTGCCTCTATTTGTGGGGTGACATTTTTCCAGTGTCTTCACTCTTTCATCCATCCACCCACTCAGTCTATGATTCTGAAATGCCATGTGTCTCTGCTCTTGTAGCTGTTAACAAGACTGTCCTTTTCCTGTTGTATCTGCACCATGTTGTCCAGTAGAGAACAGAGGTTCTCTTTCAGCCAGAAGGGAGGACAGAAATTTAGGAGAGAGGGCTGATTTCTGAAAACAGTGGTTTGTCTCACCATCCCGTCCTGATACTGCTTTCTCTGAGGTGACAGGACAGTGAAGGATGAGTGTTTGTGAGGATAGTGAACGGTAGTTGGGGACACGGGGCAACTGTAACACACTAAATTTCTCCCATCATCATCAACAAGCTGGATGAATGAGCCATGCCATATGCTCAGTCACTTTCCATTTCTCTATAGAAACAGGAAAATAAACAACAACTAACTAAATAAATACAAATACATTCTTAATCTAATGTTTGTCTTTTTGCAGTAAAACTGTAAACATCCATTAAACGAGCCAAAATGTATTTGAGATATTTCATTTGTTTTTGTTTGTTTATTTGTTTCTTGTTATGAGAATGAACAGCATCAGCTAAATGATGTTCGATTAATGCTCAAAAATCTAAATGATTAGCAATTTTAAACAAAAGGTGAATTTATCTTGCTTTATGGATGTTTTTAACGCCTAAACATCCATAAAACAAGAAAAATTTAGACAAAAAAAGATTAATATATTTGTTTACTATATTTTTCCTACCAGATTACATTATATATTTGAATTTTATAAAAAAGTAATAAAAAAACAATAAAAAATAACAGAATAATATATTTATATCATTTTATATTAATTTTATATTTCACTATATACTGTATATTACTATTAGATTATATATCTTTAGACAATGGATGATTTATATCAGTTAACCTGGTTATATTAAAAATAGATTAATTATAATTATAATATAAAATAAAACAATTATAATAAAACATGAAGAAAACATAAGTAAAAAAATAAAAAAATAAATAGTGGGGAGAACAAGTATTTGATACACGGCCGATTTTGCAGGTTTTCCTACTTACAAAGCATATCATAGGTACACTTCAACTGAGAGATGGAATCTAAAACAAAAATCCACAAATCACATTCACAGAAAGTTAATCTCCCTCGGTCTGGGGCACCATCAAAGATCTCACCTCGTGGGGCATCAATGATCATGAGGAAGGCGAGGGATCAGCCCAGAACTACACGGCAGGACCTGGTCAATGACCTGAAGAGAGCTAGGACCACAGTCTCAAAGAAAACCATTAGTAACACACTACGCTGTCATGGTGTAAAATCCTGCATTGCATGCAAGGTTCCCCTGCTCAAGCCAGCGCATGTCCAGGCCCGTCTGAAGTTTGCCAGTGACCATCTGGATGATCCAGAGGAGGAATGGGAGAAGGTCATGTGGTCAGATGAGACAAAAATAGAGCTTTTTGGTCTAAACTCCACACGCCGTGTTTGGAGGAAGAAGAAAGATGAGTACAACCCCAAGAACACCACCCCAACCGTGAAGCATGGAGGTGGAAACATCATTCTTTGGGGATGCTTTTCTGCAAAGGGGACAGGGCGACTGCACTGTATTGAGGGGAGGATGGATAGGGCCATGTATCGCGAGATCTTGGCCAAAAACCTCCTTCCCTCAGTAAGAGCATTGAAGATGTCGTGGCTGGGTCTTCTACGACCCGAAACACATGGCCAGGGCAACTAAGGAGTGGCTCCGTAAGAAGCATCTCTAGGTCCTGGAGTGGCCTAGCCAGTCTCCAGACCTGAACCCAATAGAAAATCTTTGGAGGGAGCTGAAAGTCCATATTGCCCAGCGACAGCCCCGAAAAGTGAAGGATCTGGAGAAGGTCATATGGAGGAGTGGGCCAAAATCCCTGCTGCAGTGTGTGCAAACCTGGTCAAGAGCTACAGGAAATAAATGATCTCTGTAATTTCTGTGCCAAATATTTAGTTCTGCTTTTCTGATGTATCAAATACGTATGTAATGCAATACAATGCAAATTAATTTATTACCAAAAAAATCATACAATGTGATTTTCTTGATTTTTCCGTCACTCATAGTTCAAGAGTACCTATGATAAAAATTACAGACTTCTACATGCTTTGTAAGTGGGCAAACCTCCAAAATCGGCAGTGTATCAAATACTTGTTCTCCCCACTGTGCGTATATATATGTATGTATGTATGTATGTATGATGTGCAATATTATTCCTTTATGCTAAAGCTTTGAAGTTTTTTTATTCCATGTTTGAAGTCAAACATTAATTTAAAGGCACATTGTACAGTCTAAAAAATCCGTAAAAATAGGGCACAATGTACCGTAATAATTTAACATAATTTTTCCGTATTTATTTTTTACAGGTGTTTTACTTGTGTTTTTAATTTTGCCCTTCATTGCTTTTTTATGTTAGGATTAACGTAAATGTCTGTAAAATTACTGGATAATGTCCAGGTAATAAGCTGCCAATACTTTTTACTGAATTATTTTTGACAGTGTACATTAGGTGTTTGCTCCTTGAAGTTGTAAGATAATTCAGGGGCCCATCTTTAGGTTATGGTTTTAGAGTGCAGACAGACAGAATCTCAACAGCTGAGAATGCAGAGATACAGTATGTGAACGCAAACCTTAGTAGAACGTGACGGTACGCTGTGCACCTCTCCTATGTTAGGAAACATGTAAACCCACTAGACAACCTGATATCAGAGTAACAACTTACTACACAACAAAATCCAACCACTTTGATCAGAAAGACCGTTTTAGATTATTAACATATTACTCTAGTGAATTGCATGGAAATGCTGGTCCTAGACCAGCACTAACCAGCATGGACTGGTCTAAGCTGGCTAGCCTTTCCAGCGGAGTCACATCTGGAAACTGTGCTGAAATTCTCTTTGTTATTCTTTCCCTCTCTTTACTTTCTCCTCCTGTGTGGTTCTTCCTCTTGTTCGGCCCTTGGAGTGAAACACTAACTGCTGCGGTGAACCTTCAGTTATTGCTCTGCGTTCATGTTCCGCGTGCCCATCACGAGTCAGGCCGGGCCTCCCACGATGGAGCTCCCTCAGAGAGTCCTCCCTTAACCTCTGCCCCACGGCTGCCTGGGATAGCAGGGGCGTAATCATGGCCGTATTTTAATGACCTGCTGAAATTCAGAGGAGTTCCCGCCCTTAGAAGCAGCTGCAGGATTCACACCATCTATGGAGGTGAGTGCTCAGGAGGAACGTGGTCTCCGGGGTCAGTTGAGGTTTGTCCCTGTATGGCACACTGTATACTGTATTGCCAACTCTCCTGCAGTCCATTCCATATTTCTACTGGTGCTGTGCATGAAACTCTATCACTCAGACTGCTCCTCCAAGCCACATTACACACCCTATCATCTCAAATAATGCTCTCACAAGCACAGTAGCCACATGCCGAGTACAGTACCAAGAGTTTGATAAAGTCGATTTAAATACAAATTGGTCCTATATACTTTCTCAAAGAACAGTTCACCCAGAAAGGACAATGCACTCATCATTTACTCAACCACATGCCATTCTAAACCTGCATGACTTTCTTTGACTGAACATTTAAAGGCCAGACATTATTTTTGGACTACATACATTTAATCATTAATCTCTTTAATTATTTGAACAAAAGCAATCTATGTTGCCACACATACTACATAGACGTAATTTGTGTGTGGGTCAGGTGGGACATGTCCCCACCACTTTTTGCCAGGGTCAATATTGTCCCTAACACTTTTTTGTGGCACAAATGTTACTAATACAAATGAAAAATGCAGAGCATTCATGTGAATGTATTGAATTTGATTATGCTGGGATTTATTAACAGTTCTTTCTGGTTCTCGAATCTGATTGGCTGAGAGCCTTTTCCCCAGCCATGCGATATTATCCCAGTATCAGCACTGGTACCGCTTTTCCGTTTGTATCAGTCCGTTTGCAGCGACTGTCATGGCGGTCACGCAAATTCACCATTATTGTGTAACGGAATGTAGTTTTAAGAATGTAGGTGAGAATGTAGTTATTTAGACCTCAAATATGTGACTCATATAAACATAGCGCCTATTTTACTATTTGTTTATATTTTTTCAGAGATGCGAGCTCCAGGCCATCAGTGGCCGTTCAGCGCTCATATACCCGCCGAGAACAGCTTCATCTTGGCCAGTCCTTTGAAAATTTGCCGCTGGCTCTTACTGTATGTAGATTAAACATTATACACTCACCTAAAGGATTATTAGGAACACCTGTTCAATTTCTCATTAATGCAATTATCTAATCAACCAATCACATGGCAGTTGCTTCAATGCATTTAGGGGTGTGGTCCTGGTCAAGACAATCTCCTGAACTCCAAACTGAATGTCAGAATGGGAAAGAAAGGTGATTTAAGCAATTTTGAGCGTGGCATGGTTGTTGGTGCCAGACGGGCCGGTCTGAGTATTTCACAATCTGCTCAGTTACTGGGATTTTCACGCAGAACCATTTCTAGGGTTTACAAAGAATGGTGTCAAAAGGGAAAAACATCCAGTATGCGGCAGTCCTCTGGGCGAAAATGCCTTGTTGATGCTAGAGGTCAGAGGAGAATGGGCAGACTGATTCAAGCTGATAGAAGAGCAACTTTGACTGAAATAACCACTCGTTACAACCGAGGTATGCAGCAAAGCATTTGTGAAGCCACAACACGCACAACCTTGAGGCGGATGGGCTACAACAGCAGAAGACCCCACCGGGTACCACTCCTCTCCACTACAAATAGGACAAAGAGGCTACAATTTGCACGAGCTCACCAAAATTGGACAGTTGAAGACTGGAAAAATGAGTCTCGATTTCTGCTGAGACATTCAGATGGTAGAGTCAGAATTTGGCGTAAACAGAATGAGAACATGGATCCATCATGCCTTGTTACCACTGTGCAGGCTGGTGGTGGTGGTGTAATGGTTTGGGGGATGTTTTCTTGGCACACTTTAGGCCCCTTAGTGCCAATTGGGCATCGTTTAAATGCCACGGCCTACCTGAGCATTGTTTCTGACCATGTCCATCCCTTTATGACCATCATGTACCCATCCTCTGATGGCTACTTCCAGCAGGATAATGCACCATGTCACAAAGCTCGAATCATTTCATATTGGTTTCTTGAACATGACAATGAGTTCACTGTACTAAAATGGCCCCCACAGTCACCAGATCTCAACCCAATAGAGCATCTTTGGGATGTGGTCGAACGGGAGCTTCATGCCCTGGATGTGCATCCCACAAATCTCCATCAACTGCAAGATGCTATCCTATCAATATGGGCCAACATTTCTAAAGAATGCTTTCAGCACCTTGTTGAATCAATGCCACGTAGAATTAAGGCTGAAGGCGAAAGGGGTCAAACACAGTATTAGTATGGTGTTCCTAATAATCCTTTAGGTGAGTGTATAATGGCTATTGTTGTTCATTTAAATATTGTTGTTCAATAAATATTATTTTATGTAAATAATAATATGCTGATATGGTGGCAAAAAACTGTCTTTATGAATGACTGGTTGTAAACAAGGAAGTTGTTTTGCTGTCTTGGGAATCCCCTTAACTTTTAAAAGGGCAAAGACAAAGATATCACTTTCCTCAGCGTATATTCAAACTGATTTATTTTATAATGGATATACTATTATGGGCATCGACCTGAAGAATTAATAATATATCAGATGTAGGTAATGCACTCGTTTAGTCGATCTCTCTCTCATAATGCCATAATACTCTACATAATATAATAATCTTCAATGAAGCGACTTAACGTTCCTTCATAACTAGCTCTAAAGTGACATTTTAGAATTAGTTACAGTCTTGGGCTCAAAAGTCAAACTGTTAACTTGAGATTTGAATCCGTGGCGGAAGCACAAAAAAGGTTTTACAAGACACTCCGTTGTTGTTTCTTATTTATTTACTCACTTGTGCCATCAAACTGTTGTATAAATGCAATATCACACTTGTAGCCATACCTACAGCCATATCGCTACTCATGTGATATTGCTCATATAGTATATCAAAATTTCGGTGGAAACAATAATTCCACACCCTACCTTTTTCCAGCTGAATATTGGTTCTAAAAACCCTCTGAAACACTCTACAAAAGTGAAATAGATTGCAACTGGCATTCAGAATTAATCAATAAATTATTATTAATATGAATTTCATCATTAATCATCAATACCATTTCAAAATGTTAAGTCGTAGTCTGTGTAGCTAAAAGGAAATCATTTGCTGTTTCACGTGGCTGCCATGCCTAGATGAACTCAATGCAGAATATGTCACTGTGGTGTGAGCGCTCCGAAACCTCGGATGAACTCTGTCGTCACGCGTTACTCAGACACACAGAGAGGTGTGATAAAGCTGATTAAAAGCTGAGGAGCATAGTATCGGAAATGTCCTGTTTATACTTCTGGTTCAGTGAAGGAACTCCACCCACATAACAGGAATTAAAGTAAAACAGTCCTCAACTGAAAACAATCTCCTTCTTGCGTTCTCCATGTTTGAATGGTCATAGTTCAACGGACAGCACCAGTCCCTTTCTAAACTCTGTCCACTCAGCTTCAACTAACAATGCCAAAAAAACTAAACAAAAGATAGGGCACCCATATTGTTCTGCCCACTCATCCTCCTACCGCAAACATTGATATCATACCATCATCCTACATTGATCTCTGTGAAACCCTGTCTTCAAATCAGATGCGGGAAACCAAAAAAAGAAAGAAGAAAAAAGAAAAGAAGATTCTGTTCAGGGATTGTCTTCCGTCTAGCTTTGTCCACCAGCCATCTCCTCTGATCTATGGGAAAAAAATCTATAGGCAATGAAGACAAGAAAGAGGCCTTTGAAAGCAAATCAAATAAAGAGACAAGTTGTGCATCAAACTCAAGAGCAGTCACACACAGGCAAGGGGTACAGCTGGTCTGTCATCACTTTTCTGTCACTCCAGAGCAATGCTTTGTTTGTCAGTGATCCAGGATCTTAGTGGAGACATTCTTATAGTCACAGACTGAAGGAGATGGAGCACATTCAGTTTGATAGGACAGAGCTTGTCCTCTGATACCCTTAGACATGAGGGGCCTCATTTATAAGATTTTACGATCATTTCTGAAATGTGTGATTCAGAGAACGAAAGTATGCACCAAATGTGAAATCTATATCACAAATGATCTTGAAATTGTGTGCAGCTGAATGGTTTTCAGATTTCTGCCTTGCAAACACTGCCTAATTAATATCATGAAGATATAAAAGAGCACCAGTCAGCGTCCAAATCCTTGACTTGAGAATCGCAAGCGACAAGAATTGTTTGGATTTTCAAATACCTGCAGTACTCCGACTGTGCCACAAGGGACAGTATGCACGTCTGCTTAGACCCTGACATGGTGCTAAGCACTTTTCCACGTCAAAGACGTATACATATATTAAAAATTTGTTGCCGTGGATTT
Source organism: Gobio gobio (assembly GCF_949357685.1). Classification (NCBI taxonomy): domain Eukaryota; kingdom Metazoa; phylum Chordata; class Actinopteri; order Cypriniformes; family Gobionidae; genus Gobio; species Gobio gobio. The sequence goes on along the minus strand of NC_137113.1, from coordinate 12,795,432 downwards.
TAGTATGCGCAGTGCATACACAAATCTTTGTGTATACGCACGTTTTATAAATGAGGCCTGAGGAAACAGGAACTTTGCCGAAAAACAGAGAAAGATGTCAGGCATAAAGACTTTAAAACATTAAAACGTTACAGTAAAATTGTATTTTATCATTTTACATGATTATTAAAAGTGCAACCTATCAGATTTCTTCCCAAGCTGGATGTAATACTTTGATTTTGACATGTAACGCTTGTCCAGCAATGTTCCTGTTGCATTAATCACACAGCATTACAGCGAAACAAGGCTGAAAACTAATTTCTGTCTACTACCCGTCATTCTCTTCTTTAACCTAGTTATGATTGAACTACTCTTACTATTTCTGTCCCTTCTATCCCTAACCTTAAGTATGAGCAATAATAACCATTCAATAATCATTCTTGCCTTAAAAACTGTTAACCGGCATGTATGAACAAAGTCCACATATGAAGCAGTCCAAATAAAAACAATGACTTCTGTGTTTAATTTGGGTCTTTAGACCAAACTGATCTTAGACAAACACTGCACTGGATGAGATATTTTTCAGGATATATTACCCTTTAATATATAATTTCCTGGTTTGCAGAGCAGTTATGCACACTCAGCTCTCTGTTTCTTCAGCATAACCAAACACACCAGACCGAGAGAGAGAGAGAGAGAGAGAGAGAGAGAGAGACTGCCACTTTCAGTTTACAAACCTCTTGCCCATTTTTAACAAGGAGAGTTGCGTAATATAATTCCATTTTATATACATAATCTACTTCCTGCAAAGCATTAATATACACCGATCAGGCATAACATTATGACACCTAATATTGTGTTGGTCCCCCTTTTGCTGCCCAAACAGCCGTGACCCATCAAGGCATGGACTCCACTAGACCCCTGAAGGTGTGCTGTGGTATCTGGCACCAAGATGTTAGCAGCAGATCATTTAAGTCCAGTAAGTTGCGAGGTGGGGCCTCTATGGATCGGACTCGTTTGTTCAGCACATCCCACAGATGCTCGATTGGATTGAGATCTGGGGAATTTGGAGGGCAAGTCAACACCTCAAACTTGTGCTCATTCTTGAACCATTTTTGCTGAAAGAGGCCACAGCCACCAGGGAACACCGCTTCCATGAAAGGGTGTACATGGTCTGCAACAATGCTTAGGTAGGTGGTACGTGTCAAAGTAACATCCACATGGATGGCAGGACCCAAGGTTTCCCAGCAGAACATTGCCCAAAGCATCACACTGCCTCCGCCGGCTTGCCTTCTTCCCATAGTGCCATGTGTATTCAGCTCCATACGCGATGCACTGTGTATTCTGACACCTTTCTATCAGAACCAGCACTAACTTCTTGAGCAATCTGAGCTACAGTAGCTCGTCTTTTTGATCGGACCACACGGGCCAGCCTTCGCTCCCCACGTGCATCAATGAACCTTGGTCGCCCATGATCCTTGGCCACCCGTATAGCCGTCACAATTTGGCCCTTGTCAAACTCGCTCAAATCCTTATACTTGCCCATTTTTTCTGCTTCTAACACATCAACTTTGAGAGCAAAATGTTCACTTTCTGCCTAATATATCCAACACACTTACAGGTGCCGTGATGAAGAGATAATCAGTGTTATTCACCTCATAATGTCATAATGTTATGCCTGATCGGTGTACCTATCTTACATTTCCATTGATTTCCGCTGCCAGTAAACAATATGAAAATACCTACTTCTGTGGTACTTCTTGATATCACACCTCCCAAATCTCTCGCTATTTCAAGCAATAAAATAAGAAATACCGGTAATTAATCTATCAAAAACTGCTTGCTTTGCCAAGGAGCATGTATATGGGCTGACCTCCCTGAAGGTCAAGGATGGTGAAGCAATTTCTCACAGTGTCTAACCGGCTGTTCCACTGATCTCAGGACAGCAGTTATAGTGGTACCTGCAATCAAAGAGAGAGTTATAATCAAACGAGTCACATCAAAAACTTAGTAAATAAATAACAATAAAGTTGTGTATGTGCAACATAACTATTATTTTAAGTGAATCATAAGCCAGTGAACTTTTGTTATAGAGTGTACTATGAAACTAGTAGTTTTGTACACTGTCTTTCGGTTGGATTGGATCGTCTCATGTTACACACTTAACACTTAAAGCAATTTGCATGTTGATGCTTTGATTAATCCCTGTAAAAACTATAACCCTAACAAAATCTGCTCTTTTAACAGTGCCCAATGCCTTTCTGCACTGAGTATAGTTTTATACCTCTAGTGTCTTTTATAACTCCCGCATGCTCAGCGAATGCTGTTGTGATGTTCTGGTGGTACGACCATTTTACGAACGGAAATGTCAAGCGATAAATGTACTCGCTGGAGATTCCATCTCTTTAACAGGACTAGAATTTAGCAGATGGAAACTTGAGTGGAGAACGCTTGGTTCATGGGCCATTCTGTGCTACTGTTGATGGGACTCTTGGATCTTTATAGAGTCCCTGGCACGGAGCTCACTTCATTTCTCATTGTTTCCTGTTGCCATTTCAAAAGTGTTCTCAGGTTTTCCGATCCTCTGTTGTCCTGTGCAGAATTACAGAAGAATGATGTTTCAGGACGGATATTGGCCCTAAAAATAACCAAAATGAATGCAGCTTTTATTTGGGACAGAAAGCTTCGTGGAAAAACTTTGTGTAAGAGAGAGAATGAGGACACAGTGTGCAACCTGATCGCAATATAGTAGCACATTTACACTATTTCAAAAGAAATACGATAAGGAAGAAACCAACAGATAGAGCTGCCATTTTCCCTCCCATATCATCTGAACTTAAGCAACCTTCTCAAATAAAAACCAAGATATTTATTAATAAAAATTATAGGTGTTTATTTAATTTCACCCTTTAATATCCATCCATCCAACTTTTTTGAAGTTTGTTCTTTTTTGTTTTGTTTTTTACTGGGAATATTGATTTAATTGGTAATCCTGTCTTTAATCCACTTTCCACCATGTTAGTCTTTGTAATGTCTCTTTAACTAAATCCAGTAACTAATGTCACCATCCCCCATGAAGGAACATTTTAGTGGGGAAAAAAACAACACAAACATTAGTAAATACTACACATTTTAAATGGTTTATTATGATGTTTTATGGTTGGTTTGTCTCACTCTAAAACATTATATCCTTTTTGATAAAATAACAGAAATTAAACTTGATAAAAAAAATATCAAAATTATATGTTGCTGTCTGTGTTCGCATACGCAAACTCTCAATCCCTAATTGAGCAAATCCTTACTTTAGCTCTTTCTATCTTGCTTGGTTTCCTCCTGTCAATTTTCAGAATGTGTAAATAATCTAGTAAAAATGAACGTTTAAATGCCTGAGCTTGACCAGAGCATATATATATATATATATATATATATATATATATATAAATAGACCTTTTATAGAAATAGTACCTTAAATTACAGCACATAAAGGTGCTGCATAGCATAAATAACTCACATGAAACTAAATTAAAGAGTTAGTTCACCCAAAAAATGAAAATTCTTGAATTACTCACCCTCATGTCGTTCCAAACCTGTAAGACTTTCATTCATCTATGGAACACAAATTAAGATCTTTTTAATAAAATCAGAGAGCTTTCTGACCCCTCCATTGACAGCCCATGCAACTACCACTTTTAAGCCCCAGAAAGGAAGCACCTATAGCAACATGTCGACCCAGATCCTGCCCACATCTGGTACGCGTGGAATCCACATGTACCAGATGTTGGCCGAAACTATGTTGCTGTCTGTGTAAAGACATCATAAAAGTAAAACGTTGTTTTGAATGTGCGTTGGGGACTAATATTTTGTAAATAAAGTGGTCAAATATGTTATGTTTTTTTGCGCAAACAAAGCACTCATGACGCTTGATAAAAATTACGGTTAATCCACTGGAGTCAAATGGATTACTTTTATGATGTCTTTACTACCTTTCTGGGACTTAAAAATGGTAGTTGCATAGGCTGTCAATGGAGATGGAAAGATATTGGTAACACTTTATGATGGTCCCTTTTGAACATTCTGTTGACTATAAGAAACTTTGCATAACTCTCATTAGAGTATTAGTAGAGTGCTCAATATCTGCTAACTCTTTATTGTGATGGTCCCACAACAGACATTCTACAGACAAAACTTGGCAAGCACATGCCAACTTATTCTAACCCCAACTCTACCAGTTTACTAATACTCTACTAATACCAATACTAATACTCTCAAACATTCTAAGAGTGAGTAGTTGAAAATAAAGTGAGATGGACGTCTTAGTTTTGGAATGACATGAGGATGAGTCATTAATGACAGAGTTTTCATTTTTGGGTGAACTAACCCAGTAGAAATAAACATAAGACATGGATGCTTGTCCTGTTTCTGTAATGCCAGAGGCTTTGGGAATGTATGTGGCCTTTGCTGGCTGCTCTGGTAACACCCATGGCATCCACGGCACGCAGGACTAGGCGGGTTTCACCACTTATAAATACACCCACTAGACAAGGCCTAAATTCACAGTGCAACCTCCCCATCTCATGCCTGAGAGAGTGTGGTGAGCAGTATGGTTGATGATATCTTCAGTATATTATGTGTGTGTGAAAGTTCTGAGTATCAGTGTTGGTGGACCCTGATGTGTGTATATTTATAGTGCTGAAGAAATGTAAGCCTACTCGTCTGCAAAACAATCTCATGTGACAAGTGCCCTGCAAGCCTGGACTTGGCGTTTAATCTCACAGACGTCACTAAGATCAGGTTATATAATGTGAACAGAGGAGCAACTCTGAGCAGAGGCCAATGATGTGAAATGGCAGAAAGTCTTATTGCTCCTGAAATAAACGATGCTCAAAAAAATCAAAGAGGTGTGATCGTTTTTCTTAGAACAACTTGTATGTTCCACAGAAGTCAACATACAGGCTTGGACAGCATGAGGGTGAGTAAACAATGATAGCATCTTCATTTTGTTCTCTTTAAGGCACAGCAAATCCCTCTAATCTAAATCAACATCAGAAGTTTGGCTCCGCCCATGAACCAGACCCTATGCATGACAATCACCCCTAACAACCAGGGGTCCAAAATATGCACGGGAACCCTTGAGGAGTGTGATGTTTGCCAACGGCCGGGTGAGCGGCGTGTTAGCTAGTCAGTGTCTCCTCCTGCTGTCGGTCAGGTTTACAGTGCAAATGTTAAGGGTCAGGAATCAGACCTTCCAGAACTCCAGCTGGGTAATTGAAACTCGAAAGCCCTGTAGTAGCAGAGTAAATGGATAAAACAGGTCACATGGGTCGTGAGAGGCATTTGTCTAATGTCTGGGGTTTGGCTCCCGAAATGACGGTTTCATTTTGCTCATGAAGTGCGTACCCAAAATAAATAAAATAAAATAAATAAAATCCCAATGATGGGCTGAGATGCTCCTGCATTCCCTATGACCCCACACAGGACAGAAGAGGTTTGGGAAAAAAAATAAAAAAAATAAATAAATAATTTTTAAAAATCCCAATGATGGGCCGATATGCTCCTGCATTCCCTATGACCCTACACAGGACAGAAGTAATAAAATAGAAATAAATAGAACTCAGCCAAAACAAAGCAAAACAAAATAATTACACTTCTGACTTACAAATACTATTACAAAAAGAAAGCTCAGGTAGATCAACACATAAAAAGCATTCCTAAAGGTGTGGCAGTACATGCCAAGTTTCAAAAGCCTCTCTCATATTTTGACCAACACCTCTTACACGTTGCAGTGGTTCAAACAATAGCGCATGACGCCAACAATGCCACAGCCATGGTTTTGATTTCCAAGGATTGCATGTAAGTATAAAATATATACCCTGAACCCAACATACGCTGCTTTGGATTAAAACGGCTGCCAAATTCAAAAATGTATCAGCCTGCGCTGAGATCAAGGGTACAAAAAGGAAAGAAAATATTGTTGAGAAAGTATGAAAGGGATGTTTCCCATGCATATAGAACCGCAGGGCAGTGTTTGGCACCAGTTCAAGCTCACTACTGATCCGCAATGAACTCTTTGTAACTTAATGGTACAGTGGGGATGCACAGGATTTTAAAGCCAAATTGGTCTCGATTACCCTCAATAAATGCACAAAATTTCTGCTCCAATTCTCAATGGCTGTTCAGACAAAGGGACCAATGCTAAAAGTGCCACCACAGACCACTGTGTTTAAGATAGGAGAAATAATTTCAACATTGCATTAACTTAACTTGATATTTATATTAACTGCAACTGCCAGTAACATTGAAGGTTGTGGTAAATGAACTAACACACAGTCTTCAGTTTCACATTAAAAGTAGCTCTAGTCATGATCTCATAAAGATAAAGAGGTAAGAGTAATAAAGGTGATTACGTGTTGTTGTATCTGTTTCCATTTCCAGCTTATGCTTATGAGGAAACATCACACACAGCTCTGCTTAGTACATCCACTAATTTCCTGGCAACATTGGCATCTCAGGAAAGAACTGTTGTTTCGAAGAACCTCCGTGGGTCTCCACAGGAAGGAAGTTCACCCCACTCCACCCATCAGGGGTCAGGGCCAGAACGTGTCAAGGGGTGGGGTACGTGTCTCAGCACTGACAGCAGGAAACAAAAAGAGAAATGTTGAAAAAATAAGCTTTTCATACATTCAGGATGTGTACAGATCAAGAGGCTTCCGGACACCCTGAGTAGACCAGAGTAACCGTCTGCTTATATTCAGTGAACTCAGAAACATGTCAATCAAACTTCTACTGTAACATTTCTACTATAAAAGTATAGAGCAAAATATTTCAACAAAATCAATAATTGATATTGTGGGATCCAAAATTCTGAGATCACACTGAACATCTGTTTCTTAATATATTCATATATTTCTTAATATTTATTTGTATAAAGCTGGAAATAAAGTTAAGATTCAATTAAAAAATAAAAGAAACACATTTTGTTGATTCCTCTGAATCATCGCACAATGCTCTTTAAAGTCCCCCTGCACCTGCAGTCAATAATTGTATTCCTTTAAACTCATCTTTGATTACAAAAATGATACATTTTAATGTTTTTTTTTCCTGTGAAAAAAAAAACAAAAACAAACTTCATGCCTTAAAACAACTTGAATTTAACTATACACCCTGAAATAAAATAAAACAAAGCAAAACAAACTAAAATAATTACACTTCTGAGTTACAAATACTATTACAAAAAGAAAGCTCAGGTAGATTGATACATGAAAAAAAAAAGCATTCCACTGCAATTTTAAGGAGAAAATACTCAGCAATGGTGTTGACTTATGAATTTGCACATGGTTTGTTTTAAAGCATATTAAAAACACCACATATACATACAAACAACATTAAAAACTTCTTTAAGAATATACAGTATATAAAAATATTGTTGGCACCCCCTGCTGGTCATTAAGTCAATGACGTGACAGAGAAATGCTGTCTTGTGTGTATTGTGGCAGTGGCACAAACACTAATTTATGTTGTACACTTCTCATTTGTTTTGCTTGTCATGCTGTGAGACCAGCTAAACCAGGAGAACTGCTAATCTGTGGGCCTTTGTACAGGAGGGGCAGTCTTAAAAAATAGTTTTTAAAAACATTCTTATTAATCAGAAATTCAGAAAATGATAACCCATTTGTGCCCAAATTTTTCTGAATGGTTTCATGCATATAGTCATGTTAATAGTGTCCTATGTGAAAGTGTTCTGCATTTTTTTTCACCAAGTTTTAGGTTTTTTTTCTTGAATATCGTATTAGAATGTGCGGCAATATGTTGTACGCAACCCTTCAATGTCAAATTTGACTAGGATGAGGAAATTTGGCATCTAACTCAAAATAACTGCTTTCAACAGATAAATCTTTACACAAACAATCACAAACAAATGTATTATGTATAAAAGTCGAAGAAAATTCGATGCAAACTCCAAAAAGCATCTATCTTATAATCTGTTGAATATGAAAATACAACAAATACATTTGTCTTAAAATGGTGGAACATAGTGCAGAACAAAGTAACTAACAGGGCATTGTGTATCAAAAATTTAAATGAAAATAAATTAATATAAATGACGTAAAAAATTACATCTATATAACCAAAATAAATTAAATAGTCCCATTCAATGGCTGACTGTAGAAGGTGATTTCATATAATAATGTAAATGTAAACTCATTCCTTGTCTGAATTTCCACACTATAATGGAATCATAAGCTACTAGTCATAAAAAGAAGTCCTTGACTGATTAGAAGGGTTCTCAATATTTTGGCCCTTACAAGACATAATATCATAAAATATGATATTTTTCCCTATCGAATTAAGGTCTACTGTACAGTAGAGATGTCAGTTAAAGGGTTAAGTTATGTTTTAGGTGGGATATTATGAAAGCAAAAAGCACTGAACAAGACCAAAAATCTTGATTTATTAACCTGCTAACACAGTATACCCCATTTCCCATTATATGTACTTACAAGTCATTTGCCCACCGACAACTATAGTTACTGCTTGGACTTTTGACTAAGTATACAAAAAACTAGATCTCTTGTAAGAATTGTTTTGTTTGGATGATTCTAGAGACCTACACGATTATGTATATATATATATGTCAACAAAAAATACTTATTAGTAACATGAAAATAACCTTTCTTTGGGAGGGTTTGCCTTCGTTATGATTCCTGGAAGTAGGGGTAGGAAGTTGCCTCGTGTGACAGGAAGGAAGTTAATACCTTTTTTTTCCCTCTTGAAATCCTTTATTTGGTTGTTTTATTGCGTGTCATTGAGATATAAAACATGGATGCTATCTAGAAAAATACTTACAAAAGGAAAATGACAACTATACACTGCGGCAACTATAGTTGTCGGTGGGCTTATTTGTACCTTCTTGTATGTAATTTTTGGGGAATAGGGTCAGTTTGACCCGGACTATAACAGCTGTACCCAGAAATCGAACAGTGCATGAGGGTTAATATACAGTAAAGCTTCAAGATCTTATCAGAGATCAACATCATTGGGCACAAAGACAAAGACTTCCTGCAGGGGCATATAGGCAGAATTTTATTTTTGGTCGGGCCTGGGCAAAAGTGAGTGGGCAGTTTCACACTTGTCACTGTCAACATAAACCAAAACTGTAGCTACTACCTGTCCACATGAGCAGCGGTTACAACAAACGTTAGACACTTTATTTCCACTTTCGAATATTTTCTTAATTTGTAATTGAAAATAAACGCCTTTCCGATCTGATATGTGATAGGAAAAGGAAGTACAGCTATCGGCAAAAGCCAGATTCGAACCTCAGGTCGAATTGCGTAAAAGCTTTATGCCATGCTCTTTACCCCTATACTATCATGAATGACAGACACTGATGGCGTGTCCCTGGCTTTACAGAATTAACCTCTACTTGGAACTGTTATTTGCGGCCTGATAGATTAGTTCTCGTTAATGCGAGTTTTTAAAAGTAATCTTTATAGAATTTTGCATCGCTGCTGTTTATCAATCACACAACTGCAAATTATAGGCTAAGTGAATAGGTAAACACACTTCATGGAATCACAGGCGCAAGCCGCGCGGCATGCATGAGACAGCCTGACACCTAATTGCCTAACACAGCTGTCAATCAAACTCTGGCATTATGCAAAAACCATAGACAGTCTATGGTTTTTGGGTGGGCCTGTTCGCATCAGGCCCGCCCGCTGGCTACGCCCCTGCTTCCTTATCTAATGATCAGGTGGCAAGTTATACAACTGGATATTCAAATGAACTTAAAGAAATGAGCTGCTCGTTTGGACAGAAATGAAAGCTAAACTACTGGATATCCCTTCCTCAGTGATTCTTTGAGCTCCTAAATTATCCAGAGAAATGGACAAACAAAGTAAGTGTTTTTTTTTCTGCTTTATCAAAAGCAAATGATTTTGTCAAAAATATTTGTTTGAGTGACACAGGATTTTTTTTAAACTTTCCTACATAGGCTAAATGTGTAAAAGGATTCTATGGAATATTTTAATAAAACCTAATTAATTGTTTCGTATTTGTATTTCATTTTTTATTCTATTCAGCTCAATAACATTAAATTCGGTTCAACTGTCAAGAGATTTTGACTTGAACTGTTCCAAAGCTTCCTCTGCTAATATGACTGTGGAACAAAAAACAAAAAACAAGCTCATTTAACCTTGGATTTTTTCAAAATATATATTTTTGTCTGTTGCAGAAGAAAGTCATGCAGGTTTGAAATTACATGAAGTTGAGTAAATGATAATTTACTCATTTGTGTGTGAACTATCCCTTTAAGTCGACATTTTGGAATAATTGAATGTGTCCTTGTTGAATAAAAGCATTAATTTCCTATTATTTAATCATTTTAGTAAAACTTTTGATTGGTAGTCTCACGATTTCCTCAAAAATATTAAGCAGCACAGCTGTTTTCAACATTTAAAATATAACAATAATAATAATTAAAAAAAAATATTGTGAAAGCAAATCAGCATTTTTTTCTGATTAAAATTTTTTTTTTTTTTTATAGCTATAGGCTTAAGTTTCACTTACTCAGAAACGCAAATGGAACTTAAGAGTAAAAGGGGTGAGGCAGGTGATCTAGCCAGCTAGCCTACATTGTTGTGAAATAATTTCACTCATCGGCATGTAGATCTTTAAATGATATGAAATTTATGGTTTACACTTTAATGGTTACATGTAATGCATATTTACACTTTAGATTAGAGGATGCAGAAAGCGTTGCAAATGATTTATTCATGCGTATACATATGATTTAACAGGTGTGGAACACTTTGAAGTGTGTACTGTAGTGTAAGTGCTGACTGGTGAGGGTATACATGTCTTATCTGACATACATAGAGTCTTTAAACGCTGTGCACTTGATGTGAGCTCCAGTGGAAGGTAAAGCCGGTTCACAATATCAATAAATCCCACACAATACACACATTTGTGCTGATAACAGTGAAAAGATTTTACATAACCCACTGGAATTACCTGACTGTACAGCATTACTAAATGTTTATCCATTTGAAAACAAATAAATTACTTATCTTCAAAATACTGCTTTAGCGTACCTGCATGTTTGTGCTTTTGAACATAGACCAGCTTACAACTATCTATACATCAATAAATGAGACACTGATCATGTACTAATGGTTTGATCAGCATTTGTTCATGATGATACCAATAATACCAAAACAATTTGACAAATACTTTAATCAGTTATAAGTGATACATAATGTATCAACTAATAACCTATCAACCATCTACTAATGATCTGTTTGATTTATTTCATTATTTACATTTTGTTTAAGATAACTTACAACACGTGTAAATCATTAGCTTACCACTAGTTCATAATTTATGAATGTTTAGACATATTTTGCAAATGATTAGTTCTTCATTAACTAATAATTCATAAATTACTTATAATTGAATCAACAAAACATTCATTTAATTATAATTTATGAAAGTATAGTCGAATTTTGTAAATTATTAGTTCATCATTAACTAATAACCTACAAGTGTCTTATAACTGAACTTTATTATAAAGTGTTACCAAAATTAGCTGTTCATTTTGAAGGATATCAAATAAGTTAACTTTATATTTACAGGGAGGACCAGACAGGGTCGAAGATACACTCCCTATTCGGAAGGAAGAGGTGAGTTTTTTGCAGTTCCAGTCTTCTCGAATGTCACAATTAGTCGATTATGTATAGGCTACATTCCTGCATGCTCTTGGTCAAACTACTTTTCAATCACTATCCTCAGTCCTCAATATCCAAATATTGGGGTGGCACAAAAAAAAAAAATTAATAATAATAATAATTCAGTTGTTTACTTTTGTTTCTGGTTAATGTAACAATATGTAACAACTCCACAGTAACTATTACAGTTTTTTTTTAATTGCTTACACACTAAAATTAAAACTTTCCCACAATTAGCAAAACCTTACACTCAAGGAGCAAACCTCCCGCCTTGATTTGCACAACTGTAAGCACATTGTCAGCTTCACACTTTTTGCAAAACATTACACACAGAGATTTGCAAAACACTAAACACACTTGCATGCATTTGACACAGAAATTTATCATGATGTCATTTCCTTGCAATTTCAAAGCAAAGGCTTTCAAATGAACACACCCATGAACCAATTGTTTAAACACAGCCACCAGGTGTGCACACACAGGTGCTTAATTGTAGACAAACCAATCAGGTTTAAGCACTATAAAAAGACAACAGGTGAGTTTACCTGTCTTCAACAAAAATGGAAGGCAATGTTGCAGTAAGAAGAAGAATGAGGATGAGAGGGGGAACCCATGGATGAAGAGGGGTAGAGAGGGGAAGGGGGTAGAGAGGGGTAGAGAGGGGAAGAGAGGAAGAGAGGGGTAGAGAGGGGAAGAGATGGGAAGGGGGTAGAGAGGGGTTGAGAGGGAAAGAGAGGAATAGAGGGGAAGAGAGGAAGAGAGTGGTAGAGAGGGGAAGAGATGGGAAGGGGTAGAGAGGGGTAGGGAGAAAGAAAGGGGAAGGGGTCGAAAGGGGAAGAGAGGAAGAGAGGGGTAGAGAGGGGAAGAGATGGGAAGGGGGTAGAGAGGGGTAAGGAGAGGAAGAGAGGGGTAGAGAGGGGAAGAGAGGCAGAGAGGGGAAGGGGGTAGAGAGGGGAAGAGAGTGGAAGAGAGGCAGAGAGGGGAAGGGGGAAGAGAGGGGAAGAGAGGCAGAGAGGGGAAGGGGGAAGAGAGGGGAAGAGAGGCAGAGAGGGGAAGGGGGTAGAGAGGGGAAGAGAGGAAGAGAGGGGAAGGGGGTAGAGAGGGGAAGAGAGGAAGAGAGGGGAAGGGGGTAGAGAGGGGAAGAGAGGCAGAGAGGGGAAGGGGGTAGAGAGGGGAAGAGAGGCAGAGAGGGGAAGAGAGGAAGAGAGGGGAAGGGGGTAGAGAGGGGTAGAGAGGGGAAGAGACTATCTATCCATCAATAAATGAGACACTGATCATGTACTAATGGTTTGATCAGCATTTGTTCATGATGATACCAATAATACCAAAACAATTTGACAAATACTTTAATCAGTTATAAGTGATACATAATGTATCAACTAATAACCTATCAACCATCTACTAATGATCTGTTTGATTTATTTCATTATTTACATTTTGTTTAAGATAACTTACAACACGTGTAAATCATTAGCTTACCACTAGTTCATAATTTATGAATGTTTAGACATATTTTGCAAATGATTAGTTCTTCATTAACTAATAATTCATAAATTACTTATAATTGAATCAACAAAACATTCATTTAATTATAATTTATGAAAGTATAGTCAAATTTTGTAAATTATTAGTTCATCATTAACTAATAACCTACAAGTGTCTTATAACTGAACTTTATTATAAAGTGTTACCAAAATTAGCTGTTCATTTTGAAGGATATCAAATAAGTTAACTTTATATTTACAGGGAGGACCAGACAGGGTCGAAGATACACTCCCTATTCGGAAGGAAGAGGTGAGTTTTTTGCAGTTCCAGTCTTCTCGAATGTCACAATTAGTCGATTATGTATAGGCTACATTCCTGCATGCTCTTGGTCAAACTACTTTTCAATCACTATCCTCAGTCCTCAATATCCAAATATTGGGGTGGCACAAAAAAAATATATATAATAATAATAATAATTCAGTTGTTTACTTTTGTTTCTGGTTAATGTAACAATATGTAACAACTCCACAGTAACTATTACAGTTTTTTTAAATTGCTTACACACTAAAATTAAAACTTTCCCACAATTAGCAAAACCTTACACTCAAGGAGCAAACCTCCCGCCTTGATTTGCACAACTGTAAGCACATTGTCAGCTTCACACTTTTTGCAAAACATTACACACAGAGATTTGCAAAACACTAAACACACTTGCATGCATTTGACACAAAAGAAATTTATCATGATGTCATTTCCTTGCAATTTCAAAGCAAAGGCTTTCAAATGAACACACCCATGAACCAATTGTTTAAACACAGCCACCAGGTGTGCACACACAGGTGCTTAATTGTAGACAAACCAATCAGGTTTAAGCACTATAAAAAGACAACAGGTGAGTCTTCAACAAAAATGGAAGGCAATGTTGCAGTAAGAAGAAGAATGAGGATGAGAGGGGGAACCCATGGATGAAGAGGGGTAGAGAGGGGAAGGGGGTAGAGAGGGGTAGAGAGGGGAAGAGAGGAAGAGAGGGGTAGAGAGGGGAAGAGATGGGAAGGGGGTAGAGAGGGGTAGAGAGGGGAAGAGAGGAAGAGAGGGGTAGAGAGGGGAAGAGATGGGAAGGGGGTAGAGAGGGGTAGAGAGGGGAAGAGAGGAAGAGAGGGGTAGAGAGGGGAAGAGATGGGAAGGGGGTAGAGAGGGGTTGAGAGGGAAAGAGAGGAATAGAGGGGAAGAGAGGAAGAGAGTGGTAGAGAGGGGAAGAGATGGGAAGGGGTAGAGAGGGGTTGGGAGGAAGAAAGGGGAAGGGGTCGAAAGGGTAAGGAGAGGAAGAGAGGGGTAGAGAGGGGAAGAGAGGCAGAGAGGGGAAGGGGGTAGAGAGGGGAAGAGAGGGGAAGAGAGGCAGAGAGGGGAAGGGGGTAGAGAGGGGAAGAGAGGGGAAGAGAAGCAGAGAGGGGAAGGGGGAAGAGAGGGGAAGAGAGGCAGAGAGGGGAAGGGGGTAGAGAGGGGAAGAGAGGAAGAGAGGGGAAAGGGGTAGAGAGGGGAAGAGAGGAAGAGAGGGGAAAGGGGTAGAGAGGGGAAGAGATGGAAAAGGGGTAGAGAGGGGAAGAGAGGGGAAAGGGGTAGAGAGGGGAAGAGAGGAAGAGAGGGGAAAGGGGTAGAGAGGGGAAGAGATGGGAAAGGGGTAGAGAGGGGAAGAGAGGGGAAAGGGGTAGAGAGGGGAAGAGAGGAAGAGAGGGGAAAGGGGTAGAGAGGGGAAGAGAGGAAGAGAGGGGAAAGGGGTAGAGAGGGGAAGAGAGGAAGAGAGGGGAAAGGGGTAGAGAGGGGAAGAGATGGGAAAGGGGTAGAGAGGGGAAGAGAGGGGAAAGGGGTAGAGAGGGGAAGAGAGGGGAAAGGGGTAGAGAGGGGAAGAGAGGGGAAAGGGGTAGAGAGGGGAAGAGAGGAAGAGAGGGGAAAGGGGTAGAGAGGGGAAGAGAGGGGAAAGGGGTAGAGAGGGGAAGAGATGGGAAAGGGGTAGAGAGGGGAAGAGATGGGAAAGGGGTAGAGAGGGGAAGAGAGGGGAAAGGGGTAGAGAGGGGAAGAGAGGGGAAAGGGGTAGAGAGGGGAAGAGAGGGGAAAGGGGTAGAGAGGTGTAGAGAGGGGAAAGGGGTAGAGAGGGGAAGAGAGGGGAAAGGGGTAGAGAGGGGAAGAGAGGGGAAAGGGGTAGAGAGGGGAAGAGAGGGGAAGGGGTAGAGAGGGGAAGAGAGGGGAAAGGGGTAGAGAGGGGTTGAGAGGGGAAAGGGGTAGAGAGGGGAAGAGAGGGGAAGGGGTAGAGAGGGGAAGAGATGGGAAAGGGGTAGAGAGGGGTTGAGAGGGAAAGAGAGGAATAGAGGGGAAGAGAGGAAGAGAGTGGGAAGAGAGGGGAAAGGGGTAGAGAGGGGAAGAGAGGGGAAAGGGGTAGAGAGGGGAAGAGAGGGGAAGGGGTAGAGAGGGGAAGAGATGGGAAAGGGGTAGAGAGGGGTTGAGAGGGAAAGAGAGGAATAGAGGGGAAGAGAGGAAGAGAGTGGGAAGAGAGGGGAAAGGGGTAGAGAGGGGAAGAGAGGGGAAAGGGGTAGAGAGGGGAAGAGAGGGGAAAGGGGTAGAGAGGGGAAGAGAGGGGAAAGGGGTAGAGAGGGGAAGAGAGGGGAAGGGGGTAGAGAGAGGAAGAGAGGAAGAGAGGGGAAGGGGGTAGAGAGGGGAAGATCTTTGTTGTAATGGCTCCTTTTTTTGAATGAAGGCCATTATCACTGATATTAAAACTGGTACTGGTGTCTCTATGAAATTGCTTTGAAAAAAAAAATCTTTAATGCATCTATTATTATTATTATTATTATTATTATTGCATTTTAAAATTAATTCTATGTCATTGACTTCACTATACACTGTTAACTGTAATGTTAATGGTATAGGCCTACTTGTTAATGTCATTGTAAGTCACTTTGGACAAAAGCGCCGCTAAATACCATAAACATCAGTCAATATATTATATTGCTGACTCTAGCATCCATTTCATTATCAAGGGTAACATAAACAGCCTTGTCTATTTAACTTCACCTGCTGGCTTAAGAACCATCACAGATTCTGCCTGTTCCTCGCTGTGCTCTGCAACATCCCCTGTAGCAGACTGTGCCTGCTGACTCACTGGGCAGTCAATGATGGGATGGAGAGTGGGAGGGGGAGGGGAGTGAAATAGCTACTCTGGTGGTACCAAACAATCTGGCTGCAGCTGGTGCTTTATTTTATTTTATTTTTTTTCACTTCATGAACTATTGTCAATTTACATTATGCATTCAAATTGACAATACCCAATGCAAAATCATACTAGGGGTCCACTGGCCACCCCTTGGGGGCGCCCCTGCTTCAACACCGAATTCACACATAGGCTACACTCGTATTAACAGATTACAGCATTTACACTTGTAGGCATTTACAAGATGTAGCATCTGGTTGGTGTCGCGTCACATTCATCTAATGAAAACGCCTCGCTTACATGTGTGAAACTGTTGTTGTTTAGCACAGCTTCAGGTACAGCAGCGCTGAAGCAAATGGCTGACTCCATCTAGTGGCCAAACGAAAATGTAAAATCAGGGATGAGTTACACTGAGGGATCACCTGCAAAGATGGCGTTGTGAGCTAAATCAACTAAAACACGTTACAATAGGGCTCTATAACATCAGGTAGCTATGCATTAGGAGCCTAATTAGAGTAGGATTACTACAGTTACCCACCAAGGTAAAATTCAGCCATCTCAACAAATTTCCATTATCTCCATTCCATCATAGTCCAGAATAAAATGTATGTAAATGTATATGTAAATACATATGTAAAATGAGTTGATGTGATTTGTTTTCTGCAGGTGATCCGAGGAAAGTGAAACCCTTACTGGATATGATCATCTCAGATCTGCATCCACATACCATAGTTGAGGAGCCTGGTTTCTCCTGTTTCCTTAAGTCTGTCTGTGAAAGGTTTCAATGTGTACCAAAATCTGATGATATTCTCTTAAATCTTCAACATTTGTTTCTTGAAACAACACAAATTGTGCAAAAAAACTTAAAAATAGCAGATAATGTTACATTGTCGTCTGAAGTGTGGAATACCACAACAAACAAAACCTATATGACAACTACCTGTCACCTGATCAATAACAAATGGAATCAACAGTCTTACGTTTTGGAAACCAAACCTTTACCCAAAGAATATACCCCCAATCATTTTGTTGGACAGCTTTTGAAAATAGCAGATACATGGAGAATTGGAAGCAAGATTAAAGTGGTTGTGACAAATGTAGATGGGATGAAGAGAGACATCAAAAAGGCAGGATGGGATTTCATTCCCTGTTTCGCCAACACACTGGATGTGGTCTTCAAGGAGACACTTGAGGCATCTTCTGACTGGAAAGAGCTAGTGCAAAGATGTTGTGAAATATCAGAGTATTTTTCTCATGTAGAAGCACAAGGTCAACTCAAGAGAGCACAAGAAAATATAAGGTTACCACAACATAATCTGGGTGAGTCCAAGGGTGAAAAATGGCTTTCTACACTGAATATGCTAGAAATAATCTCAGAGCAGCGTCAAGCTTTACGTGAAGTACTTCTTGAATTTAATGTTGATTTGTTGTTAAGTGAGCATGAACTTAAAAACATAAAGAAAACATCATCATCCCTCAAGGCATTCCAGAATGCCATATCACCAGCAAAGCGATACCACTCTCTGTCAAACATTATACCACAGGTGGAGGGTGTTCGAAAGACACTCCTGGATTTGCAACGAGACGGGAATGAATTTGCTAAGGAATTAGCTCAATGTTTCAACCATCACTTCAGTAAAGCCAAAGAAAATGATTGGCTGACACTGAGCACCGCACTTGACCTGAGATATCGAGACATCGCTCTCTCTGAGAAGAGTACTTCTGCGCGCATTAAGAAAACGATAATTGCCGAAATGAAACACCTGGCTGAAGAAAGAAAAGGGAAAAGCTTTAGGCAGCCAGACAATTTTGATAAAGTTCTGGGGAGATACTTGGAAAAGGAAATGTTGCGTAGCGATTGGGATCCTCTTGCATTCTGGAATTTCCCAAAAGAGGAAGACTGGTATCTGAGTGAAGTTGCACGCAAATACCTGGCTGTTGTATCTACCGCAGTACCGGCTGACATTGGCTTTGACATGAAGAAAGCCAGACTCGTGGCCCGTCGAATAAGTAGTTTGGATCCGGAACATCTAAATATGATGCTGTTTCTAAATGGCAACAGTTTCCTTCTCCCTTAACTCTATTTAAATGGAGGGGGGAAATTATCATAGCCTGTTAGTCATGAAAGATCTATAATCTTTATTATTATTATTACTATTCTTTCAAGGGGTACAGTATAGGCTAGTGTTTAATCAAGGGATTTAATTGTTTTTTTTATTTATTTATATTATTATTATTATTATCATAATCATTTAGAATAAAGACGCTAAAGAAAAGCGGGGATTAAACTCCAAAACCTGACTTGAATGAACCTAACAAAAGGCCCCGTCCACACGGAGACGCATTTAGCTGTAGATTATACATAAACATTTTGTACCATAGCATTTCGTCCACACGGATCCAGCGTTTTGGGAGCATGAACCCAATATTTTTTGAAACCGGGTCCCAAAGTGGATAAATCTGAAAACGCCACTCATCATTAAATAAGTAATAATATTCCAGTGGCGCCACCGATTTGGTTGACAGGGGACCAAATCAGAAGGTCCCTTAAATGCATTAAGCCCTATAAAGCACCGGGTCCAGATGGCCTTAAGGGCAGAGTTTTAAAGATATGTGCAAATGAACTAACTGACCCTTTAACAAAATTATTTCAGATATATGGAAGTTATCATTTATAAGACCCCTTCCGAAAAAAGTGAAAGCAAAAAATCTAGATGACTTTCGTCCAGTGGCGTTAACATCAATAGGCTACTTGCTAAATGCATGGAAAGAGTAGTTAGTGATTATCTAAAACCATACATATCAGAACAAATAGACGTACTGCAATTTGCATATAAACCACAAAGAGTAACAGAGGATGCAACGCTCACTATGGTCGATACAATTACAAGCCATTAACAACAAGCAAAGGCTTATGTGCGTATTCTTTTTATTGATTACACGTCTGCCTTTAATACCATGCAGATACATTTGCTATTGGAACGTCTCCTGGTTCTAGGTGTAAATGGAGGAATAGTTCATTGGATAAAGAATTTCTTAACAAATCGACCACAGTGAGTTTATGCTCTGGGGTTCGAATCGGATATTATATTTTTAAACACGCGGGCACCCCAAGGATGCGTCCTGTCACCTCTTTTATTTTCTGTCTATACAAGTGGTATAAGAGTGCAGCATGAGAATTACAAACTACATAAATATGCAGATAATATGGCACTTGTGGCACTTTTATGGAAAGACTGTGTACATTTTGAGTACGAGGAACAGGTTCTGAAACTAGAAAATGGTGTGAAGAAAGTTCATTATTGATAAATGTACGTAAAACAAAAGAGTTGATTTTAATTCATTCAGAGCCTTTAACAGAAATAATTCTATGTGATCAAACTGTTGAAATTGTGAAGACTTTTAAGTATTTAGGAATCAGGATTGACTGTAAATTGAACTTCTCTGATAATGTGGCTCTTATTTGTAAGAAAGGCAAATCAAAGGCTATTCTTGCTAAGGAAATTGAAAGAATTTTGTGTGAGCAAAGCTGTGTTGCAAAGAGTTTATACATTGTGGATGTAGTGTATTGTTAGATGTATTTATTGGATGTTGTGTACTGTTAACTGTTCTGTGATTGTGTGGCGAGACCAAAGATCAATTTTCAGCTTAGGCTGAACAATAAAGTACCACTAACTAACTAAATCACACCATGTTCCACACGGGAAAGACTAAAGGGAGACAAACTACAGACACTGGGTATGTGCATATCAATCCTGCGTCATTTAATTACTGTATTTGCATTATTGTAAGGGTAGGTATAGGGTTGGGGTATAGGTGTAGGCGTTAATAAAACAATCTGGTAAGTAGCACATTTATTTATTGTTATTTTATTGTGAGATTTTGCATCACTTCCTACCATCGCTGTATCCCTTAGCCACAACACTTCTAGTGTGTTTCTGTGGCAGAATTACAGCGACACATACTGGTCTGGCATGTATACTACATCGTCGGGGGGGGGGGTTTGGATAGGGAAAGCTCTGGCTTCGTGTGGATGGCCTAAGTTGGGGCTAAAGCGGTTTCATAAAAGGTAATTGAAGTTCACGCAATCCCACTAATTTGGTCCAGGTTTATATAGTCAAAATAATTGCGTGTGCGTGCTTTTCTTAAAGGGATAGTTCACCCAAAAATGGAAATTCTGTCATCATATACTCACCCTCAAGTTGTTTCAAACCTGTATGAGTTTCTTTGTTCTGCTGAACACAAAATATGATATTTTGAAGAATGTTTGTAACCAAGCAGATAGAGCAACCATTGACTACCATAGTAGGGGAAAATACTATGGTAGTCGATGGTTGCTCTATCTTTTGTGTAAACTATCCCTTTAAGCAGCCCTAGAAGTCGATCATGGATCAAATCGATCCACCACAGAAAACAGCTGATATTTTGTGCTGTTTTATGCATTTGAGACTTGGTGTTTTCCTCTTCCATTTCACAGGTATTCTCCATCTGTAAATGTTAGAAACTTATATTAAACAAATATTTCCTTTGAAGTTATTCATTCAATAACTTCACATTGAACGAGCACTACTGCACGCATGCGCACCCAATAGGAGAGCAAAAATATTTTTTTTCAATATTTTATAACACCAGAAATATCTTCTAAGTATAATCATTTATCTTTAGAATGTTGGATAAGTTGCAGTGAACTTATAGCTCATTACACTCATATATTTTATTTTATATGACAAGTCATTCAGGGAAGAATTGAAGAAACCAAATATAAGATACAAAATATAGTTTTGGGTATAGGACATACTAAATAAAGATGAGTTATAAGCTAATTATTTAGAATACTGAGAATTACAGCTTTTAAAGCAATAACAAATTTTTGGAGAAAGCAAAGTTTTAAAGGATTTAGTTTCTAAATGAAGAGGATAACATGAAATTAAAATCAAAAGTATACATTTTGAAAAGGCACCTCTAAAATCAAAGAATAGGCTATTCTATAAAATAAAGGAATGCATTTTACATGAATTACCTTTTTTATATTTCCCTTTTAATTTACTTATTTGATGTTTAAATTATATTACTTGAATTACTTATTAGGAATGTGTCATTATAAGAGTTTGATATAAATATGTGAATGTTTCATTTTTTATTGATTTATGCATAGATTTTTTTCTCTTTTTTGTATTTTCCTAGGTAAAAGTATGTACTTATTGGTTATGGTTCTAATTATGGTTCTAGTTGTTTTACGTGTTGGTGGTGGGTATTATCACAAAAGAAAAAAAGGGAAAAGAAAGTAGAAGGAAAAATAAGGAATAATTATTGAAAAAAAAATTGAACATTTTGCACAAATATTTGTTTTTGGAATTTTAAACCTACAATTCAGTGAATTTTATGATAGCAAAAACTGTAAAGGGACCATTTGTAATGGGGTAAATCAAATGTATCAAGGCTATTATACTGTAGGCCAATTACTAAGCTATGATTCATATTACCAGTTAAAAATTAGTCTGTGCTTTTATCATTTATTTAAATTTAAAATTTTGTGATTTTAACTTCTGCTTTAAAACGCATTTTTTGTTTAGATTGTAATGTTCTAATGTTATTCTCAACCATTGTGAGCACATGTATCATTTATCATTGTAGCATTATTTAAGTTGATTTTCTGTATATTGTATATTTCTTTTTGGACTGATAGTGATTAATAAAGTCAAATAATGGACCACAGAATCCACAGACAATAAGTCTGACTAACCAAAAATAAGCCTGGCTTGTATTCTAATCTTGTTGGAACAGCTCTCAGGGGTGTCCAATCCTGCTCCTGGAGGGCCACTTTCCTTCAAAGTTTAGCTCCAACCCCAATTAAACACATATTGTGTGTGTATTGATGCAAGTTGGAGCTAAACAGGACAGTGACCCTCAGGACTGAGTTTGGACACCCCAGACTTAGACAACTTAATAATCATTAAAGAGTGATTATTACACAAGAGTGAGACAATGCACAATACCATTCCTTATCCTTATACTAATCCAGTTTTTCAGTAGGTGAAGGGCAACAATTGTTTTTAATAGATTTACACAATGTAGCAAACACACATGGGGAAAAAAACTGCTGCAATAAAAATAGACAAAATACAAAGCTTCCTTTTCTTAAAGGAGAATAAGATTATATTATAAAATATTAGCTATTTATAGCCAGTCACATTTAGCTGTACTTGTAGAATGAGGGTTGACCACAAGATGGCAGTAGGAACACAGTTATACTATAAACCTAGATTACAACTTTTGCTTTTATCATAATATTTCCTTTTTCTAACATATATTTCTAAGGTCAAACAATCGATCAATGCATTTGATGTCAAGTTAGTGTGCTATAGCTCATGTTTACCTTGAATCCACTTCCCCCAAATGCATTTCAATGCAAATCATAAAAACAGTTAGGAAGAGTTAAGAGTACTAAATTAATGACACAGTCTAGTCCTGGTAGAGAGGCCCTGTCCCTGTTTCCATCTCCCTTTTAATTAAGTTATTTTTTTTAGGTCCACCATCTGTTAAGAAGAATTTACTTTTTGAAATGTAATTGACTATTGAATTTAAAAACTGTGTGCAGTGGTAGATTTCCCAGAGTCAACATACTGGAATAGCGGTGACACAGTGATTTTTAGCCTGAGGATGATTATTAAGCATGTAAATCTGCACAACACTAGAGAACTACAACATGAACAAACTTGCTGAGGTATTTAGTTTTACTCTTAAATGACGATTCACATTGACAGCCATGGACATTAGTACAAATTAAGGCCCTCTGGGGTTTATCAGCTTTCTTATTTATTGAAAAATAGAACTGTTATTTTGCAAGGGAAAGTGAGGCAGCTTATATATATTATTTCAGTACAGAATGATACAGACATCAAGTGAAAAAACAAAAGATAAACAGCAAATACTTGAAAATTAAAGATGGTTTTATACTATACTTTAGTGTTTGTCAACCATTTTCTGAAGGAACTGCAGGAAGATGTTGTGTGATATAACTGTGCTCATATATTAATCAAGCAAAGAAACTATATGCCATCGTATATGGATACTGTTGTCTCTCTTAAGCACAGACACTAGTAAAAGTATTAATGGCCTGAAAGAAAACTACTCAAAACTGTAGAGGGAGCCCTGGTTCTCTCAAAACTGGTTACAGTCCAGCATTCCAGCTTACTTTTAGTCTCACAAATCCAGTTCCGGACATCTGGTCGTCTTCAAAAACTTTGCGTGCAGTGTGATATCTCCAAGAGCACTTCCTTAACCCATATGAACAAAAATGAATTGGCACATTTGATTATCCTCCGCTTGTGCTCACAGACAAAGCGGCACAATGCGGCATTTCAACCAGATATAAGACAACGCAAGCCCCTCGTACCACTTTAATAAAGCACTTTTCCAAACCATTCTAAACACACACCCCAGGAGGCCGCATTACAAACATCTCTGTTTCTTTTTTTAGAGTTCTTATTAATCGTACCTTACTTGTTCCTCTGTACAGACATGCTGATTTCACAAACCAATGGAAAACTGATGAGCTAGCAAATAGTATAGTTGTAGTCTTAAGAGTGTTAAAGCTGATGCAAAAACTGATCACAAAGTGAAGCGAAAACACCACAGAGAAATCTGTACAATTATTTTGTATCACAGAAACCAATTGTTTACGAATATAACCAATTCTACAAAACGGTGTTCTCTTCAGCTCCTAGTGTGCTTATGTCAGATTACAGGGCCAGCACTGTTGACTAAACAATAACGTCAATCAAAAAACTCAAATATACATTAAATGAACAAAGGAACATGATGTACATATATCAAGAGTGGAACACTTTTAAATGCTCTCCCCCGAAAATAAATGTGATAAAAACGAACACACAAAGTGCACAACGAACAGTTAATACTTGCAAGGATACTAGGATGTTAATCAATGGCAATTATTTGATGTTTTCTGTGGTAACCCGGAACCTATAGCATAAGTATCTTGTCAGTTTTAGATTCAATTTACTAACTCTTGCTAGCTTGTGAAAGTCTCATAATAGAGACCTAAATGTGTACTGTGTAAGAAGATGTAAGAAAGTTGCATGGTGGATCAAGTTTGCTCATTTTGAGATTAAAGAGTTTTAATAAAGTACATTTGTGTCCATGTTTAACCGACGAAAAGGGTATGGCACTAACTCACAGAGTGGCTATACAAGTTACAATCTTATCACGGGGTGATGATCTCTTCAAAACCTAAATACAAAGAACTTACAAGAGTCATTCAGAGATGAAAACCCTCTATAGCCACTTCTGCTGATGAGCATGGTTTGAAGTTCGAGGCACTACACTAGACCCTGAATAAGAGAGCTACCTCTTCATCTCTGAGCCTATACAATGATAATCAAATAGCACACTGTTCAGCCCTCTTGACATCATTCCTCATTCACACATACAAAATTGACAAGTCCTCATTGGTTCCATTCAGACTGATTCTCCAAGTAATGCAGCGTCTAAAGTCTCCATGTGACCCGACAGGAAACCCTCTTAAACACACATGGACCACATGGCAAAGTCCAGATCTACTGCATAAACAGCTATCAACAGGAAAAAAATGTAACATATGCCAGAGATAAAGTGTTCTGTTGAACCTCCAAACACGTTTATGGCATTCCGATCATCACTTCAACATTTACATCAATACAATTTAGTGTACAAGGCAAAATTTAGGATACAATTTAAAGATGGAATCAAAAAGTGAAAAACGGGAAACTTAAGACTGTTGGCATTAGTTTGGAAGTCCAAAGGCATAAGCGAGCCGCATCCGAGTACTGTGTCGATCATGGGAGAATATGAGGTTTGGTTCCACACAAACCTCCAGCGTCAGCGTTCCCAGTGGTCAACACTGGAATTCATTAATGATACTCACGAGACTGTAATTACCATTTGAAATGGAATTTCCTCGCCTTGGCATATGCAAACACACAAGCACATTCCTCTCGCAGCTGGGGCGGCTCTGGTGAAAGTCACTAGTAACTGAAGGTTTGTATACCTGAACTAGGAATTGTAGTGAAAAAGCATTTAGCAAGGGCTAAAACATACGTTTTCCCTTTCATCTCCATTATAAAAATCAGTCCTCCACGTCAATGTACAAGCTTTGCATCCACCAAATCTTCTTTTAGTCTTTGCAAAGACTGTTATGGCAACGTACAGTTCATTTTACACCCTAATCTCGTCGTCGTCTTCATCATCCATGTAGGAGAAGTCTCTGTCGTCATGGACTCGAGGTGAGCTGTACTTGATGACGTCAATATTCCCCTCATAGTGGGGTTTTTCCTCCAGCACGGTGGACCCTGAACTTGAGAGGGAACAGCTGTCCAGGTGTTGATGGTTCCTGGTTTGGAGCTCTGGAGTGTAAGGGTTGGTGCCCGGCCTTTGGCGTGGAGGCCGGATTGGGGGAAGGGGGTCCTCTTCCTCTACTTCACTGGGAGGACTCTGGGGTGGCGAGTTGCTCTTCCCCTCTTCGAATCCCAGATCGTCATCATCCAAGCCCTTCTTGTCCATCACGCTCAGGATGTCGCCCAGCATTGAGGGACCCAGATCGATGTGGAAGGACATGATGGACTCTGCA
Organism: Gobio gobio; assembly: GCF_949357685.1. NCBI lineage: Eukaryota > Metazoa > Chordata > Actinopteri > Cypriniformes > Gobionidae > Gobio > Gobio gobio. The sequence goes on along the minus strand of NC_137113.1, from coordinate 12,769,418 downwards.
TGTTTCATGCCTCCGGTGTAAGGAACTGACGGACGCAAGTCGGTCAGCTCACCAAAATTCCTCTCATCCAGCTCCAAGTCCGATACAGCGAGCGCTGCAGCTCCGTTAAGCGGCTTTCCATCAACTTCCGGAACGTTCTTTAAAGGACTTGAGGACACGCTCTTGGGAAGGTGGATTTCGGTACCTCGTCCTGCAGAGTCATCATTCAAATATGGCAACGAGATTGCGTTTTTTACATAACCTGGCGAGCCACCGGGAGGCGCTAGTTTGGATTTGTCAGGCTTGTCGCGATTGACGGACTGGGAGCGCTTGCTGCTTCGGAACGTACGGGAAAGCAGGCTCTGTTTAGGTGAGCTCTGCTGTACCTCTGGCTCCCTAGGTGGCTCCCCTGAGCGGCTGCTAAGAAAGGAGGTGTCCCCAAACGCGTCACCTCCTCGCCCCACATGCATAGTATGACGGAAGTCTCCTAGAGGTGCGCTGATCATCTCTGCAGTCAGGTCAGCACGAGAGCGCCGCTTTGACTGGGAGGACGAGGACACAAGCTGCTTCAGAATAGGCATGATGACTTCTCAAATACGGTCCACGGAAAAGTAAAATCACCAAAGTCTTTTCTCGCCAAGAGATGGGTCACTCTTTCCTCTGATGGTGCAGATCCAGGACAGTAGTCAGGATGAAAACTCTTCCAAGAGTTTAGGACACATGGCCATTTTATCCTTAAAAGTACAGTGTCCAGCCTTCAACATCTGACAACTGACCTACAAGAGAAGAGAAAAAAGATAATAAATGTCATTTTATTTTACACGTCTGACATTTTTTTAACTAATCTGAGACCGATTCTCTTTTATTTTAGAACTTGAGTTGAACTCTCAGCTGATGGAATATATTACAATTAGAAATAATTTAAATGATGCATGATACTTGGAATTTCAGGATATTTTGGGCATCACATGCTAAATTTATGTCCCAATTTGTTTTAAACCGATTAATTATGAGGGGAAACTTGGCTTTGAAAAAGAAAAAGGGGGTGGAAAAAAAACTAAGCATTTCACCACTAAAGCCACTTGAAGTATTACATAACACATCAACAGAGAGGAGGAAGAGGTTGGAAAAGGAATTCCCATTCCATCCCATAAGCCATGAGCCTTTTTATTGTTCTTGGTGGAAGTGCGGTCATGAAAGGGTGACACGTTGCACGAGTGTTGATTTACAGAGCTCCTGTTACTGAAGGATTTACTTTTGCATGGTGGTCACCAAGTCACCACATAAACCAAAGCTTTGTACACGTCCAACTCTGCTTGCTGTGAACTTTTGAACCATTTGTTTACTCAATAGAGGACTCTAGAATTAAACCACACAAATGGCATGCCAAATTCTAAGGCCTAAGATTGGCTTTCCAAAAAAAAAGTACTATTGACTTCTATGAATATGTGAGTGCCAGTATGGGCATGGGACACCAGTGCTCCAAAAAGTATCCCGAAAAAGCACACAATAGACTCCTCCCATGAACCGGTGAGTAAATACTGCTATATTCGAAAGGTAACATAGAACTTAGTGCTGAGCGCTATACCGGTTCATACCGAATACCGGTATTTATTTATGTTATGATATGAATTTTGATGATACCAGTATGTGTCGCTTAACCAACGTTCGGAACGTTATCAAGGGGTCCCGTTTCACTGTTGCACTGTAGTGAGAGCACAGCTTAGGTCGCTTCACAGCCTATGGTAAGTCTGAAATCACCCCCTAAAGCCTCATTCACTATTACCTACGTTATCCACTTATATTGAAAGAGTGAATAAAAACGAGTGAGTGAATGCGTACATCGGCTGTACACTCGTTATTGCTGTGCAATGTGGGATAGAATGAGTGCACTCGATAACGTCCACTTTGGTTTTGGACACCATTACAAATAGCTGTCCCCTCAAATAATGCCCTATTTGAGGTTATAGGGGGCAATTTCGGATTCAGCCCTTGATTACAGCAGAGAATTCAAACTACATGCGGTGCGCGAGAGAGAGCGGTTTCTGCGCGGAGCGCCGTTCTCTACATGGATCATATTATAGCACATATAGACCGGAGTGAGCGTGTTTAAGTTTTTTATGTAGCTATTTCATATACTCTAGTGCTCTAAACATAAACCATCAGCGTGTGTGCGCACATATTTCATCACGTCTCAAATTAAATGTAACGTTATGCAAAGGACACTGTACGTCTGATCACGACCGCAATGACATGATGGTTATTCTGCTTCACAGAACACGATGTAAATTAATAAATAGACATACAATTCAAAGAAGACTGGGCAAAAATGTAACTGCTTTATTCTTTCTGTGTTAAACTGACGTGTGTCATTAGTTCAGAGACTGTAGTGCTCTTAAATGTATCGAAAATATCCTTCGACTTTTTAAATGTTCTTCCGCGTTTCTCCCTCGTTTGTTGTTATATAGGGTTAGATTTTTAAAATGCTTAAGGTGCCCTCAACTTTTTTCTTTTTTTTCATCTCCATGGTCATATTTTAATATGCATGTGTCTGTAATGAATGTGTTGCAGGTCTGTGTTTTATTGGTTGTTGTCTCCCCACATCATCATTTTGTGGGGCTTTGTAAACCTGTATTAATTCTAGTGTGGAATTTGTTCTACAATATGCACTCATCATGACAGTAAAACAGGGCATTCTAGTCAATCTACTGCAGTATTTCCTTCCTCAATTAATAGAAAATGTGGTTAACACCCGGTCATGCATAGGGGAAAAGAATACTGTCATATACCGCAAAACCGATATCATTTTTGAAAAATACAGTGGATATAAATGTTTGGTCATACCGCACAGCACTAATAGAACTGCAATTGTTATTTACTAAAAGAACAATACTGTTTTGAAGAACTAAGTTTCAAATAGCAAAGACATTTGAATGTAAGTAGCCTTGCTTGGAAAAAATACAACAAAAACTGTACTAATGAAAATAAATAAAAGGGTGCAATGCAGGTATCGTGCAGTAATGCGTTCCAAGGCACAAATCCAAGTCACAATCCCCCTTTTTTCCAAATCCACATTCACTTCATGATTACATAACCATGAGCTCAGAGGATCCTGGGAGCACAGACTTGTAAAGGGCTGCATTTCTTCTTAAATTCAACTCAATCCAGTGCAGAATTCTCTGTAGTATGTGCCAGGCTCTTATATAATGCGGAACTCTAGACCTTTACACTCTGTTGTACAGCTCCACTGCAGCTGCCTGAGATTTTCCTTCCAGACCTGCTGACAAGGTCGTTTTTCCTTTTCCCTTGACACCTTGCATTTTCACCCTTCTTTTTGTCTGCTCCTTCCTTTTCATCCGTAACTAGGTACATAAACGTTCTAGTTCCAATTATTTGGCTTTTATAATAATTCGACAAGTAATCGGAGGAAGAATGAACAGAAACATTAGGATAACATATTTCATTGTTGGAATGTTTCTTAATTTATGTGCACAGACAACAGAAAACATGGCTAAATGTGGTTTAAAGTGCCTCTGATGTGTACATAATTAAGCAAGCAAATAAGCAAATACAGTAATAAAAAATATGTAGTAATAAAGAATAAATAATACATAAACTAAGCAAATATGCTAAACAAGTAGCCTGCAATATACAATGACAGATGGAGTATAGCATTCTGTTAAGCTTTTAAATAAAGCTAATATTTAATAAATATATTTCTTATTATTGCTTGTAAACTGCATGTAAGCTATTGCATATGAGCTACAACCAGTTCTTGATTCCCAACCCTATTTGCAACCACTCTTTCCTTTCCATTTTTTTCTTTGTTTCTCCACATCCTTTCTCTTAAAGCAAAACACATTGCATGTCTTGGAAGACTAATGGTGCTTGTATCATCCTATTGTAATGTCACTGTAGAGGGTATGAAACAAAGGGAAAGTAAAAAAAGAGAACAACTGAATACGAGAGAACTCAAGTGCTCTTTGAACTTTTTGATCCCCAACTGGGCGCTGTGATTTATGGTTTAATAATCTGATTATCTGCTTCTTTACACGGGGAGGCCTATTAGCCTCGACTGGCCACCAACAGCAAACAAAAGCCTTAAGACCCACCAATCACTCACAAGCCATGATCAAAGACGGAGTTGTACAACAAACAAAATCCTAAAAAAAGTCTGATTTCTCTGAAACTAAAGTGGAAACATGAACAAATCGCACGTTGCCGTCTAGACGTTAGTCCGCAATTCTCCGTGTTTTCAAACATGACTTCATAGCCACCCCCGGGTTGCGTGCATGCCATCTGGATGAATGAGATTCAGGCAACAATATTCCAAGACACGTCACCCCACCAAAACATTTGCATCTCTGACAACAAAAGCCCATTGAGGGCCTGTAGCTGTGAGAGAACAGAGGAGGGTTTGATAAACGATAAGCTCTCCACTTGAGTCAAAGAACGGGGCGTCCCTGTGGAGGATTCAGCTCGGCCTGATGGCAGATTGACCTCACTGTTGAATCAGAGCATATCGCCACTCCGAGGTCCAGATAGATATGTTGTATCGGTGTTTGTATGAATGAACAGTGATGCAAGACACCCTAGTTCCTTCCTGTGTAAAGGATTTTGATCTTATATAAACTAACACTCAAGAAAGGGCATTTTTAACAAAAGAACATAATGAGCTTGAATTAAAAGGTACACTATGTAACTTTTGGCACTCTAGCGGTTCATAAACAAAACTGTATTAGTCTTGTGAAAGAACATTGTAGCGGGAGCTACTTCTCTCTGTTTATGTATATGACTTGTCATGCAGGTATAGGGCTACTTTGTCTAAAATAGTCCAAATACACTGATCAAGCATAACATTATAACCAGGTGAAGTGAATAACACTGATTAGTGGGTGGGATATATTAGGCAGCAAGTGAAAATATTTTCCCAAAGTTGATGTGTTAAAAGCAGGAAAATAATGGGCAAGCGTAAGGATTTGAGCGGGTTTGACAAGGGCCAAATTGTGATGGCTAGACGACTGGGTCAGAGCATCTCCAAAACTGCAGTTCTTGTGGGGTGTTCTGGGTCTACAGTGGTCAGTCTCTATCAAAAGTGGTCCAAGAAAGGAACAGTGGTGAACTGGCGAAAGGCTCATTGATGCATGTGGGGAGCGAAGGCAGGCCCGTGGATGTTACTTTGACATGTACCAAAAAAAAAAAACGCTGTTCCCTGGTGGCTGTGGCCTCTTTCAGCAGGATAATGCGCCCTGCCACAAAGCAAAAATGGTTCAGGAATGGTTTGAGGAGCACGACAAAGAGTTTGAGGTGTTGACTTGGCCTCCAAATTCCCCAGATCTCAATCCAACCGAGCATCAGTGGGATGTGCTGACAAACAAGTCCGATCCATGGAGGCCCCACCTCGCAACTTACAGGACTTAAAGGATCTGCTGCTAACATATTGGTGTCAGATACCACAGCACACCTTCAGGGGTCTAGTGGAGTCCATGCCTCGATGGGCCAGGGCTGTTGGCAGCAAAAGTGGGACCAACACAATATTAGGATATAATGTTATGCCTGATCTGTGTATAACACTTTAATTACAAGTGATTCATTTATTTATTTATTTTGTATTGTCATATCAGCATCTTTTCATGGCAAGATCAATATATATTAAAATAAATATATAAACAAAATTAATAAAAAAAATTACTACAAGTGATTCAGGATAAAACAAAAACATGGTTTGAAAAATGGATTCACGATGTACTCGCTCATTACGTACATATAGTACATTTTGAACAAAAAGAGGAAAAAAAAGAAAAAACATCATACATAAAATGGATTTAAATAATGAAACGATAAATTATTTTTAATATATTTTAACATTATAGTTCATTGAATGGCATTTTAAAACACAGTGGCTTTGACTATATGCCGTTTATCTTGCAGAACAAAATGTGAAAGTAATATTAACCTCAGACCTCATTTTACGCAATTCAAAAACCACTAGGGTATTCCCATGGGAACCCATGCGGAATTAGCCTTCCGGGCTGGCCTACAAATTAAATGTCATAAATCACAACTGAACAACTCTATTGCTCCAGCGATAGGAAAATCCTTTAAGCAATGTATAGATGATTAATTATAAATTAATTAATTCAGTTTGTTCTATTAATTCAACTGTGCCAAGTATTCCTTAAATATGTGAAATGTATCAATTACATTAGTAAAATGTACCATTCAAAACTGAAGTGTTATTACAAAACTTAATGAGAATATATATTTTTTTTATTTTGAAAAATTATGTTTGCTATTGTTAGAATGAAAAAGAGGTGTGATTGAAACAACAAAAAGGCATATTTGAATAATAATAACTTTACTTTTACAACTGTGTTGTCAACCGTCATGAACCGATTAACAAAGCTTCACAAGAGTCTTGGGTCCTTTTCATGCCTATTTCCAGCAATCACAGCATCTAAACGCTTCATTAACAGCTACACTCAGGGGATTTCAGAGCATGTCATTTATGTTCAGCATCATTACACATCAGTACAAAATCCTAACAGCTCCTGAAAGACAACACACCAGCTAAAGACCTCTCTCCCCCTCTGGACATGTGTGTACATATCAGAGCTCACTGGAGACCTACAACTTCACAGCTGCACGGACCCTCGTGATCAATCTCAGTGAGGGTCTAACCACACATCTGCAGGGCCTCGTTTCAGCGGGGCCTGGTTTCACAGGCCCAAGACCGGGATACCAGGAGACCCGCTACGGCCTCGTCAACATTCCTAAGCGTGAAACACACAAACACTCTCACAAGAAAAAATATATTAGTCTGTCTCGTCTGGCAGGAGGCCGTTATGGCAATGACGGTAGAAAAATAAGGAATGGATTGTGGGTTCAAATGGAGAAATATGTTGAGGTTTGAGTATGAATGTGGCCATCAAACCCACAGCCGTATTTACATAACACACTTATGTACGCAAGTCCCACAACCAGAGATTAAGACCAGGAAAAATAAAGCAACTATGGTATAAATGATTCACATCTTCACCACAAGCATCATTCATCCCAGGCTGTTAACGCGTGATGTCACGATCTCTTGCGTAAAGTGTCCTCATGCAAAGCACATGGACGGAAGTCAGATGAGACACTCCACTAAATGAAACACCAGCTGTCACTTAATGTTATTGTACTTTTATTTATTAGATCCATTTTAATCTTTTAAGAGTAATCATTACTTATTTAACGGGGTACTTGCGCTCTGGAAAAGATCTTAACTATTCTTCCAATATAACAGCAGCTCTCCGTTTTTATATGGTACAAAACTCTGGAATTCATTACCATGTTTTATTCAAGCAAAAATTATGAGACATTACACATTACATCAGAATACAGTCACGCTTTGGACAAGACATGTAGCGAAGCACCAGCAACCTTGTCAGTCATGACTGTATTCACATTACAGCATAACATTACGAGTTAATTCACCCAAAAATGAAAATTCTGTCGTCATTTACTCTCCCTCATGTCGTTCCAAACTACAAAAGTATAAAGTAAGAGTTTTTATGAAATCGGAGCAATTTCTGTCCCGTCATTGACAGCTGTGCAATTGACACTTTGACGCTTCAAAAAGCTCAAAGAGATCGTAAAACGAATCCATATGAATTGAGCGGTCGCTCAATATGATGACACGATCGCTTTATATGATTAACAGATTGAATTTAGGCTTTTATTTCACACAAACATTCATCAACTCATATAAAAGCGGTTATGGCTCTTTAGAACATTTTGACTAAAACGCTCAATTCATATGAATTCGTTTTACGATCTCTTTATGAAGTTTTAAAGCATCAAAAGGATAGTTGCGTAGCTGTCAGTGGAGGGACAGAAATCGCTCAAATGTCATTAAAATATCTTCACTTGTGTTCCAAATATGAACAAAAGTCTTACGGGTTTGAACGAAAATCAAATTACGGTTTAATGTATTTACCTTGTATTTTGCATTCGATCTACTACTTGAATGAGTAGCTCTATAAATTATCTTCACTATAAACACTATGGGCCCTATCTTGCACCCAGCGCAATTGACTTTGTACACCGACGCATGTGTCATTCCTATTTTGCACCCGCGCAAAGCGCGCTTTTCCCTCCACAGAAGCACGTCGCTAAACTAGTGAATGAACTTGCGCTCCCTGGGCGGTTCAGCGCAAAAAAGGAGGCGTGTTCCGGCGCAAACAATCCCTGTTGCTATTTTGCGGTTCCATTAAACAATTGCGCCACTGACCAGAAAAAACCTAGTCTAAAGTCAGTGGCGCGTTGCGCGTTGTTCATTATGCTATTTTAAGGGCGCATGCTTGACCATAATGTATAGCGTGCACAACGCGCATACACTTTGCTCATGTAATCTACACAGATGCAACAGTTATTTTTGCAAATCATAAATTGTTACACTAAAAAAATATTAACACATGACATGACGGAAATCATTGTGGTGTGCCACGAAGATGTGAAAAAATAGGCATAAATCTAGCTTACAAATGATTCAGGCTAATTGTAATAATTAAGGATAAGACCTGTTTGCCCAATAGTGGCAAGACATATATGTATATAAGGACATCTGACAAATTGGTTTGTCCGTCAAGAACCAGGAAAAAAAAAAATCGACTGAAAAACTGAAAAAACTGAAAGACTGAAAAAAAAAAAAGACTGAAATCACCTTTACCATAATGTACAACATTACAACTTCACTTCTCTGTCTTTCACTGCTCTTACAAGCACATCAGTCTCCTCGGCTGTGAACCACTCCTGGCGTGCGCCTGGTAAATACGCCATAATAATAGCAATCCATAATGGAACTTGCGCACCTGCTTTTAAAGGGAATGTTGGATGACGCTCGGATTGGTTTATTCACGTTACGCCCAAACCACACCTATGAATAATGAAGCTACTTCAGACCAACCCATTTTAGATTTGCGCCGGGCGCAAGAGCCATTTATCCCGCCGGGAAAATATTAACAGCGCCGAGACCCGCCCACAAAGTTACTTGTGCTTCGCGCTTTGACACTTGCGTTTCAGATCGTTAAAATAGGGCCCTATACATTTAAACTTATGTGTTATATTTGTCTTAGAAACCTCAAAAGTCCCTTTTAAGGAAAGTCTGTTCACTCGGAGGCCATATTTTGAACGCCTCTGGGGAGCTATTTCAGACATCCAAGACAAAGTACCAATCCCAATTCTATTTGATACCCCTTCCCCTACCCCTACCGGTTCCCCTTCCTGCTAAATTTAACCATTATGAACAGCAATGAAGTGCGTAGGCTATATCTAACAGAAATCAGGCACGAGCACGTTTAACAAATTACTCACTCGAAACAGAGTTTTGAGCTATATTTGGACTTAATAAAATGGGGCTCGTTTTAGGTTCAGAAACGTATGAGCCAGAGTTTCCTAAGATGATACAGAATGATACAGAACATACTGAAGCCATTTTTCCATCGGGCCAAACTTTTCTTATTGTTTAATGCCGATCCGAGCTGGCCGGTACGGATATGGTTTCGTTATCTACTGTAGTGCTGCGATAATATTCATATGTTATACGTCAAGTCAGTCGTGAAACAATTCACAATTAAATAACATTTCAAATCAGCAACAAAACCTGACAAACCCTCCCACAAATGTTGTTTCTTATGCTCAAATAGCGCTAAGAAAAATAAGCTTTTCAGGCTAGACCAGCCAATGCACATGCAGTCCTAACTGCGAGTCTCAGGTTTCTATCGGAACACTCTGAAAAAAAAAAAAAAAGTGTAAAAGTTATACCTTTAGGGGTACATCCATTTCTCACTGGGGCAGTACCAGTGTACCTTTCACCCTTAAAAGTTGCATATAATTACCTTAATATGTACCACAGGGTACAACTGTGAACCTTTTAGGTGTAAAAAAAGATACAAAGACATCCTTTTAAGGGTACTGCCCCAGTGACAAGCTGTTGTACCCCTAAAGGTAAAATTTGTGCACATTTTTTTCTGATAGCGAAGCGGAGATTCAGAATGGCAGTGACGCAATGACTTCTAGTTTCTCCCATTCATAAATAATAGGAGTGAACAACAGTCTTTCTATATCTGTAGTATTTGGTAACATGCAACAGCCAGTGATTTATTGAGATCCAGGACAGCAGGATTGAGGCAGATGCATCCATTTGATTAACGTCCGGATGGACAGCACACTTCATAATCTCTTTAAGACTTAACATCCCTTTAAGAGTGTCCGCTCTTGGAGAGGTTGCTGGTGTCGACTGTAAAACACTGAGGATTCCTGTCGGTCTGGTACAATGCCCCACATATTAAACACATAACAGACATAAACTATCAACACAGTTTTGATTGTTTAAGGCTGATCTGACTGCTGTTAAGTATTTTTAGTATTATACTACACATTTAGGCAAAGGCAGACTCTCAGACTCTAAGAAGTACAGCACAGCATAAAGACGCTGTCTGCATGATACACTGAAGGAAATTCACACCACAGTGTGATATTCCTTAGAAATCATTCGTTCCAAGTGCTGCTGCTATCTGTCATAAAATAATTAAACTGTGATGTATTTTCTATGTATGCAGCTGTAAAATATCTAAATAAATCTTTTTAATGTCATGCCGCTGGTGGTTGGTTACAGTGTAAACGCGGTCCATTTCACTGTAGGCTTTCTATATAAAAATTAAGAACAATTATTCAATAAAACTACTTTATTAAGATGATTAACAAAATATAATCCTTATATATTCCCAAACATGTTAACTAAGGTTAAATGTTGTCCTCTACGGTTGCAGGAAAGTTATTTCTTAAAAATAGCGAGGAAAAACACATTCACAAGAAATTTTCAATGAAACCAGGAACTGGTTGAAAGCATAAAAGAGCTGTATGGCTTTCAGATGTTATTATTGACTACAGTTACAACCTGTTTTTCCTGTTAACCCCTCCACAAGCCTGTGGCCTCACATAGACACAGATATTAAGAGGTGAATAAACAGATGGAAATGTAAACGTGATATGGGCAAGACATGAAGACACCCACCAGATCAACCAATAGAATTTCCGCTCTCACGCCCATAAATACTCTTGAATAAAATGTAACTGATAAACGTGTGTGTGTATAAATTCAGTGGACATAGAGGGAGACAGAGACACTTATATGTGCACCTGTGTTGATACAAACACTCAATAAGCAGGGATAGAAGCGATAGTGAAGAGTTAGGACCAACACATGTACGTACACTGGCATAACATTCACAAGGTGAAGTGAATAACACTGATTATCTCTTCATCACGGCACCTGTTAGTGGGTGGGATATATTAGGCAGCAAGTGAACATTTTGTCCTCAAAGTTAATGTGTTAAAAGAAGGAAAAATGGGCAAGCGTAAGGACTTGTTACAAGTTTGACAAGGGCCAAATTGTGATGGCGAGACAACTGGGTCAGAACATCTCCAAAACTGCAGCTCTTGTGGGGTGTTCCTGGTCTGCAATGGTCAGTATCTATTAAAAGTTGTCCAAGGAAGGGACAGTGGTGAACCGGTGACAGGGTCATGGGCGGCCAAGGCTCATTGATGCACGTGGGGAGCGAAGGCTGCCCCGTGTGGTCCGATCAAGCAGACAAGCTACTGTAGCTCAAATTGCTCAAGAAGTTAATGCTGGTTCTGATAGAAAGTTGTCAGAATACACAGTGCATCACAACATTGTTGTGTATGGATCTGCATAGCCGCAAACCAGTCAGGGTGCCCATGCTGACCCATCCACTGCTGAAAGCGCCAACAGTGGGCATGTGAGCATCAGAACCGGACCACGGAGCAAAGGAAGAAGGTGGCCTGGTCTGATGAATCACGTTCTTTTTTACATCACTTGGATGGCCGGGTGTGTGTGCATCGCTAACCTGGGGAACACATGGCACCAGGATGCACTATGGGAAGAAAGCAAGCCAGTGGAGGCAGTGTGATGCTTTGGGCAATGTTCTACTGGGAACCATTGGGTCCTGCCATCCATGTGGATGTTAATTTGTCACGTACCACCTACCTAAGAATTGTTGCAGACCATGTACACCCTCAGGTCAGGGCTGTTTTGGCAGCAAAAGGGGGACCAACACGATATTAGGAAGGTGGTCATAATGTTATGCCTGATCGGTGTATACGTGTTTGAAAAGTAACACATGTGAAAAGTATCCATTTTGAAGACTGTTCTGGTCGCTATTTGCCATTCCATCACAATGAAGTTTGCCTGGAGTTTTGAAACGCTATCGTACAGCTTCAAAAGACTGGAAATATATTGCATAAGTCATGTGAACTACTTTTATGGTGTTTTTTTTCTTTTCTTAATGAAGTTTGACAGCACCAGTCCTCGTCCACTTAACATTATACTGGAAAGAAAGACCAGGATATAACAGGATACACAGAAAAAGGAAAGTCATAGAGCGCGGTTTAAAATGACATGAGCGTGAGTAAATGATGACTGCATTCTCATTTTTGGTTAAACTATTACAGGAAGATGGCAGGATCATTAACAGATTAGAACTCCATCAACAAGCCAAAGAAACACACACAAGAGTTCAACCACATTACAGAGTAATACTAGCAGCTTCCCAGTCTAGTATCTGAACGTTTTCTCTGGGCTTGGCCGAGACAGGATATTATGCATTAGCTCAGTCGGCATTCAGCAGCCAGCGGGGTAAACGGATACACTGTGTGTGTTTGTGCTTTGAGTTTCTCTGCCAAACATGCTGAAACTAACCACAAAGTTTACACACTAGAATGTAGAAAACACTAAAAACCGTGTTTAAACCAGCGAGGCCTCATGTGCCACACACAAACACACCTTTAAGTCTTTTAACCGACCCGTCTGACTTCACGTTTAACGATATACCTCTAAAAGAAGCTTTACCTTTTCATCAAAATCCCTATTATGGCTCACGTTTTACAGGAATCATCCTTCTTGCCAGTCACTTTTCGGCAAGTTGAAGGTTGCAGCTATATAATCACAGCATATAAACAGACAGACGTGGCCCCGCTAATCAAGTAGATGTTTAACTTTCCACTCCACATTCCTGCTGTCTTCCTCTGCCAAAAGCCCATGGGTTCAGATTTAGCCAACAATCCTCTCAAAGCTGTGTAATTCCTCACAAAATCAGAACACTTTAAACCCAGGCTGAGAAGAGAGCAAATAACGATCGATTTTGAAAATGAAAACGGCATAATCTGGTTTGAAGGCTAAGAAGCCTTCCAAACGGCACAGACGAGAACGAGCGAGCCAGCAGTGCTGTGTCTTCCCTGGGTGTTGCCGGCAGTCTTGGGGCCCGTGTGTCTGGGAAACACAAGCATGAGAGTGTTGAAGAAAAGCAGACACACATCGGGTGGTGCCATCTTGGCAGAGGTTCTACACGACTGTGCGCCAGCAGGCTGGCCACTGTCCTCGCAGGGCATTTCCATCCAACATCTCATTAGACAGAGAGAAAATGAGGCCAATATGACACGTCTCTGAACAGTTCTGACAGGGAAATTGGGAAAGCCGTCCCCTTAAGCTATAGAAAACTGTGCTGTTTTTATAGACTGGGTAAACCCAGCCTGATCTGCCGGCGATTTGATTTCGCCCTGCAACTCAGTCTGGAAACCTGTACATTCATTTCTGCTACTGTTACACTTTTGTGGGAACCAATCACCGACCTGCTTATCCACCTGGTGCGCTATTGGCGGGTTTAACACGATGACGGATAGAGAAGCGATGGGTCGTTGCCCGTTGATCACGCCTCTTGTGGTCTGATTGGTTGAAGGACTATCCAATTGCATACAGAGTCATTTGAATTGAATTAGTTTATCACGCCTCTTGTGCAGTAGAAAATACAAAGCAGACTCCCCAGACCAATGTTCAATAAATAAAACAATATATAATAAATTAATTAAAACATAAATTAATTAAATAAATAAAAAAATATAAAATGTGAATTATTTGGATAAAGATTAGTCATGAATTAAATTCATATATTACTAATATAATATATAAAATAAAAAAGTGTGATTACAAAATGGTTGGATTGTTGCACCACAAATACTACTACTATTAATATTTTTTAAATGGTGGCTTATTCAAATAATCAGAATTTTAACCCTTTTCAGGGCGGGTTAAAGGAACACTCCATACAAAAAAAAAAAAAAAAAAAGTCAAATTTTCCAACTCCCCTAGAGTTAAACAGTTGAGTTTTTATGTTTTCGAATCCATTCAGCCGATCTACAGGTCTGGCGGTAGCACTTTTTAGCATAGCTCATTGAATCTGATTAGACTTATTTAGGAAAAATATCGAAACTCTTTGGTCATTTTTTTTGAGCGAGATGCTGCTAAAAAAAAATGACCAAAGAGTTTCGATATTTTTCCTATTTAATACTTGACTCTTTTGTAGTTACATCATGTACTAAGACTGATGGAAAATGAAAAGTTGCGATTTTCTAGGCCGATATGGCTAAGAACTATTCTCTCATTCCTGCGTAATAATCAAGGAACTTTGTGCTGTACCATGGGTGCAGCAGGCGCAATGATGATATTCATTTTCAATCTGTCTTAGTACTAATTTTAAATAGGAAAAATATCGAAACCCTTTGGTAATTTGAGCGAGATGCTAACGGTCTAATCAGATTCAATGATCTATGCTAAGCTATGCTAAAAGTGCTACTGCCAGACCCGGAGATCGGCTGAATAGATTCGAAAACGGTAGAACTCATCGGTTTAACTCTAGAAGAGTTGGAAAATTAGCTATTTTAAAAAAAAGTGGAGTGTTCCTTTAAATGAAAATGCCAATACACTGCAGGACAAAAATAAGACTTAGTGATGGGACACTGCAGGACTGAGAATTAGTTTTATTTTCTCATTTATGTTCACTATTTACATTTTTTTATTATTATTTATTCCTCAATGACTCAAATTTCCCCTTGATATGCCACAGCTTACATGGGACCATGGGTTATATTTCTATGATGCCTTCTTTTCCATTTCGCCTTGAAATATAAATAGGTGTATTTGGCAACTAATATGAAAAGTGCCACAGTTTACCCCAGTCGCCCCATCTGTGAGCCATCATGCTCCTCCACCCATGCTCAGTTCTCCACACAGCTACAGTTTATGAAGCACTTTGCTCAAACTGTCAAACAGATAAAGATGAGATTTCTCAGCTGACCTCAAATATCTTGGAATTGTGAAATGCAAACTTTGGACAACTTCTTGTCATTCATCTTTTCTGTCTGGGTTCAAAAGTTCAACCCTTTTGGAAACAGATTTTTCACCAATCCTGCAGTTTCTGTAGGAATACGTGCAGCAATAAAAGTGTCTAGCATGAGGCATTGACGAAGGAGGCTCGGGTTGTTTGCGTTATACATTATAGACAGTATAAAGCCTGTCTTTAAAAACAACTTCCTTCAGGTACACAAGACACCAGTCAAGCAGCATTTTTCAAGGCAGCACCCATGAAAAGGAAGGTCTCTATAATTTACAACTTTCTGTTTTGCTCATAGGAATTCCCCATTGGCATCAAAGGGATACACGCACCTTGAGAAACCCAAACTTGCACCATTCAATGATTTACTTTTTTACATCCAAAACAGCTGAATAAGTTCTAAGACAGGTCTCGACTTAGCCATGTTATACATTGGGAGAGAAATCACCAAATACTCCTGGACAGTTTTCAATTAAAGCAATCCTGTCTGAATGACCTAAAAAGACAATCTCAGAGCCAACAACAATACTTCTCACAATCCCTTGCAGCAGGAACAACTTACAGGGAACATAATACATATCACAGCCTTTTTTAATTACACAAAGCACAATTATCTTCATTTTCACTTAGTTCAGCTTTTCTCAAAAGTAGGCTTGGGCACCGAACTCTGTACTTTTAAGGCCAACAACCGAATTACGTCGGTACTACTGAGAGTACCGATTCACATTAAATCAATCTGTGCCACATTTCGGAACATGGGAACGCATCTGGTGATATAGACTAGGGTCTGTGAATATTAAACCACAAAAAGACTATTTAAATACGAACCCTGCATGTTCTGCGTGTCTCTGTGCGAAAGAATGGCAAAGACATGCAGTTTCATTTACCACACACACACACGCACGCACACACTGAAGTGTGACGCTTGCGTGTTTTTTAGTCCAAGCCGTCTCATTCGAGGATATGATTGCATTAACTTCATCTCATCTCCAGAGCCACTCTGAGTCACTTCATCAGCATTTTACTGTTTCATTTGAGAAAAACTATCCTCATATCAAACACACAAACTCAAAGGTCTTTACGGCAACCCGTCAAAATATAAGGTTTAACTTGACAAATAAATGACTGTTGTACAGTAGAATTTAGAGAAGTCTCATAATAATAATAATAATAATACTAACACTAATGTAATAAATTATCATCAACACTTTATGTAATAAATACATTTTTCTACCAGTTTAATTTTAACAGTGTAAAGCTCAGTTGTGCTGAATGTTGTTTGACAAAAGTTTGCTTAGTTTCATATGATTAAAAGATTAATTAAATGTTTTATCATATGTCTTTATTTGATTACCAGAAAATACACAACACGGCATTTGTCAGTGAATGTGGCAGCTCTGGCATAATGTCAATAACACTTCTATAAATGACTTACAGTACCAAGTTTCACCGGTGTTAAAATGTGAACCCCAACTCTACTCAAAAGCCATAATGAACTTAAATGGGAGTTCATCTGTAATATTAAATATATTTAATACTCCTAAATAGTTACAGCTTGCGTCCTATGTGCATTTACATGTCAAAATTATTGTCATTGCAAGTCTTAATAACAAACTAGACATTTTGCTGTCAACAGCAAAGGGATTTCTCTCAACGTTAAAGGGATAGTTCACCCAAAAATGAAATTTCTGTCATCATTTACTCACCCTCAAGTTGTTCCAAACCTGTATGAGTTTCTTTGTTCTGCTGAACACAAAAGAAAATATTTTGAAGAATGTTTGTACCAAAGCAGATAGAGTAACCATTGACTACCATAATATTTTTTTCCCCCTACTATGGTATTCAATGGTTGCTCCATCTGCTTTGTTACAAACATTCTTCAAACTATCTTTCTTTGTTCTGCTGGACACAAAATAACTCATACAGGTTTGGAACAACTTGAGGGTGAGTAGATGACAACATTTCCATTTTTGGGTGAACTATCCCTTTAATTTCTATATTTTTTAACAAAACTCAAAACAAACAAACAAACAAACAATAAAAGCGGCGTGGCAATTGAAATGTTAAAACAGATGCCATTTTTGTTAATCGAAATGACCTCAACAGGTTAAAAGAAAGATTTTTATTCAATTCTAACTGAATTAAAATACATTTTAATCTTTGAAAAAGCCATTTACTAGTCAGAAACTCATAATTACGGTAATTGTGACGTCTACAAAGCATTAGACACTTACAATTCTCCTGCAATGAGAACATACCAATTAACTTAAAGTTTTAAAGTCTTAAAGTTTTAACTTAAAGTATAAAAATTCTCATTACCTGATAAATCCATGTAAATCCTCTCAAGCGGTGACTCAACATGGGTGACGGCAGTCTTTGTGAATGTTTGCATGCATGTTGTGGTTCAAGCACTGATTGCTAACACACAGCTGTCAGTGCGGTTCAGCTCTAGGAGGTCTGAAAAGAGCAAGGGCCACTCACTTTACACCCTTAAACCAGATGTCCCTGGTTAGAAGAGAAGAGTAAAGCTCCAAAATTGAGAGTTCAGTGAATAAGAACTTTCTCAATGCAGAACTAATTGCAAACAATGCAGTGTCACGATTACAAATATTTACCATGGTTGCTACCAAAACATTATTATGACAATGGTGGCTAACACAAATTAATGCAATGCAGAAGTACTAATAATAACTGCAGAAACTATAGTATTTTGGTACTTATTATGATCCTACAGGTAGTGTCTTTGGTACACGTAGTTTCAATAGCATCACCATGACATTTTTTTTTCCAGACAAGTAGCAGCAATCGTGTTACATGCTGCCCAAATCACTTAATCTGACATCAACAATACTTAAAGACTATGATTGATTCCCGTCTTTTAAAACAGGAAGCCTGACTGAGCCAATCAATACAACACTCCACCTTCAACACACTCACTGGCCTAGTGTCTGAGTTTACTGGAGCACATAAGCGTTCCTCCACAGGATAAGGCCTCTGGAAACGCCCAACGGTCTACCCTCAAAGACACTGAAACGGTGGAAGCAAAGTCACAACGGACACAATCAACTTATATAAATAAAGCTTAAAGAAGAAACGATCTGAAGTATGAGCCAATCCCTTTACACAAACAAAAGCAAGAGAAATATTTCTAATGTGGTTTTTAGCTATTTAGGCCTCAGAAGACAATCTTACATTTGAAACGGTTATAGTTTGCTAATTTTGTGAAAGCTTGACTATTTCACAAAAATCAAATAAAAATGATAAATCAAATCAATCAAATAAATAAATCAAATAAAAATATAACCCCAATGATGGTCCAAGACACTCCAGCATCCCCATGACCCTACAAAGGATAAGATGTTAAGAAAAATAAAATAAAATAAAACAATATAAAAATAAAATAATCCCAATGATGGTCCAAGACCCTAAAATAATAAAATAAAATACATAAATAAAATAAAATACATAAATAAAATAAAATAAAATACATAAATAAAATAAAATTAAATTAAATTAAATAAAAACATTTAAAATTAAATAAAATGAATTAAAATAAAATTAATTAAATTAATTAAAATAAAATAAAATAAAATAAAACAATTAAAATTAAAATTAAATAAAAATAATAAAATAAAATAAATTAAAATAAAAGAATAAATTAAAATAATAAAATAAAAATAATAAAAATTAAAATAAAATAAAAATAAAATAAAAATAAAATAAAAATAAAATCAATCAAAATAAAATAAAATAAATACAATTTAAATAAAAATAAAATAAAAATAAATAAAATGAATAAATATTTTTTTAATTAAATAAATAAAATTAAATAAAAATCACAACTCCTATAGCAAGTTCTGTAAAGCTGTAACTAAGGAAGGCAAAGCTTAAGTGAAGGGTCAATTAAATCCACTGTTGATCTATTTTGAAAGAAACACAACTGCTAAATTGCTAGTAATCTATGGAAATATAAACATTCTGAAGACCACACGATTGTTCCACACATATATGGGTCATGTGTCCATGAATACGGCCACATTTGTGGGTTACTTTGAGCATGATGACACTGAGTGACAGAGGGCATATGTTATGGATATATAAGGATATTGGATTACTCAAGTGAAGCCAAGAGCATCTGGACTGGGAATGGACACTAATGGAGAAAAAGAATTGCTGTTTTTTTCTCGTTTTACCAGCAACATGCTTGAAGGAGACCACCTGTTACTCTATGAGAAAGAAGGAATTATTATTAAGGCCATTGTCGTCTTTGTCTCTGGTGTTATCTTATATCAGAATTAACACAATGGCAACATTAACAACTTGGAAGCAAGACAAAAGAGCAAAGTGCCAAAACCCCAGAGAAAATGGCTAGTAAATTAAAAGGCTATCTGTGTGAAATGTGGCCAGACTAGTTGTTGGGCTGAGCCAGGAATTACTAATAATGTGCTTAGAGGTTTGGACATTAAACAGAAACAGGACACTCAAGTTGAAAGCCACTTTGACAGGGAGTGATGCCGATACTGTCACTCCAAAAATGTGTTGCTCAACCCAAAAAAGGTCACCTGTCATTTACTCATAGGAGTATCTTTTGGCTGCTACATGATTACAGTGGCTTAAACCGGTTTCAATCCTTTCAACGCTATCAAACAACACAGCAATCATGAATTTGTCATCTCAGTAAGGAGGGAGCAATGAATCTCAGTCTGAAACTCGACAGTAATCATCTAGAAACCAAAGAAAGGTTATTTAAGCCCCAAGGTTACTTCAGGTAAGAGTATGTGAAGAAACTAGTTCCCCATCAACACGCACAAGTTCATTACGTAGAAAATCTGTAATTTTCACAATAATATCAGCTGTTATTTTACATGATCTTAGTTCAAATGACCATAGTCAAGCTTTAGTAAGACTTCTGACTACCAGGGGAAATTTTTTGTACACTTTATTCTGGCCAAGAACAGGAAAAGATCATGTAAAGTGACCAAAGACAGTCTTCTTGTTACATACCGTTTAGGGGCAGGGTCTTCTGAAATAGTTGCGATCTCATGACAAGTGACAATTGGAAGAAAATTACTAGCCAATCAGATTGCAACAGCTATTTTTGTTTTTATGAACTTTGGGCAGAGGTGGACAGTAACTAAGTAAATTTACTTGAGTACTGTACTTAAGTACACTTTTTGAGTATCTGTACTTTACTTGAGTATAATTTTTTCTGGAAACTTATGATTTTAACTACATTTGAAAGACATACCGTACTTTTTACTCCACTACATTTCTATCAAGGTCCTCAAAATCGAAAGTCGTTTCTGTAGCAGCTTTGAAAGTCAGTGGATGATTTTATTTATGGTGTTTGGGTTTTTGCAGAAAGCCTATCAGGAATCACTCTTGTAGGGTCACGTGTGGTTCAATGATTTCCCAGCATTTTTTGAACACTGATTAATTTACTGCGCATTGTGCGCAATTAATCTGTGTTTAAAATTAAGTGGTGCAACAACTCGATTTAAAATAAAACCCATATCAACAAAACCTAGATTAGCGTTAAACTTTGCTTAATTAAATCCTTATTGGTGCAACTCACCCTATAGTGTTGTTCACTTTAAGCGTTTTAAATACGTCCCGCTATTTTAAGTGAATTAAATACTTGACAGGAGTTGTATATGGATCACAAGAGCCCAAAATGTGCATCTTGTTCACATATTTTTGTTTTAAGATTTAAGATTTGACAGGCTTTTGCTGCAGTTCTATGGCGGTTTTGCCCTCCAAGGCTCCGTGACAGTCACGTGACTGAAAACTATGAATAGGATCCGTGCATTTGGCCATAAAGTGACAGCAGCTTTGTAACTTTTATACAAGTTTTTAAATTAGTTTAAGGTATTCGTATGCTAGCATGTCAGATGGAGCACCACTGACTGGCTTAAACCATGATGGCATAGTGTGCATTTATACAACAACAATAAAATAATGCGTGTACATAAACATGGAAATTTAAAATTTGAAAACAAATACTCTGTACTTTTACTTAAAGTACTTACTGTTTTTACGACTTTCCCTTGGAACAGAGTAATATTTGACCAGTAGTACTTTTACTTTTACTCAAGTAATGGAGTTGTGTACTTTGTCCACCTCTGACTTGAATCACGACTTGAACTGTGATTATAAATGTCTAAAAGATCTTGGTCAACAATTAACCATTTGTTGAGATTTTTTTCGAAAATGCTGAAATGGTTTCTTTTTTAATTTTCCAAGAATCCATATCACAGCTTCCTTAGTTGTGAAAACATTACAGCAGCACAGATTAATATCAAGTCAGTTAATAATGACTGCAAGCTACATTAGTTAACAAAAAGTTAGACAATGTCATATGACAGGATTCCTATGGACTATACGCTACAGGGCTTTGGTCTTCTTGGAATCAGAAGAACTGGCTCATTGCCTGGTGTCAGTGGGGGTCAGCCGTAGGACGGCAGAGGGGGGTCAGCCTGTAGGACGGCAGGAGGTTCAGTTTCAGAGGAATACGCTTCTCTGCCTCTAGTATGTCAGATTCCTGAGGCCTCAGCTGGGCTTGAAGCAAAGAGCTAGGGTCGTCTTATTCAAGTTCACGAGGAGAGGAGACAGTGCAAAAATATTGACTCTTGGCAAGACAGAGTCGTGGTTAAAATAGTTTTACTTTCCCTTGAGGTTTGATATGAATGCAATACAGTTTTCCCAAGTTCAAAGTCTTCTACGTAAAGGCTAACAATATCTCGCAGGTATTTCCTGTTATTGTATAATTAATAGCATGCCGTGCTGCTCAAAAACAATTTTGCATCAATAATATTAAACATAAAATATGATGGTAAAACAGCCTAATCATAATAAACAAAATACAATATTAATGCAGAAAATGTAATTCTTTTTTAAAATAAATACTACTTTTATTCAGCAAGGACACATAAAATGAATCAAAAGTGACAGTAAAGATTTCCATAAATGCTGTTCTTTTGAACTTTCTATTAATCAAAGTATACAAAAGAAAAATGTCATGTTTCCACGAAAATAATAAGCAGCTATATTTTCCACATAATAGTAGTAATCTTGAGCATCAGATCTGCATATTAGAATGCTTTCTGAAGGATCATGTGACTCAGAAGACTAATGATGCTGAAATTCCTCTTTGCCATCACAGAAATAAATTATACTTTGAAAAAAAAATAATTGTAATAATATTTCACAATAGTACTGTTTTACTGTATTTTTGATCAAATAACTTGAGCATAAAAGACTTCTTTCAAAGAAATTTGAAAAAGTCTTACTGACCCCAAACTTTCAACCCATTCACTCCCAAGGCGTCAAAATCCGAAGCATGGTCAAGTGCCTTCCGCATCACAATGAAGACGCTAAAGGTACCCCTACGCGTCACTATATCGACGCACAGGGTACTCCATTGATTTCAGCTGTTTGCCCATGCATCAGATCAAGGCTGATTTTATGATTTTATGAATAATTATAGGCTACTTTTATATTTTGGAGCAACTAACCCCAACTCCTACCCTAGACCTACCCACTTCTAAACAATATAAAACACGTAGCAGGCAAATACAAGTAAAGTCACAGGTATTTATTGCAAAAACTGACCAAAAACAGTATAAAAGTATTAACTCATGTTGCATTCCAAGTCTTCTGAAGTCATACGATATCTTCATGTGAAGAACAGAGTTGATCTTAATGGTTTAATTGGTGAAATGATGATCCCATTAACGCACGCACGCACAGTCATATCTCATTTGCAACTGGTCACAAGACACACAAGAGCCAATGACATTTTACAATCAAAGCTGACAACGTAAATGACGCAACTGACCTATCGGTAAGCCCCGCCCCCCTTAGTTACTGTTGCTAACTCGGACAAACAAACGGAGTAGCTAACTGTCTTACAATGACAGTCTCAGTGGGAACACCTTATCCAAAGTTGTTTTTGGACACTGAATGTAGCGGGCCCCTGCGATTGATGGCCAAACTTAAATGATGGTTTATTAAGTTTATTTGCATCCTTTTTCACTCCCAAAAAAAAAATCACCATAAGAGCTGAACAAATGCAGCATAAGAAGTTCACATTAACGTCTCATTCACAAACTCTCCGTTGCATTATCATTAACATACACAGCAAATTATACAAAAACACTCATACAACTAACATTAAAAAACATTTACACACCCTATGCCTTTTCGGGGGTGCTAATAAACTGTAAACTTTGTATCTGAAAACTCTCCCTATCACTACGCATTGCTCCGTAGACTATAATACCAATCAAAATAGCAGTCCCTCCTTAGTAAGACAGATAATGCAGACCTTAAACATATCTAAACTCACAGAAATGTATGTGTTTTTGACCTACACTGTTAACGTTACATGACGTGAGAACAGTTAGTTATATCGGTTTGTATGTTAGCAGGGACTCACTTACTTTAATCGTAACTTAATGAGAGTATGACCACCAGAAGATCCTCTCAGGATAGCTGGAATCCAATAGCTGGAGTCAACTGGTCACGAGACATACGAGAGCCAATGCAATTTCACTTATGAAATCTGTAACGTTTCCTCGGGCAGCAATTTTTGAAATTTGAATATGTGCATGATCTTCAGCGGATGGAGACACTGATCGCTTTTGGGGATTTTCGTCACACAAATCAATTGTTTGGCCTCGTATCTGCCTGTTATATCCTGCATTTTATATCATACACTCTTAAAAAAAAAAAAGGTTCTATATGGCACCAAAAATGGTTCTTGGGTCGTAATCATAGGGGAACCGTTTTTAGTGCTATATAGCACCAATTTTGGTGCTTCAGTGGTTCTTCAGAGGTTCTTCACTGGTTCTTTGACTAAGGTGCTATATATAGCACCTCTGAAGAACCGCTGAAGCACCAAAATTGGTGCTATATAGCACTAAAAACGGTTCCCCTGTGATTACGAGCCAAGAACCATTTTTGGTGCCATATAGAACCTTTTTTTGTAGAGTGTATAATACACAAATGGGTAGGTTTAGGGATGGGATGGGGTTGGGTTACATGTTCAAACGTGTTTAAATAGTGTAAATAAATGTAAATCAAATTATGCTGGCTGATTAAATTGAGAATCACGCTCCAACATGTCATAATGGCAAAATCATAACCCAATATAATTTCATCAAGACAGATAACGTTCCCATGCCCAGCGCGTCTGTACATGACGCCAGAGGTTTCTCATTGAACTCAATGGAGTACCCTGTGCGACGAAAAATAACGCCTTTGTGACGTGGAAAAATTGTGACGTGGAAGGCACTTGACCATGCTTCAGATTTGGATGCCTTGGGAATGAGAACGGGTTGAAACTTTTGAACACTTGTGCATGTGGTTTAACTTCAACAAAAAAAATCTGCAAATGTTTCTGATAAACCGGGATGGGTGGGTGTCGAGTTTTTGTTATCTAGAAAGGCCAGGAACACCATGATTAACTAACCACCATAACGAACAACTTACACGCAAACCTGCAGGCTAAATTTAGGAAGGTTATGCTTTCAAAGCCCCTCTGATTGAACTTTAGTCCCTTTGAACACAGACATTTCGACCTCCTGTAGTGTGTGTGTCGACAGCTGGGCTGATTACATCAGAGAGGGGCACAACTGACTCATGCTGCTGAGTCACAAGAAGGCCACCGTGGTGATTGAACACCAAACTAAGAATTAATCATACAGCTGATGTGAGTCTCTTCCCCTCTAATACACACACACACACACACACACGTCATACCGCTGCAGCTAAATCACATCACAGCAGCAGTGGATGGGCAAGCAGCCAGTTGTATTACCACAGGCCCATCCACACACTCAAGATGCTGCTGATGCATTTCCATTCAACGTAAAATCAAATTTGCACTTGTACAGACACTTTCTTATTTGATTTGTATAATGTAATGGCAAATGGCAATTAAGGCATTGTTTTATTTAGCAAACTCGTAATGGTGCATTTTAGGGTGCCGAGTGAGTTGAGTACTGGAACTAATGAGCTGCAATTGGAAAATTGTCTTTGTGCAACAACATACAGGTAGGTATTAATCAAAGTAAAAACTAAAACCGTGAAATGGCTTAGTGCTATCGTCAAATCTAAAAGGCTGCATTTTAATTAAATCAATATATGAGCTGCGTATTTCAGAGTAATGTGCAGCACTGCTTTCATTTACAAGATGATCAGGGATTTTCATTGTCTAAAGCTTGATGGTTTAATGTTTGAAATTGAAGTCATTAAGACAGCAATTCATTTTATACAAATATTTTTGGAACTGTGAAAAAATTATTATTAATATATTTTTAAAACCTTTTTATTGTACAGTAAAGTGTTACAATTATTCTAATTCAATCCATTGTGTGTGTGTGTATGTATATACACATACATGTACATGGAGATATGGCGATATAGAGATATATCCATATACATACGTATATATGTGTGTGGGTGTGTGTGTGTGTGTGTGTGTGTGAGTATAATATATCTTATTTTGTGTCATTTATGTAGTAATGATAATAATATTTGTACTAATTACTAGTAATAATACTACACTCTAAAAAATGCAATTGGGTTGTTTTAACCCAGCAATTGGGTTATTTTAAACAAACATTTAACCCAACCGCTGGGTTAAAACGACCCAATTGCTGGGTTAGTCCATTTTCAACCCAACTTGGGTTATTTTTAACCCAGCATTTTTTAGAGTGTAGTTTTACTAATAGTTTACTTTTACAAATTATTATTATTTTATAGCCAAGTAGAATTACAATTCTTTGCCTAAATTTTGCAACCTTACAAACAAGCATGTGGAGCTTTTTTAAAAATGCATTTTAAAACACAAATCACTTGTTTCGATTCGATTCCCCCCCCCCTAAAATCATGATGCCCTACATACAGGTTTGGAACGACATGAGGACTAAATTATTAATGATTTTAATTTGGGGTGAAGAAAGTGTCCCTCTTTAAGAAAGTCTGTGTAAAATACAGATTAATGCATGAACGCCCATTTTATAAGAGAGAGAATAGAGGGAATGGGGCTGCAATGTGAGAAAAGAAAGAAAAATAACACTGCATTTAATCACAGGCAGGTCAGCCTGTTTTATGGAGAGTCTCCGTTAGACAATGATTTTTATACTGTAAACACTGTATATTCTATCCCGTTACACTGACCCTATATTCACAGAAAACTTTCTGCATTTATAAGCTATGTGGACCAAAAAGTGTGTGGGGACATTTTGTCCTCATAATCTAGGGTTAACCAGGACACACACACACACACACACATACAACGACCTTGGCCCACATCTCCCATGCTACAATTTAGACCAGAACTGTCTCTCTGCCTGCTCTCCTAACTGGAATACATCACAGTGAGCTCAGGATATTAACCAGGCAGCTTTAACTCCAGGTATACGGTGATTTGTATAGTCTATCCAGGCAGATGCTGACCTCAGAGCTCTGGCACCATGGTTGCTTAGAGACACTAATGCCACCTTTCATAAATATTGACACCAAGAATGATAAAAATGTCAAAGGTCAAGGGTCAAAGCTCGGGACCACACAACGATAACTTGAGGGTGGTTTTACTTTCACTTAAGCTGTGGTAGTGGTCATTCGGTCCTGAAAGGTTTAGGTTTAGCTTTTCAACTTCTTGGAGCAACAGATTATATTCATACAAAAGGTAAAAAAAGAAAAAGTCGAACCAGGATACTTAAAAGTTGATTGTGCTGTTGAGACAACCCATTAGGGTCAATCAATTTCACTCTGATAACCTTTTACAATACCAGAGCGCTTGCCAGTTTTCTGCAAACAACCGTTCGGGCCGTTAGAGTAATGAACTGTGAAAAAGCAGCCATCTGACCAATGCATATTATGCAACAGATGTGACCAATAAGTTCAGGACAATATATGTATGTGGAGAATACATCTGGAAATTCACAAGAGGTTCTTGGAATACTTCACTGGATCCCTGTTTCATTGCAACGTGGACTTTTTAAGAAGTGGTTACATAACATTTCATCTACCACTTTTTCTTCATATCGGATGCATGCAGTAGCACGCTAACAGCCCTAACATCAGCTCCAAGGTCCAACCAGGCATTTGGCACCACTATACTAATGACTCAAAATCACAAGCTCCTTGTCTTCCCCTTTAGTTTGCAATCCCAACAAGCAGCACACGCCAAAGCCCCCCATTAGAGATCGCTTGTAACCCGCTAACTCACTTTCACAATCTTGTGCATTGGTAGCCTAAACAAAAGCCCTTGAAAGGTGAAATGCTGATTGTAGAGTTACATTATATTGGCTCTGAAACAGAGGTTATGATTAACTGATTTAACAGGAACAAGATCTTTCCATAAAGGTCAGTGAACCACATAGCTGATAAAAAGACAAATGAATAATGCAAACATTTCAAACATCAAATAATATAAAACAATAAGCCAGATATTATTGAAATAACATGTAAATATTAGCATTTTAGGTTATATGTAGAACAGAACTCAATGTACACGTATCTGTTATTTGGCTAAAAAGTTATCAATGCATATTATTAAGTTAATATGGTTTGTTACCATAATGTATACATTTAAACCATTTATTGCATTAACTTTAGGGTTAAAAAAAAGCCTAAAATATTGAAACACCATGAGCATAGCCTATACACAGGTCAAAGCAAACTACACACACTAGTAGAGGAATTTGTTACACATTTGTTACGTTCATTTGAGATGCAGATGAATGAGATCTGTCTGTCTGACTGACTGTGAGTTCAATACAAGACACTTGAAGAGCAAACGCTTCATTGTATCTTTATCTCAACCAGTGAACTTTTATCTTAAGTTCTACTGGAAACTTGTGGAATATGACCAAAGGTCGCACAAAGAAATGCATTTGTGTAAATAATAAAGCATTTTACCACTGTTTGCGCCGTAGTACTCGATCCCAGGATTCGAAGCCTCAATGCCAAGTTGAGCTTCTCATCCAACAACAATGGACCAAGTTCAGTGGAATCACACTCCAAACAAAAGAGTCCGTAGAGTGTAACAACAAAACACAGGCTCAGCTTGATAGGTCCCTCCGAAATCCTTCAAACTTTAAACAGCTTTATGTGGGAATAACGCGTTTATTGATAATAAAAACGGGTTAAATAGGACACACTCCACAGAATCCTGGCGAGCGCGACTTCGCGTACTGACTGTAGCTCAATGTGCGATGGCGCACTAATGCAGTTCAAGCGTCCAGACCGTCCTCTGGCTGTCGCCCCGCCTCCCCGCATCAGCATGACCAATCACGCCCCGCCCCTTTTCATTCTGAGCTCAGCCTCTCATTGCCTTTTAAAGGACCAGTATCAAATTTACGAGCACATCCGGACTGTATACCAATTAAGTTTGTTTTTGGCGTCCATTAATTTTAATTTAAAGACACCTTTACATATCCTTATATTAAACATTTTTGTAATTATTAAATAGTAATGTATTTGTTTTTAATATAAATTATAATATCATAGTCTACAATAATTATATTCAATTAATATAATACTATAATTAATATTATTATTAGGCATACATGGGGAGATTTAAAGAAATATAAATAATTTCACAAAATAATTGGTTTATCTTTGTTTCATTTTATTTAGAAAATAATATAATTCTGTCATCAGGTCATTCTTTTTTTTTTCCAAAGACAAAGAATTTTGCCCAGACCCAGATGATCATTGACTGCTCAAGAGCTCTTTTGTTTTTGTTTTTTTATATTTGTCTAGTACAGAATATACACATTTGATCACAGAGTACACCCTTGGCACTAAACACTCATTATAATACAATACATCCAATTTTAGGCATTTTTAAAAGTGCTTAGATGCAGCACTATAATATTGATGATGTAAACCACATCACAGAAAAACACAAAAATGAACACATTTTAAATTAACAGATATGATATGTAAAAAACAAAACAAAACAAAAACAAGGCAAACAGGTGTCTTTACAAAAGTATCATATTTTTTCTGAGAATAAAAAAAGCTCAATTTCTGTTTTATTATGACCCTGGTTAGTTACCAAATGGAATGATGTTGCCGCAGTAACCACACTAAACAAATGTGACATACTCAACCACATCCTCTTCAGCTGCATGATTCATAGTGACACACCATTCCAGTGGCCATAATTGCAAATTGGCCACACATACAACAAAATCATCAATTGATAAAAAAAAAAAAAAAAAAAACTTTTTTATGGAAATTTAAATAAACCTTCATCTTAGCGCTCTATTTTTAAAACACATATTTTGGTTTAAGTTCTACACAGAAAGGCAAAATAAACATGAGTTTATTTCATACAATAATATCTGCATGCCAAATCCAGGCAGTGAAGAAAAAATAGTAGCGCACCTGAACATTCACTCATTCTCACTGTTTCATTGCATTACACACACGCACACACACACACCACACAAAAGTTTGTGTTTGTCTTTTTTGTCTCCAAAGAAATAACATTCGATTTTTATACGGTACAAACTGTATATTCTATCCCCGAACCCTACCCCTAAATTTCTGAATTTTTAGATTTAAAAAAAAAAACATTTTGTATGATTTATAACACACACGCTTAACTCACTCACTCACACACACACACTCACTCACTCACTCACTCACTCAGACACTCACTCACTCACACACACACACTCACTCACTCACTCACTCACTCACTCAGACACTCACTCACTCACTCACACACTCACTTACTCACACACTCACTCACTCACACACTCACTCACTCACTCACTCACTCACTCACGCACGCATGCACTCACTCACTCACTCA